>NW_022985164.1:822868-1091634 GCF_010093535.1 Lindgomyces ingoldianus | reverse complement strand
GGAGGGTTGGACGCAGGAGGGTTGGACGCAGGAGGGTTGGACGCAGGAGGGTTGGACGCAGGAGGGTTGGACGCAGGAGGGTTGGACGCAGGAGGATTACTCGCTGGTGGAGCTGTGGGAGGACTTGAGGGTGCAACGGTACCACTTGGACCTATCTTCTTCGCCAAATCTTCTAGCCCCTTGCAACCATCAGCCGCGAATTCCTTCGCTACAGGGAATGCCTCGGAGACAACATAGTCGCAGAGAAGACTTGCGCCGAATACGGCGTAGAATTGGACCCCTGGCTGAGGTAAACTCTCTCCGCCATAGATTGATTTAACGCAGTCTCCAACAACGTTAGGCGTGAAGCTTGCCACACTTTCGCCCTTGAAGTAGCCTCCACACACAGACGTAACCACGTCGGCGACGAGGTTGTGTGCAAAGCTGTTTCCGTTGTTTCCTTCCGCATTTGCCTTTGCTGCCAGGTCGGTGTCAAACTGGGTAGCGAAAGCCCGCACCTTGTCCGATAAAGCCCTCACTCTCAATTCGGCTCGTGCACGAAGTTCAGCATGGCGTTCTTGGATTTTGTTCGGCTTGTAAGCTTGGACGCCAGGCAAGAACAGCATCAGACCGAATAGGAAGGTGAAGAACAGGACATTCTTGGAAGGATGGCGGCTCGGGGACTTTCCAGTAAACTGCTGGGGGCTCGATGTTGAGCTCGGTTTGAACCCAGCAATGGTGCTCGTTGCTGCCTTCGCACCCGCAGATGGCGTTGGTGTTGACTGTACTTTCACACCGCAATCAACGTCGGTGCCTGCGTCTGTGCTAGTACCCTGCTTTGTTCCGTCGCTCTTGACTGAGAATTTGCGACAATCCGGGATCAAAACGTCTTGCTGTTGCTTGATCAGGTTGTCTGGCTGATTGGGGGCAGGAATTTTGGGATCTGGGGCATTCTGTGAGAACGTGAAATTCGATCGATATGATGATATCCCAGGTGGACATTTAATGTCGTTCGAGCAAGAAACGGAGCTTCCTCCGCCGCCGTTCGAGTTGCATTTAACGTTCTGGAAATTTGTTATACTCGAGCAGCTGGGTCCTTTGCAGGTGTATGAGAGCTCAAAAGTGTCGATCCCTGGGCCGCAGTTGGAGAAGAGCCCTTTGGCTTCAGTGAGCGAACTCATTGCTATCACCGGCAATCCTCAACCAAACGAAAGTAAGATGGAGAAAGAAGATTGAAAAGGCTGATCTTTTTTCCGGAGTGCAAGGGCATCTCTTTATCTCTGGTGGCATCTTGCTCATAGGCAGATGCAAAAGAAAGTTTCAGAACCACGTCTCGAAATAGGGACCAATGATCTAGCCGATGTGGCCTCTCTGCCAACCGAAGAAGGACAGAAGTAGCGTGGTCGGGAGCATCTGGGAATCGGTGCGAGACAAAGAGGCTTGGGCAAGCCATAGGTATTCGTATCACCAGCAGCAGCTCGGGGGCGCACTTTGGTGCCTCTGGGCAAAAGCAGAATGTGGCGTGTGGGTACAATCTTGATTGGACACATTCTTCGCGGATGGACGCCAGTACTTTCTGGAAGCCACAACAAGTGGCTGGGGAGGACACATGGTGGATATTCTCCTGCAGCCTCTGGATCTCTTGTCAATCCTTGAGCAGCCACGTCGAAGTGCTCAAAGCCCAAAATAAAGGACGTTGAGCTAGGCAAAGAAAACGCCGGAGTTTTCTGGATATGGTGAGATTCTTGTCGCCACTGTGTTCATCAACACCTGTTCAATGAGCAGGATGGAGTCCCCAGCCCTCTGCGGCTGAAGCCCCAATGGCCTAGCTAGAGAAGAAGACTCACCCATGGACAGCAACCCCAGATCTCTGGTGTCTCTTGGTGGTCTGCAAATTCGGCTGAGAGACAGAGGGGCTGTGTTTGTTCGCTTGAGTTCAGCTGTGGCGCATCGTGGACGAAATTTCCGCTACCATTGGCGATCTAGATGCGCCTGACACGAGCACTGCGGCTGGGAGAAAAGCTGGCAGGTTGCGCAAACTTTAGTAAGACGGGGAAACTTAACAACGGTTGCACCCTTCGCACATGTCATGTTGAAGAGCAGCTGCAACCCTAGGCCCACAAATACGATATAAAGATGAGGTGATCGACATCACGTGCTAATTACCAGTATTAGTCCCAATGAGGCTAGCGCGGTATGCGGACAAATTTATATTTCACAAACTTTCCACCCAACATTCAATCATGTCTGTCTACAGATTACAAAGTCTAAAGATATGACCTAGTATATATACGGTCATTCAATTGTTCGGCGTAAAGGCCCCTGGGTCGTGTGCAGAGTCCATTTTCGAGTTCGTTGTCGGGCTCAATCCTGACTTCGTTGCTGTGAAGTTGGCACTGGACCTCATCACTGCCTTTTCCAATGTAGCTTTTGCATAATGAAATGCTGTCTTGTCATTCTGTGCCATCGGGCAAAAAATTTCCCACATCTCTTCTCCAACCTCCCCATCGGCATCGCTGTTGTTGATAGCTGATGTGTTTTGAGGGCTGTACCAATCTGTCGGTCCCACAACTCAACTCCTTTCTCCGACTTCTTTTGTTTTCCCCCTATGAGTACGCTTATGCTCGGAAATATCAACTTCTTGAAGAAAAATGTCTCTTTTCTTTCGTCCCGTGTCTCTTTGTCTTCGTCTAATCTTCTTAATTTGACGTCCACTCGAAAAGTTCCCAAGCCATCCATCATCTGACAATCGACACCTTCATTATGCAGACACTCATCTCTTACGCGATTCCAGTCCTCTTCGCTTCGCCGATCCAGGCAAAGCCATATGTCCCGCTTTGTTTGACATTTTATCCCGTTCGCATACGTATCGGGGCGGGAAGCATTTCCAGGAATAGCATGTAGCTTGATGTTGAGGTTGGTCAGAAGAGATTTCGAACTTCGATTCGATAACTCCGATTGGGAAGGGGCTAAGTACAGTGTCCATACGTCCTCTAGCTCCTTTTCGATTTGTCGTGCTCCCCTTAACCAATTCCTCTTTTCGTCGTCCAAGTCCGACCTTTGCAATTTCCGATCGATTTCTTCCGCTGTCTTATCTCTCTCTTCATTTCTCTTTATGGAAGTATCTTGACCTTCCTTCTCCCATGCCAAGGATTGGTATTCCCTCTTATCTGCCCAATTCCAGAGTCTTAGGTAATCCTGATGAACCAGGTAAACCCCGATCTGGATTGGATTGTTCAAAATGGACGGCAAGGGATGTGAATATTTGGAGCCGCATGTTACACAAGTTCTTCCAAGCTTGTGTCCAGGCCGGGGGGTCAAAAGCCGAAGAATGGAAAAATGTTCAAAAGATATTCAGATAGGTGGATACTTGGATCGTTTGAGGGAACATGAATACTTACGCAAAGAAATGCGCAGTTCACGAAACAGGAGATAATTTTACATGTCGAAGGCGAGTCTGAATTTCAATAAGGCAGTGTGATAATAATTAGTGTTAGCAGCTTAGGCGCACACATACTCAGAGCTCGTTTTTCTGGGAATTGCCTCAACGAATCTATAGTTCCATCCAACCATTTCCCCAGAGAAAATGTAGCCGTACCAAGTTCGGAATATTTGAGGCGGATATCACATTTCACACTAACAAAACGATCCTAAGGATCTCGTCAAGGAAAATATAGATACTAACACGGATCCTCTGCCCTTCCTCTGATTTTTTTTTTGAGTGGAAACTGCCGACTACCACTGTTCCCTCGACTATGATGGTATGGCTAGGATTTGTTAGCATTTACTCTCCTAGGAGCTGCATTTAAACCCCTCATCTACAACCCATGAGAATTGAGGCTTTGATACCATCCGCCAAGATATATATGACCACCTTGATGGGTAAGAGCCATATCCCAGCGATAACATTCATTCCTGTCAAAGCTGCGAAGACTGCGCTCCAATCAACTAAGATATTCACACAATTGATAATCGCATAGACCATCGAATAGAGAATGAATACTAAATGCACGGTGGTTCCATATCTGATCTTCGCGACTTCGAGGAATGTATGCGCACCCGGCGCTCTTGCTCGATTGGTGCAATCGCAAACACGAAGATCTGCACCGTTGGGCCTGAATCATAGAAGTAAGCTCCGGAAATACCGTAAAGATACGTCCAGGTGGTCAAGGTCAGTAGTGTTGCTGCGATGGTCCAGGAGGATGCAACAGCTGAGGCAACAAGTCCAGTGTGGATGGAGAGCTTCACTGTCGTGAACATTTCAGAGTCCTGGAAATAGTTAGGAGTGCGTATATATGCCTGTGTAGAAGAGCACACTTGTTTACAATACATGCCCGCGGTGAACGCTAATCTAAACCTAAGAACAAGTCCACATCTAGCGCCTGTGCTATCAAAAAATGCACAGGCAAGAATATGGAGAGGCCATACTTGGGTCAGGAAGTGACCTATTGAATCTGCCATTTTCAATGACTTCTGGGCAATGAATATCCGATTCTCGCAACCTGATCATGGCGCCACTATTTGGTATTCGACCCCATGCGCAATGGTGGGAAACGACAGCTTCCCGAGACCATTAGAGAAGTAAATTAGGTGTAGAGATGACAGAGGTGGAAGGTTTCCAACTCCTTCAATGTGCATGATCATCAGAATACCAGCAGAAATTCTTCAATGCCTGTTCGGTGTAAACTTATCTCTATGATGTCTCTTGCCTGTCAATAGGGGTTCCAGGGCCTGACATAGACGGTGGATACGTATTTGGCGTATTGGACTGATAATGAGCTTTGAAGTTCTTCGACCCCAGAACCCCTAGACGTCTTGAAGAAAACCGCGAACTCGAACTATGGCAGTAGGAATGAGGAAGATTGGCACAATAAATTCGTAGAGAAGCGGATGCAAAGTTGGAGGTTTGGGATGAGCGAAGAGCTCTTCCTAGCGATAACAAATCCCCTAACCTTGATAGGGTAACGACTACCAAGACGTTCGAGACAGATGTGGATTCGGGTTAGAGCGCGAATAATGACCTACTCTAACGCGGTGCTGATATCCGTGTCTAGGGCGCGTTGCAAGAGTGGGAGAGCGAAAGGTGAAGATGGATGCAGGAGGAGAAGTATCGGAGAATTCCTCGGCTTAACGACGTAATCTCCTCCAGTCATGTGATACAGGCTGGAAGCACCATGGAATAAGGCGGGCATCTTGGGAACTATTTACTAGAAATCCCAAGGGAGCGTGATGGATCACAACGGGTCGTGCACGTACATCAGCTCTCACCAACCTCCTTTGTATTCCAAAATGCGCAGCTAAACGGAAACCAACCCTAGTCATAATTCATAGGGGTCATCGCTGGACTCTGACGCACAAAATATACGCTCCATTCCAGATATCTAAAATAACACCTCTAATCCTACACTCCAACCCCAGCTCCTGCATCTCTAATTATACTCACTCCAACCATCCTCCGGGATCGACGTGTCCTGGATACTCGGTACGATGAAGCTGGGCTCATATTGAGGCCCTAAATCCAGCCTCCGAGCGCCAGGTCTTATCCCCTCATCCCAGCTGACCTCAGTGCGCGGTGCCGGCACAAACAGCGAGTGCAAAGAGGGCTCGTGGGGGGGAGCCGGCGGCGAGGGACGGGAGATTAGGGTCACTCTTGGGACATGGGTGGGGGCGGGGGTAGGCAGGCGGTCTTCGATGTTGGACGGCATGAGGCTTCCGAAGAAGGGGTCGTGGGAGTTGTATGTGGTGGTGTAAGTAGACAATAGGGGTGGAGGGATGACTGTGCGGTGTTTTGCAGCAATCGTGTTCATCTCTTGGGTAACGTCTCTGGGTTGTGATTCAATGTCGTTGGGTTTGTAGTCGAGGTCTCCGAAGACGCCGCCTTTCTTATGCTTTCCACATAGACTGCAAAAGGCAA
The DNA here is from genome assembly GCF_010093535.1 of Lindgomyces ingoldianus. Lineage (NCBI taxonomy): Eukaryota > Fungi > Ascomycota > Dothideomycetes > Pleosporales > Lindgomycetaceae > Lindgomyces > Lindgomyces ingoldianus. The sequence goes on along the minus strand of NW_022985164.1, from coordinate 1,085,741 downwards.
TTACGGTTAAGAGTATTACTGTGGAGATGATGGCTGCAGCGATAGGTGACCATTTTGGTGTGATTGGGTCTGATTCTTGGTTGAAAGCCGGCTGGTTGGAGATTGGGAGGGGAGAATTAGCCATGGTGTTGCGGAAGCAGCAGGAGATGTTTGGGAAGGATTCGATCGAGTTGTTGCCGCACTATGGTAAAAAAACACGGCTCTGTGACCTGGTGGGCGACTCTGTGTGGCGGTGGGCTTGGGGTTTTGAGGTCCTCAAGAGCGGAGGAGGGGTGTGAGGAATGATGATACTTGTAGTATTGCACGTTGAATTCTGCCCTAAACCCGACTATCACATTAATAGGCTTGTTAGATTTGCCGTATTGGTTGTGATAGTAATTGAAATTGGAGGTAGTGTCGAATAAGCTCGGGAGAAATAAGCCACCGACTTCTTTTTTCGTGTTGTATTTACGATCTGTGAAGTCGCACAAGACTGTAGGAGATAACATCTGCTTTGCTGGAGGGAATAAAAAAGGAAAAGGCTCTTCAGGAGAGCGGGTACGCGGAGTCTAAAATCGGGGCTCTGGATGGCCTAAGTAAGGGATGATGGTGAAGAGGCAAACGCAGTGTTGTCACCTTCCGTAGTGGGGAAATGGAAACATGCCAGGTATAGGTGAATGTGCCTTTTTGCCTCGAAAAATGGGTATGATATGCGTGCGAGAGAAGCGACGAACGGATGTGAAGGGTTAAACGGTTGATATCTTCGCAGAATGATTGCTACGCGAGAATCTCGAGTAGATTAAAGATGAAATGCGTCGAATAAGAAGAGTGGGAGCAGCTAGTGATACAAAGTAGACGCTTCCTCAGGTCGACAAGAGATGCGGAAAGGGGATGTGAGGAAGGTGTTGAGACAGCGTCGTGGTGGTTGTCGCTGTTATTGGTTGGGTACCTGATTCAAGGACACTCGCCCTTTCACTAGCTTAAGCGGTCGTTTTGTTGTCTTCTCCGGACCTCTGCCGGACCAAGCCCCTTCTCCAACAGCTGCCCTAGATCTGACCCAGACCCAGAATTCGAAGGGTTCTTCCTCAGCTCTTCCATTGAAATAGGCGGAGGCTCTTTTCTTAGCCTCATGTCAGACGACCTCATTTCCCGCATCTCGCGTTCAAGCACGACAGTTAATCTTTGCAGCAGCCACTGTGCCTCATTTTTATTGCCCATCAAGGGACTCCGAATGCCAAGCCAGCTCCAGGTATACGCATCTCCATTCTCGTCTTCGCTGCCTGCGACCCCAAGATCTGGGGATTGGTGTTTGTTGCTGTCATGCTGAATCCTAGGTTTTCTATGACGAGAAGCGTCGCCTTCATCTTGGCCGATCAGTCGGAGATAGTATGACCATTCCTGATACGTATACTGTTTGGGCGGTGAAGCATCAACATCCTTCATGAGCTGGCGGATCTCCGTAGCCAAAACAAAATGGTAGAAATGAATATCTCGCTCCAGTGCATCACCGTGCTCACCAGCTTCTACTGCTTCTCCAAGCTCTTGCCCTTCGATATGTTCAGCCAATCGATCAAGAATACTTTGGCTAACGGCGTCAGGGGTGGACTCCGACTTGTCTTTGCCCTTGTACAACTTCCCAACCCGCACTCTCTGAATCCCAATTTTAATCGTAGTATAGAGATCATTTTCGTCAGGAAGTACAGTCAAAGACCCAACCCAGATAGTCAGATCTCTGAAGGCTTTGATGACCGTATCGCCCATGTTGCTGATGAGGATTGTCAGGGTCGGGACAGCGAGTAGAGACCAGAATACAAAGAATACTTTTCCAGAATTACTTGCGGGGGTGTAGTCGCCGTAGCCGATGGTTATGAGAGACGTGTACGCAAAATATAGAGATACGAAATAACTCCAGCCCTGTGGTTTCTCGGAATGCATGAATACAAGGGCTCCAATGAACCACAGTAGAAGGGCTGCCGTGGAAGAAATGGCCAGAGCATAGTATCTCCTATTCCTTTCCGCTTTCTCTTGAACCCGTCTCATGACCCTGAATTCTTGCTCTCTCCTTTGGGATTCAGAGAGTCCCTTCTCAGAAAAATTGATCTTCTCAAACCACCCTAAGCGAATTGTGCGTTCCTCTGAATCCAGGGATGAGAGAACCTTTTGTCTCTTGGTCTCCATGAATCTGGCAGACATTTTTGCTTTCCCTCTTTCGAGGACCAGCGATCGAATAGAGCCGATGACTAAACCGATCATCACTATCCCGCCGATTGCGTAAGGAAATAGTAAAGAACGGCCGGTATGAGTCTTGGGGACGAATTCACCTCCAATGCCAATTGTCAGCAAAGTAAAGTTCGCCCAAAACACGGCATCGAGGAACTCCCAGCCCTCGATGGCTGAGTAGACTAAAGCCCCTAAAAGGAGATAGACCATGAAGCTAATCGTCTGCAACATCAAGGTTCTTTGGCTTGGAGTAAGCCGGAATTCCTTGGGGTAATGACCCCTGTATGCACCAACCACGGTTACAACCATCAACGAGGCAATGATGCAATATAGGCCAGCCGCAATAATCCCATAATAAAAGGCTTGGGTCAAGGCATGTTCTTGCATGGGCGGTATGCGGAAGATGGATGATGAAGCTAGGGCCACGAGGACGATAAGGAGGGCCGAGGATATGAACCAGCCAACAATGGTGATGGGCTGTGCGATCGCGAATGACAGCCGCTGGGCCATATTCAGGAGAAGAGCAATGTTGGCAATTATGGCGAACGCGAGGGATATGGAATTAATAGCGATCAGCCTGCGGGATAGTGTTAATATTTTGAAGGGTAAGCCCCGCTGGGGAGATCAGAGCCGTGTTACCATTTCGGGTCTTCAATGGCGTTGCCATGCCCTTCGTCCAGCCCCGGAGGTATGTACACCCTCCAATTCTCTACCAGTGCACAAATAGAGAATGCATTCGCCATTGGACCGAACGTGCCTGCGATAAGCGGACATGCGGTAGAGGCAAACCACCAGCGACTAAGTATTGTTAGATGAAAGGCATTGGGGGGCAGATCGCAAGCTTGGCTTAACTTGGATCCAGGAAGTCCTGTTCCTCTTTCCTTGCCTTTTCGCGATCTTCCTCGTAGATATTATGCTCGACATCTTGGGCAGCCTCCTGCGCCGGCCCGTCGAGTCCGGGGTCATTCATGGTGGCTGAGGGTGGGGTTGGATTGAGAGAAGGTCAAAAGTGGAGTAAGAAGGGAGGGACAGGGTTAAAGGCGAGACTTATCAACGGGACACGAGGCAGGAAATCAAGGAACAAGAATGGGCGCGGCGAGTGTTGGGTGCGCCGCGTGAACAAACTAGAGACTGTGATGCGAGGCATGACGGCATGCGGCTTGAGCTACCAGGTGATCCTTCCAAGATCCCCCGGCCTGGCCAGGTTCGCTAAGTCCACAATGCGCCCACTGTGCGTCTGCCGCCAAACTCCTTTGTGGATCACTAGAGGCTGCTTGGCGATGCTTTGCCTCGACCTCATCTGATCACAATTAAACACATGAACGATGGAGATGCTTTGCAGGCCCGAAAATCGGGGTGTATTGGGATATAGAATGGTGGATGCGCCTGACTCGATCCCTAGTCGTTAGTGCAAGGACAAATGCACCAAAAGGAGTTGCCTAAGGTGCTTTCCTAAGTTGTAAGACATGTCTGGGTACATTCAGTTAGACAGATAATTATCCAACTGAGTACAACTCGAACAACACAGTCAGTTGTGGTGGGAGTGCATTGTGCTGTGACTTGGAGCACCCTAGATCATTCAAGGGCGTCTTCAGGTCGCGGGTGTACGGTTGGTGGCTAGTTGCCTTGGATAACTCAAGTTGTTCTAATGGGCTAGAGGGACCGCGGAGTCATAGTACCTGGCTATGGATGCTAATTGCCACCGATGGGCACACGAATAGGTGGAATGTTGTAGGCATGGGCGCTGCTGCAATAGAGTCCCACAGGTGCGCCAGCGCCCCGCCTGCCCCGGCTACTTTGAATGCAAGATGTCCAACCGGACATTTGGGCAGAGGGCATCCGGGTTGCTGTGAGAAAGGAAGCAGCGCTGCAGCTGGGCGATGCTAAGAGCGGCCCGCAGCATGCGTTCTTTAGCGTGTAAGAGGGGGCGAGAGCATCCTCAGTGCCCCTGGGAAGAGATACCTGGGTAGCCATGTAGCTGGACGATGCTAAGAAGAGCACGCTGCACGCGTTCTCGGGAGTTCAGGAGAGGGAAGGCCACCAGGGAGGTACATGTAGATGCACAGTGTCGGGTACTAAGTCCTCGAGGTATAGAGGTAGAAGATACCAGGCTTACAAGGCATGGCGTGCTTGCAAGTGGTATCGAAGTAGTGCGGAGTGCCAGTACAGAGTGAAGACACCCTGGAGAGCCGACTCGAGGGGAGGCTAGGGAGGGGGCCCACGTGCATCAACTCCAGGTTCCTTATTCCGACAACTGTCTCAGCAATTAAAACTGAGTTCTTGGCTCGACTTTTGTTGTCTATATATACATAATATCTTTGAGTTACTCCGTCCTTCGGGACTGAGCAGGTACGTCAACATCTTTTATTATGTCTTGCATTGTAGTTTAGTGGTGTTTGAGGGTTTACGGACTAGACATTCCATGTCTTGCGCCGGTTCCCTTTTTGGCGTTTTTTTCTCATTGCTGTGTTCGATCCCGGTAAATGTCGTGCTTCTTTTTGACTCTAAACCGGTAGGCAGGACCGGGACGCCTTGCAAGCTCTCAAGGGGTTTCAGGGAGGGTCTCGGCACTGTGTACCGCAAATGCAGTAGTTAGGTGAAAATTTTAGACCCCATTATGCTCTTGCAGTGTTGTTAGGCCAGCTGATTTCGTGAATATTGCATGTAACCTCGATTTTTGACTGGTTGTCGCGGCGTTGGCGGGCGGCCACGAACGACCTCCACCACACCTGCCACCCCGATCACCAAGACGGGCCCATAACATCTTTTCCAGCACCATAACAGCTTCAGCGGAATCTTTGTCGGCAATACAAAGAGCTGAAGTGGATGGGTCGCCCTGTCCTTGTGTTTCAACCTGCTGGAGTGGAGCTGCAGGGACAACGACTTGCGAAACGAACTCGACTTGACACTTCCTTGCCCGCCCCCAACAGCAGCCCTCTGCAAAAAGACCAAGTATCCAGGCGTAGAAGTATGAGATAACCAGATAAACCCGTTCTTATTCCCAGGGAGAAGAAACATCCGATTAGCCTAAGCCGCAGCCACCTTTCACGTAGGTGCGCAGCGCCCAACTCGATATTAATGTCGGTTCTCAAGACCTATGACACCTCCAGAGATCACCAGAATGTTCAGTATATAAAGGTCACTGAGCAAAAGTGGACCCAGCGACCTAAAGGCTCCGTATGCCTTGGCGCATAGGCAGACATCACGTTCGACGAGCTCCATTTCCCCACCAAACAGACTCAGCGGGACATAAACCTTAGCCACCATCTGAGGCAAGCGCTCTGTGGGAATTAAGGCGCGCCGCATAATTAAGGGTCCGCCGACAGGAGGGCGACGAGTTCGACATGCCCCTAGTTCGAAGGGCGGAGAAAGAAGATAAATACAAAGAATATTACTCCTAGGGACGGCAATCGAATCTATCGGGCAATTCCATCCAATTGTGCGACTGCAGCATGCCCGAGATATTGCGATCTCGAGCTCTTGAACTCCAGGTCCTTACCAACGGAGTCGGTTAGGTATACGATCGGCGCCTGGCGTCACCAGGCACAAAGGAGGGGTTCCGCGTAAGCCGCAACCACATCGAAGAGACGAGTGAAGCGGGTATCTGGCATAGTAGGAGAGTATCATGTTAAGCAAACCGCAGCTTGTGGACACTCCTTTGGTGTGAACACACAATACAATGGCCAGGTTGAGGCCCAAGGACACCCAAGGGCCAAGGGTGAAATAAGGATTTGCAGGTTAGGCGATCCGCTCGTTGACAACATTGTACACACAAGTGTAGGGGTTCTTCGCTGGCTCTTGATCCCTTGGAATAGCTCTGTGGTACTCGACATCCTCGTTGTTATTTTCCTACGACCCGGAACAATAAGCAACCAGGGCTTCTACGTATCCCAGTGGCCGTTTTTAATGACTGTATCGCCCTGCCAAACTCTCCAGTCGACTTACCACTCTCGTGTACGAGAGCCAGACCGGATAAAGGGGGGCTGTGAAGAAGGGCGGAAAGGGTCGTGACTGCAGCGGGTATAAGGGCAGCTTGTCGGCAAATCTTTCTTGGGACTAAACAACTGGAATCGATCGGTGTGCCCCTCGCACAGAGCCAACTGCGGTTGGTTCTAAGCGGCTACGGAAGAGTCGTTGTTTCATAAGCTAGCCATGGATCATTTACAGATCTCCATACGCATCTAAGAGGGCTTTAAAGAATCCAAGGAGTCGTCCTGGATGAAGGCTGAGAGAGGTATGCCTAAGGACCTGCACCAATACAGCAGAAGCCTCGTGAATGTGGCAATACTGGGGCACAAAACAGCATCTTACACAAAGTATTTGGTACCATGAGATACACTTGGGGTGTGGAGTGGGTGAGAGCTGGCCAGAGTCCGACCTTGAGTCCTGAGTCATCTATTCCTGATTCGTCTTGGTGGTGGACGATCTACTAGCCAAGCATCGAAATCGAGGCCCGTCAGCAATGGCTGTTGCAACTTGTGAAAGCCCAAGCTTCCAGTCTGGAGGAACATCCAACACTAATCTCATGGAACGAAGATCCGTCACGACTATTGAGGTCTAATGGCACGGTCGAGTTTCTGGATCTTAGGACTCGGCATGATCACAATTTGGTGGTCACACTGATGAAACCGACGTATGGAAGCTGACACAGCCTCGAAATCTGGCTTTTGAACCTTGGGAGACTCATCATGATATGTCTGACCGGATCGTCAATGCCACTTTCGACAATGGGCTCTTTTCCGAGAACTGGGTTGACTATCTCGGATCGATTGTTGAACGCTTCCAAGAGGGCGAATCAATTCCTGGAGGAATCAATGAAGAGATGGGTCCAAGCTGGACGCTGATATCATGCCCAAGGACCGGGTATGGCTGTTTCTCAAGCTTGAACGAGAGGCGCCTTGGGGTAGCGGCCATTGTGGGGAAATGTATATGAGATGCCATCAGGCGTTTTGTGCGTCCACAGTTCACAGCAGGTATCTTGTAGAAGATGAGGTAGACTTCATCATCCGAAGTTCTCTGGGCGGTATCCGGTTGGACACCCTCATAGACGTACACTTTCCAATGGATACGGCAATCGGATCCCTTATTGTCGTTTCACTCCCTTGCTCTTTCAACCTTGGCTGTCTTCGTACCCGCCTTCAGCACTTAACCACGGCCTGGTATGAATCTCAGATGTGTTGTACAAGCCGAAGCCCTCCCCCAAGAGAAGAGCTTTCCCAATTATTCTTCTGGTTTCAGGGTCGTCTATCCGACATACTGGCACTGGCCTTTCAAGTCCAGGGATGTCATGCTCCAGATTCGCCCAAACCAATTGGCCCGTGAATATTGCCTTTTGAGTCCAACCGACGACTGTTCTCCGTGGTCCAAGATGGATCACAAGAAGGTGGAAGTATTTATATTCAACAGGTGGGCATAGCCTCGCATGAATTGAGCACTGATAACGCCCGCTGAAAAGAATGCCACTGAGAAACATGCCAGATTGTATCTAGCACCGTGTTTTAGTATGTTCTTCATGCTTCCTCGGGAGTACAGCCGCTTCCGGCGAGCTTGCAGAATTCAATGCCCGGAAATGTTCCTGTTTCTAGAGGATACAAGGAGCATCGTACGCCGAGGAACGATCTCTTTCGGACCAGGGCATCGATAAATGGTCCCCCATCGTGTCTTATAATAATGAGATACGTTCAAATTGGCTTTATTGCGAGTCGCATGGATGTCAGAAAGCCCCTCCTTCCCCACAGATGTGGTGCCCGCCATTGCTGCATGCAAAGAGTAACACGAGGAAAGGAGAATGGATCTCAGACGCTTGCGCCTTCTCCTTTTAGTACACCTTGCTAGTGGCGAGGGGAAGAAATGCGCCGGATACGGAAGTTCGATCGATGTACGGACGGGAGATGGTCGATATGTGCGGCGACGAAGAGGAGACAATCAATTATGCCCTATGACCATCGAACTATGAGCATGCGAGACGCTTTGAGATACTACGCGCGCTCTCACCTCTGTGCGAGCGTCTCTCTCATGCACATGTCGAGTTGCGGTCGCCGCTCTCGTCTCAGGCAACGAGGTCATGCCTAGGTGGCGTCGCCCTAATTCTGCAACAGAAGAGCGATATCCTGCGACAAGACGTGTTCCATCACGGCTATTCTATCGCGAGGGTGTCGTCGAACAAGGAGAAGCGCTTAAGATCTCAATAATCGTGTAGACCGTGTCAAGATGGTTCGTTGGCGTTGCATGGCGATGTGGTACAGCTTGACCTTCGCGGGGCGAAGAACTAGGGGAAGGCCTGCTCGACTCCTGCAGCCAAAGAACTATCGGCAGGTACACCCAGCATCCCAAAGGGTTCGTCGGACTTCTCTGCTGTCGAATTACGGGACGTGGGCATCGTCATGTTGCCGGTGGTGGGGAGAAAAGGGTGGGGGCTGGAGTTGGGAATTTCGCCTGTCAGCCAGCCCTTGGCCTGGATAAATCAATCCACGGTTAGCCCTATGAGCAACACCAGCTCTGCAAGGAGCAAAGAGGGTATCCAAAGCCTCCCCATGCGATGCGATAAAGGGCATAGTAGAAGACTCGAGAGTTTGCACGCATCTGAACTTGCACTCCAGGCGTAGTGAAGTTGATGTGCGGTGGAAATTGATACGCAATGCCAAACCGTCTCCGCCGTTACGAGCCGGGAGCCAGTAAGCATCGAGCATGGATGTCATTCCAAACTCCATTAGTTTTAGGCTAGTGGGACAGGAAGTCTTAAGTCAACTGCAAGTTCTTCCAAACCCTCGTGCAAGCTCATCATCTGTATCTCCTTTCTCAACTCAAGGCCCACCGCATTTCTGCAAAGCACCATGCACGTCTTGTAGTCAGAAGCTATCATGCAGAGAGCCTCCTCTTGAGCAAGCATCGTTGTCTGTCGAGTTAGGAAGCATGCTGTATGCTTCCGCACTAGCATGTTGGCATACGCAGGAACAACATATCATATCCGGCTGTACTTGAGAGAGAGACAGACGTGTCTGTTGAGCATGGATATGTTTTCTTCAAGTTTCCTTCGAGAAGTCTGGACGGTGGAGCGTCTGTCGCTTGATGCTAGTGTGTCTTGGGCGTCATGTTGCCAGTCACTGTGAGTCTTCCAAAACTCTCCCCACCTTTCCCTTTTGTCAACCTCACTTCTTTTACGTATATATGCGGTTCAATTGCAATCCCCTTTACCTTCCGGCATCTAGTCAATTTACTCAATACAGAGAAGATTAGCATGGGCATTGCACTAATTATGACGCGCTCAATCAAAGAAGCAACCATGTTTTGGTTCTCACCAACGCCTCGTGTTCGACCTATAGAAGAGTGCGTTCTTTTTGCTCTCTTTTTGGCACGACGGCGAGCTGGAAGGCACTGCATAGACCGCTTTTAGGCAAGGAGAACAACCAACATACAAGCTGACAACTATTTGGGGCCAAGACACCACGGAACGACAACCGGAGGATATCTACGGATTCTGGATCAGGCATAAGAGGTAACCAGTTTTAAGACAACGCTTATCTAGGGTTGAGAGCGAAGGAATAGTCACCCCTGGCTCTCTCAGCACCAGCCCAATGGAACCGATGCTATGCACCGCCGACCCTAACTGACTCAAAGGCACGACAGAGCACAATCACATTAGAGGATGTTGTGCCTCATATGTTGAGAATGCTATCTGGTATGTCTGCTGGCGTTGTGCGGCTGAAAAGGCAGCCACACTCCATTTCACCTATGCACATTCTCTGGCTAGTTCCCATGATTGCTCTTGTATCAAATTTCCTTCAAGCTTTTGTTTACTCATTACATATGCATTGATATGCTCGTGAGGTCATTGCTCAAAACTGCTACGTGGCAATTATGACCTTTTGCTGTGCAATATGCCTACCAAAAGACAGAGGTGTTTGCAAGCCAGCATACTGTAAGTTTTAACTTCTAGGTATGAGATGTTGTACAACCGTGGCTTAGCAGAATACCCCTTTGGTCCTCTTAAAGACACTCACCGGGACCGTTCCTGGAACCTTACCTCCAAAGCCATTGGCCGTATCCCCCGACCATACCATTGCATTCTGGCCTCCCATACATTCTTATACGAGGACTATGCTAGAAACATAATTACAATAGGATAATCGTACTAGTGGAATGCGCACGCCACCAAGCTTGAACGCGATACATATACCGCTACGAAGGACTTCTGGATCTAATCTCCTTTTGGCCGTCGGACGTATCACGCTATGCCTTAAAACGGTTGACACGCCTTTGTCGCTCAGAAATTAAGATGCCCCTTGCACATTGGTAATCTTCAGCTCAGGCATCAAAATAGTATATCCCGTTTTTGGCCAAGGCCTCTCCTAGTTCCCTCCAAATCTTTTAATCGGACCCCCTCAAGTATCCAGACACTTGCGCGGTCTCCATAGTTTATACCGGAGGTGCTACGGATTTACCACTTTCCTCGCGGCGAACATACGTTCTACCTTCAGGGCGTACCATATACATTAGCGAGGCCGACTTCCTCAGAGTCAATTACATTCTATGCGAGGGGCTGTCGTCCATCTGCACCGGACCTGTATATCTAGGTGGATTACCTGTTGCCTGTTGTGTGCACGCACTCTCGTTGGCGTTGTAACTTCGTTCCATATCGGCCTCAGCACCTCGATCTTCTTTCACCTGCTCTCTCCCTAGCTCTGCCGATTGCCACGACAACACCATATCCTTCTCGCAGCCGCCCCACCTCTTCTCGTCGCTGCCAAAACACGCCGCGCTAGTCTTCTTCCGTCACTAGCCTGCTCTCTTCATCAGGCCTTATAAGACCCTCGAATTCTTCCACCGACCTCTTTCGCCCTCCCCACCCAACTTCATTTCTCTCCCTACCTAGGGTCATCTTTCAACTGTCCACTCCTGCAACGCCTCTCCAATCGTGTGTTTCACCTTCTCCCCCACAACATGTCGGGCTTCGGCAATGTTGAGCCAACTGCCAATGGTGAAGCTGAGGACGCTGCTGCCCGCAAGGCGCAGGAGCAAGCCGAGGCTTTGACTCGTGTGCGTGAGGCAGGATGGACTAACCCGATCCCGTTTAACTACGAGACTGTTCAAGGTGGTATCGAAGCCCCTGAGGAGGGTCGTGAGGACGCCAAGTGGCTCTCTGACGCCGTCATCTATGCGTGGGATGACGACTTTGGCGACGTCGGTCCTGCCAACCCTGCTCTTGAGCGACAGTTATTCCATGGCGACCACTTGACTCGGGCGGGTGGTGCGATTAAGGCCCTTTCTTTCGAGGTGACGGTGGAAGGCTCGACCCCGATTTTCCCAGTGCGTGAGGTATGTTCAATCCGTTGCTTTGGCCATTCGGTGGTTGCTATAACATCATCAGTTTGATGATGCTGGTCTACACCCTCAGATGCGAGACAACGTTCGCTTGTGCCAGTACGGCCACCCGACTCCCATCCAGAGCTACTGCATTCCGGCAGTTCTCACTGGTCATGACGTTGTCGCATGCGCCCAGACTGGTACGTTGACTGCTGTGAGATATGGCGACAGCAATTGACATGGTCATACAGGCTCAGGCAAGACGGCTGCCTACCTCATTCCCATCCTTTCCAAACTCATGGGAAAGGCCCGTATGCTCGCCGCGCCGCGTCCAAATCCTACTCGATACAATCCTTCGACTGATCGAGTCCGTGCGGAGCCGTTGGTCCTAGTTGTCTGTCCTACCCGTGAATTAGCCTGTCAGATCTTTGACGAAGCTCGTCGCTTGTGCTACCGTACCATGCTCCGGCCTTGCGTCATCTACGGTGGAGCTCCTACCAAAAACCAGCGCGAGCAATTGGAGATGGGTTGCGACATTCTCATTGCTACTCCAGGTCGCTTGACGGACTTTATGGCAAACCTCAACCTCTTATCTTTCTCCCGTCTTAAGTGAGTCCTCATTCTGTACCTTTGCTGGAGACGTATGACTGACTTTTCTTTAGGTTCACCGTTATCGATGAGGCTGATGAGTTGCTCTCTGGAGGTTGGGAGGAGGCTATGGAAAAGATTTTCCGGGGCTCTGGTTCGTTGTCGCTCTTCTAACTAGCATGGCTGTTGCTAACGATCCACACAGATACCAATGAGGATGCCGACCACACCTACCTCATGTTCTCCGCTACCTTCCCTAAGGTGGCACGTAGACTTGCCCGCGACTACATGGACCAAGACTATGTTCGTATCAAAGTTGGTCGCGTCGGCAGCACCCATGAGAATATCAAGCAGCAAATCATCTTTGTCAACGAGTCAGAGAAGAACCAGGCCTTGTTCGACTTGATCTTTTCAGATGGGCCACAGAGAACTCTCATCTTCGTCAACTCCAAGTTTAAGGCAGATGCAGTCGACGACTTTTTGTACAACAAAGGCCTTCCGACCACATCCATTCACTCTGACCGTACTCAGCGAGAGCGTGAGGACGCTTTGTAAGTTTCAAGCCTTGTTTGCTCACACTCTTCAGTGTTAACTTGATAGGCGTGCGTTCCGTACTGCCAAGTGCCCAATCATGGTCGCGACTGGTGTCTCAGCCCGTGGCCTTGATATCTCTAATATCAAGCATGTCATCAACTATGACCTGCCATCTAGCCAACACGAGGGAATCACTGAGTATATTCATCGTATTGGCCGTACTGCTCGTATCGGCAATGAAGGCAAGGCGACTTCGTTCTACAATGACCGTAACGAGGATATCTCTGAAGACCTGGTGAAGATTCTAGTCGAGTCCAAGCAGGAGGTACCAGATTTCCTTGCGGACAAGGTACCCGAGAAAGTTGAGTGGAATGATGGAACTGATGACGAGGCCGTTTCTGGAGACTTCGGTGGCGGTGACGATTTTAATAGCGGAGGTTTCGGCGGAGGTTTCGACACTGACGCTACTACCGGCGGTTTCCAGGCTGGCGAGGGAGGCTTCCAAGCTGACACTGGCTTCAACGCGGATGCCGACAATGACAAGAAGATAGCTTCTTGGTAGATGCACTGACTTTGGCTCCGATCTCTGAAGGCACATCGCTGGAAAAGCCTCACTCGCAATCGTCAAGTGTGTCTCTTGTCTCATCACAGGAGCCCACACGTAGTCCTGCCGGCTTCTCACTACCCCAAAATATTTCCTACCTCGCTTCTACGTAGCATCCATTTGTCCTCCCCTGTGATAGGACTTTCAGTCTCAGGCGGAGGAAACGAGTCCAGTCTGTCGATATTTAGGTCATTGGATTCGGAACGCTGGCTCACTGGTACTATCGGCGACAATGGTTTGTTCATTTGAAGGATTTCAACCAAAATTTCCTAAGTCGATGGGTTGGTTTGATTTGACGTGCGACCTGATGGTTGGACTGATTCGGAAACAAATGGGTGTTTAGGCAGCTCTGTCTATAATTCAAAATCTCATGATTTCTCTCGAGTGGTTGTCTTTATTTAGGTGTGCGTGGTAAGCTATTTGGGAAGCGTTGAGAGGAATTGACTATGTGATGTTGTGGGGTGAAAAGTGAAAGGGATTGCGTCGATATTAGAGGCATTTGAAGATAACCACACAGGTTGAATTCCTAAACGTAAGACTATATGATACAAGACGCTCAGTTTCATTCCCTTATCATACACATATTACCAACTAAAACACAAAAGTCCTAGCATACTTCCGATCCATATCCTCATATTCCTCCTTCCTCATCCTCTGCCTTAGCTTCGCCAGCCTCATTACCACACCTTCCTCCTCACCCTCCAACTCTTCAACCTCCTCATCCAGCTTCCCCCTCCCCCACAACCTCGACCCCAATCCCTTAATCCCACCAGCCGTAGCCTGATCCCGCTTCTCCCGTGCCTCAGCCGCCAAATACGTCATAATTTTCCCCCAAGACTCCAGCCCGACTTCCTCACACAACTGGCACTTTTTCCGACGCTCAGGGTCTGCCGTTATGGAATCGAGGGTCTGGGCTGATTTGGCGGTCGACACGCCTTCGCGGACCCAGTTTAGGCCTTGGCGACGTTGGGAGGATGTGCCGGCGGTGGCGAAGAGGATCTCGCCAATGTAGTTTTTGAGCGCGGCTTCTTCGCATTCGTCTTCTGGGCGGCGGAGAAGCGGTTCGTCGCCTGTGGAGGGGAGAGAGGGGTAGGGTGGTGCGTGAAACAGGCCGACAAGGGTGCCGGTTAGACTGGAGTCCTTTGGGGGAGGGGGGGGGGAAGGTGGGGCAGGTGAAGCGTGTAGTCGGGCACGGAGGACGGAGACGTAGATTGGGAGTGCGGAGGCAATGTTTCCAGTTGAGGCGTAGTGGGTTGCGAGGGTTGTGGCGGCGTGGATGAGGTTTGGGGTTATGAGCTCTTTGGGTGCGGTGGAGGAGAGGATGGCAGTTGTGGGGTTGATGATGGTGGAAGGGTCCGGGGTGGGGAGACCAGAGATGGCGATGTCAAGCGCCCAGCGGTACATTTCTTCGGCGGAGTCCGGGAGTTTTTTGAAGCTGAGCCAGTCTGCGTAGCTGAGTGCTGCTGTTAGGCGTTGGTGGGATGTGAAGCCTTTCGACGTGAGGACTTTGAGATAGAAGGACTCTGGGGGATCGGTGATAGTGAGCTGCTCGTCTTCTTCTGGTGGTACCGGCATCCCCGGTGGAGTAGCTTTCGGTCTCGGGTTCGAGGGCGAGGCAATGAACTCAGGAGCCCAAGCGTTGTTCCTCTTCTTATCAGTAACCCACCCCTCCATCCTCTCTGCCGCCCTCGCCATACCCATTAACACCTCATAGTATCCCTGTCTCCACTGCTCGCTCTTCGCTGTGAGATCAAACCCCGCCTTCCCAACGCCAGGCACAAGCAACCCCCCTTCTTGTTGTTCCACGACGTCTGATCCATCCTTGCTCGGATCCTCTAATCTCTTCAGCGCATGCTCATACTCTGCGTACAGCCTTGCCCAATTTGGAAACCCCTCGTCCTCATTGTTCTCGGGTATCTCCCACCATTTGCCCCTCCGAAACCGAAACCTAGTCCAAAGACTCCATTCAGGGGGGCTCGGAAACGCGCGCTCTTGCCGCTCACTCAAGATGCCCAGCGATGCGATAGTAAAGCAGGTGGATATAAGCCAGAACACGAAGGTAAACTTCACAGTCAAGCGCGCAGTCTCCTTGATAAATTTTTTATGATTTGAAGAAATGGTGAAGAAGCGAAAGATCTGCCCATTCAAACCACGCGACGTAGGATAGAGAAACGGGAGCTGTGGACGAGGAGCAGCATGCAAGACTCCCAGCAAGCGCGGGGATTTGTGGGAGAATTGGCGGGGTATAGACGGCTTGGAGCAGCGCGTATTAGGGGGATGTAGGATTCGTCGGGCGGGATATATTCGGGGAATTGAGGAGTGTGAAGGCCGCATCATAGATTGCTGGAAAGAGTGGATGGGGGAATGGGAGCGTTGGATGTCTGGTGCAGGGCTGATGCCAAGAGAGATCGACCACTCACCGCCCGAACGAATTGGGGCAGAAAAAGTTTGGATTGTTGAAGTTTCGTGCCGGATATTCCCCACGCTACTTTTCACTCAACTCAGGCTTTTCTCTCCAGTTCATCACACCGCCATGTCGATGACTTTGGAGGCAAAACAAGAGAAAGCTGCTCGGAAAGTGGAGAAAGCTGCTCGAAAAGAGAGAAAAAGACTCGCAAAAGAAGCTGCCGCCGCTATCGAGTCTCCAGCTGAGGAAGTTGTGCCCACCAAGGAGAAGAAGACGGCCAAGAAGAGGAAGCTAGAAGGTGGGGCTGGCGAGGACGCACAGCCAGCAAAGAAGACGAAGAAGACAAAGGAGCGAGATGTCGTGGCTGCTGAAGATATGGTTGTAGTGAAGGAGGAGAGAGAAAACGATAAAAACGGCCAAAATAGCAAAAGAGACAAAAATGACAAGAAATCGAAGACGCGTAAGGGTGCTCAAGCTGAAGAGGAATTGGCTGCGCAGGTTCTGAGCGGTGACGGGAAGAAGAGGTCTGAGAAGGCTAAAGAGGACTCTGAGGCTGACGAAGCCGCTGAAGACGCTGCTCATGATACCACACAGAATGTCGACACCAATGGCACCATCTCCAAAAAGGGCAGCAAGAAGCCAAAGAAAGATCGCAAGTCCTTGAAGAGGGAAGAGCAACCAGAAGCGAAAGACGCCTTAACTGCTGAGAAAAACGGCGTGCATGTGGAGGCTATTGGAGACGAAGCCGAAGAAGCCGAGCCAGGAAAGAAGAAAGATCGTTTCTTAGTCTTCATTGGTAAGGCCACTCCCCCTTAATCCAATCCAGCTCGCCATTCTAACTCTGCCCCTAGGAAACCTCCCCTTCAAAGTCACAAAGGAAGAACTCCAAAAGTATTTCGAGAAAGTCTCGCCCCAAGCCGTCCGCCTCATGACCGACAAAGACACCGGCAAACCTCGAGGCTTTGCGTTCCTCGAATTCGATCGTTATGACAGGATGGAAACGTGCATAAAGCGGTATCATCATTCCGTCTTTCCAGACGGTAAGAAAGGCAGGAAGATAAATGTCGAGTTGACGTACGTATCCCTTCCTTCTAATGCATTTCGCATCCCCACCAAGCCTCATTCCTAAGCTAATCTTCTCATAGCGCCGGGGGCGGTGGCAACAACGAAGACCGCAAAGCCAAGATCGCAGCCAAAAACGAGAAACTGCACAGCGAGCGGCAGCGTGAACGTGAAAAGCGCGAAGAACTCGAAGCAAAACAACAGGAACGCCAGTCAAAGAAAGAAGAGAGACAGAGGAAGGCTGGCAAATTCAGCAAGAAAGAAAACGCTGCTGCGGCGCTTCCTCTCGATGGAGCCGCAGACACGTCGGAAGCTAGTACTGAGCATGCCGGAATTCATCCTAGTAGACTCGCTATGATGAGCCGGCCTATGCAGTCGGACTGGCAGTCGCCCAAGCATAGGCGCAGGTATTGAGCCGTTGTCGAGTCGATATTTTCTGCATGGGCTTTGGCGTGGGTGTGAGCTTGGGCGTTGGCATATGATGTCTAAAAGCTGGTCATGGATCTCCTTGTCTCATCTGCTTGCTTGTATGACCGAAAGACTTGTAGCATTCACATACATCTTGATGCCATGTTGGTATTATACTGAAGATCACTATTCCCGTATTCGTTGCCCAATTGCCTTCTCAATGAATATTCTCGACATCCCGAAACCCCAACCAATCAAACCCCATCCACGCAGCGGCGTGAGGCGAGATGTCCAATGATTAGTCATACCAAGCTATTGACGATCAACACTTCCGCGGCCTGCTTCAGCCATCTTTATTTTGCTCATAAAGTTAGAGGTCCATTCCACAATTGCAGAAAATTAACTATCTAAGTCTGTTCGAATAAGGGAGGGTCTTTGACTTCATTTACATCTCCAGGGAATGTGGGTGGCTTCTCTCATTTCGTCATGCCAAGCTTCAGCTGTCTACATTTCGTTGCACGGAGTTTTGGTTGGTTCTTTGGTCTGGAAGTTTGTGTGATGCATACAGGGGTATAGTATAGATTTGGGCTTCAGATACCATGCGTAACTCAAAGCAGGTCTTCAACGCTGAAGTTTCTTTCTCCCTCCTTTCAATCCATAAACAGTATCCACCTAACTAAACGCAACTGGCTAGTCAATCATTGCTTTTTGTCAAAACTTGAAGATACTATCATCAAAGCACTATTCTAATAAGAAGTCTAGCTCCACGAGGTCCACTATGTAATCACATCTCATTCAACTAGAACTTCAAGATTCAGCCTTTGAAAGCCCCTTGCTCTTCCACCCGGATTCAAATTCCCAACACCACTCCCACCGACATCTACCTCAACGACTCACAATGTCTATAACCGCACCGCCAATGTACACCGCAGCCATCCCATCCTCACCCACAACCCACGAAACCCCCACAACTCACATCTCCCTCACCCCCTTCCCCCTCAGCCCCCAAACCGCTACCACATTTGTCCGCTCCCCTTCCGCCGGCGCCACTGTCCTCTTCATCGGCACCACGCGTGACTCCTTCAACAACCTTCCCGTCAGCTCGCTCGCATACACATCATACATCCCACTCGCCATCTCCACATTAACATCCATCGCGAACGCCATGCTTGTAAAGCACGCGCTAACCAAAATCGCGATTGTCCATCGACTGGGTGACGTGCCAATTGGCGAGGAGAGTATTGTGATTGCGGTGAGTGCGCCGCATCGACAAGCGGCTTGGAAGGCGGGAGAAGAGGCGCTGGAGGAAACGAAGAGGAGAGCAGAGATTTGGAAACTGGAGAAGTTTGTGGGTGGAGAGGGGGTGTGGAGGGCGAATAGGGATGGGGTTATGGGGGTTAGAGTTGGAGAAGGAGAGGGAATGCAGGGGAGTGGTGAGGAGACCGGTCAGGATGCCGGTCGGGGGGTGAAGGGGTGAAGGAGGAAGGTGTGTGAGTTGAGGTGGGGAAGGTAGCGTGTGAGTTTAGCAGTTGGTGAAGGCGAAGGACGAAACGAGGGTGCTGGTTGGGCTACTTCGGCTTCCATGGAGGCGGATAGTCCATGAACAGGTTGCTGGGCGAGCAGAAAAATGACGGTGCTATCGTGCACTATTGTGCACACCATCGTGTTAAGCTCCCACAGCAGTGGTGATGCTTAGGCGGCGATGGAGTCTAGGAAGCAGGCAGAGCAGTTATACGAGATGGTAGAGTAAAGAAGGTCATACAAATAAATGTTACGATGAAGTCAAAATAGCCGTTAGAGCGCCCCAAATTCTTAGTTGCTGCACAACAGCTCGTATAGTTGGGGCTTAGTAGATGGTAAAATAAGGAAGAAGATATGCAAGCCGAGAAGGTCGTACAGATTGCTGTTACGCCGAAGGTTAAGATAACCGTTAGCACTGCCCAAACCGAAACCTGTGGTAGCTGGGTGATGGGTCCTCGACTAGTGCCTGGAATACCGTCAACCAAGAGAACGCACCTTAATTTCGACGAACTATTGATTCTGTAGCTCCTATTCAAACCGACGGTGAGAGATCCTGAAGCACAACAGGTAGGCTAGCTCCAAGAACCAGAACCAG
This sequence comes from Lindgomyces ingoldianus, assembly GCF_010093535.1. Taxonomy (NCBI): domain Eukaryota; kingdom Fungi; phylum Ascomycota; class Dothideomycetes; order Pleosporales; family Lindgomycetaceae; genus Lindgomyces; species Lindgomyces ingoldianus. The sequence goes on along the minus strand of NW_022985164.1, from coordinate 1,066,520 downwards.
AGGACCTGATAGAGACTAACGACAGCCTCGCGGACACTGGAAGGGTCTGTGTAGCGGCAATGGTCCATGTTCAGCCGGAAATAAGATAGAAAGAAAATGAACGCGATTAGCCGGAGAGAAGGCGGAGCTTTGTCTTGCATTTCAGGGTTTTCACGCCTCATAAGCATAACATCAGAACGTGGCTATGGTGGGGTGGAGAAGGCTGAGACTTGGGGGGAGAGGAGAGGCGGGAGGGGGCTGAGGGATGAGAGTTGCACGATTCTTCGGGGTCTCGTTGGATATGAGCCACGGTCGGTCAGCGTCGTGCACAAATGATCTAGCGGGCAAATCCCGTGCCTTGGATGAACAGTGCCTGATACACGACCAAGCCCAGTCGGTAATTGCAACACGAACCCCTGATCCATGGAGGCCATCAAGCCGAATTCGACTATTGGCATTCGGCGACCACCGAAATGGTATTTACTTTATTCAGTGGTACCTACATTCAGTCAGCCATTCAATTAGTGAAGTGACAAACACGTGGTGATCGATAAAGGGTCCAACAGTGGCTCAAACAGTGAATAAACCGTGAAGAGCTGGAGTATCAAACTCCATAAATAGTCATGGACGTCTCTGGCTACGCTCTTGATGAAAAACTGATGCATGAGAATCGCGAGGCGAGTGTCGGAATCAAGAAGAACATATGACAAGCCTTGCCGGATATGAGGTCGAGAACGGTGCCAAAAAAGCAGCCCGTCTAAAAACGTACACTATTCTTACAACCATCCATAATCATACACGTCGTGCCAATCTTATCACGGCGTTTTTGGACCATTGCTTCTCGCCTCCTCTTTTCTTTTGTGTAAGATTGATTCTTCGAGCGAACTTGGCGCTTCAGTAACATCTTGATCATGTTTGTCGAAGTTTTCGTAGCCTAGACGCCCTCTAAGTGCTGCTTGCATCTCCCCTAAGCTCGATATATCGAACGCCCACAGCGTCCCCCCAGTTACCATAATGCCAACGCTGAACACATTCAGGGTAGCCAGATTCAACGCCTGCATGGCATCCATGGCTGGGCTGAAGTGCTCATGCGGGTTTGTATTGGGTTCGTAAAACTTTGGTGTAATTCTGAGGAGTCGCCGGTGAATGGCTCGGCGTGTTATTATTGTTGAAACCGCGAGACAAGTTGCTCCGAGGAAGAATATGGAAAGCTGCCTGAGCGACCGGGCCGACGTGATGGGGGTGCTTTCCCAGGCAGGCTCGGGATCTCTCTGTAGAGAAGGCTGCGGGGAAGGAGTGACCGAAGCTGCAGAGGATCTGGACATGGTACGATAGAGCGGGATTTTCTGGAGAATTTCCACCAGAGGGCGGGGCCGAAGTGCCTGTGGCTTCAAGGGACACGTCGGGCGATTGCAGCATCAGCTTCGCATGCTGGGGCGTCGGCCGTGGTGGCAAGCTCCACTAGTTACTGCCGGTGGGCTGGCAGGCTCAATTGTCACACAAATATCCGCGCGCAGTCGAATTGAAGTGAAGCCCAGCTCAGGCAGCGAGAGATACTACCTTGCAGCGAAGCGCGAGTCCGAAAGCTGTGGACGCGAAGGGAGCGCGGCGATTGAAGAAGTTTTGGCCGGATTCTCCGTGGCTTGGTGTGTTCCGATCCCGACTGCTGACTAAGACCCGCAGCCGGCTTGTAAACTCCGACGTCCTCTCCTCGCTGACTTCATCGCTCAAGCTTACCATGCATCCTGTGCTGCACACCAAGTGTACCCATCAGATGGTTGCGGCGTCTGCCTCCTGCATTACAGCTTTCTGGCCTTGATACCCGAACCCATGCTTGCACTCGCCCGCCTCCTCATCCTAAGCCGCATTCATTGTGTTACCCTCTCCCCCAATTGATTGGGGATATTCCGATTTCTGTCCCGAGTCCCACTCAGCGACGCCTCCAGTTACTCAATTCAACATTCTGAAAGTAGGAAGAGAGCCGGTCCCCCCCCCCCCCCCCCGACTATCCTGCAGACGTCACGCTCCTTCCCTGTCCTCTCCGCCTTGTCGGACCTAGGCAAAAAGCACTACTTTGAGAGCTGGCGGAATACGAGCAACGTGCATGCACTTTTATTTACCCCGCAGCAGATCTCCGCCGGCAAGAGCTCGGTGTATCGAACTACGGCTTCCAGGGCTTCGTCGAAGCTTTCCACTGTTCGAAGGATCTATTCTGAGCGTTGTTAGCATTCTCTAGCTCCCTGTTATGCACTTAGTACTTCGAATGGGAGAGTTTGGATGATCTCCATCGTTTTCAAGATCTGTTTATGTTGCTATAATAAGGCTCGGCCTAGCTCCTTGTGTATTTCAGCCTCATTCACTGCTTTGCAGAGCTTAATCGAGGATATCCCTTGGCTTAGTGCATGCATTACTTCCTATTCGTTACCTAAGGCTTTCTCCTTGCCTTGAGCTACTTCCACCTGCTGTGCCATCTGCTTCGTTGTATCCCCCGGAATGGCGGTATGATCTTAGTCTACATTGGCAGCCATCCAATGGAAGCCAGTCTTACCATCCCGACGCCTAACTTAGCTTTGCAGTGACAATGATGCCTCTTCAGCTCGCGAAGGAGCACACCAGATGCAACACTTTATGTGGCATGATCACCGGTTGGATCTGGATCAGTTCGAGCTCGTGCCAGCGGCACATGGCGTGAATTGACTCAATTGAGGAAGTGCCGGGTCAGGCGAGGCAGAGACGAATATCCATGGCAGCTTCTCCCGCTCGAGACATGTATAAAGCTGGAACTTTTCTCGAGGTAAATGGGAATATCAACAGCATCGAGAAGTCTCCAACCCTCGCTTCATACATTCGCTGCCAACGTAACTACTCCCAGCCCATCAATCGCTACGACTCCTTCCCAAGTACATCCCAAGTCTCCCCAACATCTTCAAGATGCTCTTCCAAAACACCCTTGTTACTCTTCTTGCCTCGGCATCCTTCGCTGCGGCCGCTGCCTTCCCAGGCTATGGAGAGAAGTCGACCTGCTCCGCTGTATATGTCACCAAGACTACCACTGGGGAACATACAACCACATATCTTTCCACGAAGACTATAGTGGTTCCAATCACCACCGTGACTTCAAAGGTTAAGACGACTGTCAACCCTTACCCAGTCACCAGCGTTGGCTATTCTACCAAGGTATGGCAGACCCAAAACATTCCTGACAACCGGCTAACAAGCATAGACCGTCACCAAATACTACACAACCGTCAAAACCAAGACCTACCCAGTCACCACTGTCACTTACACCACCAAATACGAGACGGAAGTGGAGTCAAAGACAACATGCGAGACCTCCCCATACACGTGAGTTACCCTCCCTTCTGTTAGAACCCCTCCAGTATCTAACTTGCACCCAGCCTCGTCATCACCTCCTACAAAACTGACGTCAGTACCTGCCCGGAAACTTATGTCACAAGCAAGACCGAGAGCTCCGTCTGCACCGAAACGAAGACCGTGCCTTACACGACCACTTGTGTCGAGACCAAGACTGCTTGCTCTGGTGGCTATGGCCAAGGCTGGTAAGCGGTAACTAGGCATCGCATCACATATGGCATGGAAATGCCATTTTGCTTCAAAATCTTAGCAAGGACATGACTTAGGCTAGGATAATTGCGTTTGGATATCGGGTATGGAGACACTCCTTTTACTGCTGTTGATCTATTACTACGCGGAGGACTGTCGTTTTCTCCTGCTGCCGTTTCGATCGTTTAAGCTAGAGAACATGGATATCCACTCCTTATATTCCGTAGTATTTAATCTAATAGTATTTCGGCTTGAACACTCGTATTCAGTGACCTGACGCAATCTATGGTCTGTCTTGGGAGCACTGTTCTGCCAAGCTTCCCATGGGTAACGCCAGAAGTCTCCTAGGATGCCAGTCCGCAAGTGCCGCTTTCATATCTCGGATGGGAAAAGGGAAGGGAATGCATTCTTGACGATCATCAGCCCTATGGCACTATTTTTTTTTTGGGGGGGGGGGCGGTTTGGGGCGGTTTGGAGTAGAGTGATCGGGGAACCGGACCTTACACTACCATTTCTTTCTTTACTTTTTTGTTAACCTGGTTTCCAATTTTGTGCGCGATTTGCTGGATGGGGACAGCAGAGATAGAGACGATGTAGTTTTATTGCTGAATGTGATTTCTCAGCTGCTCCAATGCATGTAGAAAACGTGCGCAACACACATTTAGCATTCCCGAGTATTTGCCAAAGATCCAAAACCTCCCATCTCTAAACCGAGCGCACGTTGCTCCGTTTTCATCCCACTCTAACCTGCCCCCAGCCCCGCCTCACCCCAGCAGTAGGCAACTCCAACCGGACTCTCTGGAGCCCCTACAATATCTCTGTAGCTAAAACTCTAGCATACTAGTCCTCGATCACGCGGGGCAAACGTGACATGAAGCGGGGCATTGATGCACTCATTCGTTGAAAACCGGTGCTGGGATAAGAATAACATGGGTCCAGTCATGTCTTAGCGTTGGATCTAGGCATGTGAGTAAGCTGAGATGTCCGGACGTATCACTGGTTGTCACTGGTTGTCAGGCCAAGTGAGATGGGGCCGCTATGGAGCTAGCGGGCCGATGTTCGCACAAAATCCCGAAATCTTGGTGCATTTCTTTGGGGTCTTTGAGACGGACTGATTTGAAGGTGTGGGTTGGGATTATTTATATATCAATGGAAGAGTGAGGAGGGGTTGCTTGGATTGGTTAGTCCAGCTGGATGATTTGATGGTTTTGAGAGTGCGTGAGTTTAGAAAGACGGTGGGATGGAGGCGGTGCTTGAACGGGTTTCTTGGTGATGGAGATGTACTAGCTGCGTATTTAGTCCGAGCTTGGTTTCCCTTCAGTGCATTGCATCGCAGTGCATATATTGGATTCACGAAAAATTTCAACCTCCAAGGCAAACCAGTTGGTTGGGATATGCTCTAGGTAACATTAAGTTCTAGACTATCCATAGTTTTTACAGAAGAAACAGACAAAGGATGTCTCTCGGTGTGAGACTGTTACCATCTTCCAGGGAAACGTCCTTCTGATTCCATTCGTTAGATAATAGGGGGTTGGTGGCTGATCATGGATGCATGCAGGTGTCGAGGAACGTGATCGGTGTGCAATCACCAGAAGCCTAAAGGGCTCCAACCAGAAGAGGCCATGGGAAGTTATTTCAGGTTGTGTGAATAGGCAGGTTAGCATTCCATCTTCGAAAAGGTTGTAGAACAATCTACAAGGGAAAACATGAAGTAAAAGAGAATTCCTTTCATAATATGAACTGAGGATGATGTAATTTAGTTCTTTCAGCTAGCAGAGCTACCACGAGGCCAAGGATTGGTCTACGTGGCACTGCTGTGCTCAGAGTGTTGTTATACAACCTACTTTCCCTACCACTCAACGCCCCCGTTGTGTTGCACAGGCATAAGTTGGACCGCCAGCCATATCGGCAGGCCTATTGTGAGCTACAACAGATGCAAACCAGCGTTCACGTGTATATCCGACCCTTAACCCGGTCAAATTTGAGGCGTAACGTGACATTCAACTTCCTAACGGCCCAGCGGTGCGTTCCGAGATGTACTTACCCGCAGATCACCCACATATATCACATATGTTAACGACAAGGATAAAAGAAAGTCCGCGGGCGATTCCAGGATTAAGATAATAACATATAACGGTCGGACATGGTCGCACTGCGTTGAGCGGTACAACGATAGTGGTAAGACTGTGCGAAGAACGCTTTGGGAGGAGAAGATCAAACTATCATTACAAATTATACTTTCGAGGGAATATGATTACTATCGTTCACTTTAATCTTAGTCCCATAGCCACTGATGTTTACTGGCTAGCATCATTTTCCTTCCGAGACCTGCGCACACCTTGCCATGCGATTGTGCGACTAGTTCTGCGACGTGTTGTGGTATTTGTATACAAGCTCATAGACGTGCCGAGAAGTCGTGCACGCACGTCAGCTTTAGACAGCGAACTTCGATCTCGCTCTCAGCCTTGAGCCGTAGAAGTATAACAGCCACATTCCGATCTACACTCAGTCAGCACGTAATCACCCCTTCACATTTGTCTAAACTCACGATGCCCATAACACTTAGCCCACCAAGTAAACTAATACCCTTCCCGACTCCGAGGTTGATATACATCGGACGAGAGAATAAGACGGCCCCAAATGCAAACAACGATCGACAGAAATCATTTCCGGCGAACAAGCTCGCTGCATACTGAGGGTACGACATTGGAACATACGCTGTTTTGCATTAATACTCGGTACCGGGCGGTGGGATAGGGGTCATACTAAAGATACACTGCATAATAATATATACGGATGTGGCATATATGGTGATACCAATTACGCTAACAATCCAATGGATGGATGCCCTGGCAGTCCAACCTAAGCCTTGTCAGTACATCACAGATTATCTTTCCCACAGCTCTAGGTGAAGGTAGACGCAACTTACCGAAGATGAAGAGTCCAACAGTGGGGCCGATGGATGCAAGCAGTGAAGGCCGTAACCAGAATTCCTGGGGGCCAAGACCACTCTTCAAAATACTTGGAATCACATAGAAGTGAAGGTATGAGAAATAAATAGCCATGGCAATGAAACATCCGACAATAATGCAGACGAATACTATTCCTGTCTCGCCAACATTGAATCCGTACATTACGGGATAGACGAGAGGGAAGACCTATTTATGGTGAGTGGCTGCGAATATTAAAGTGCTGGAAACTGACCTCAAAAAAGGAGTAGTAGATACCGTAAGTAAGGGCTGTGTATACGCTAAACGCATGTCAGAAGGTTAAAAGGGTAATGAAGAGAATGTAGATGCATACTTCACGAAGAAAACCTGAGATCTAATTAGCAACGAGAAATCTTCCTATAGGGAAGGTGAATTGACGTACCGCGGGATCCTTGATCGTAATCTCAATTGGTTTCACAATCGCCTCAATAACGATACTCCCGAGACTAATACCGCGTCGATCAATCTCGGTTTGAGATCTAATCTTCTCATTACCGGACACCTTCCTCAGTCGGGCAGCGCGGTGTAGCAATATAGTTGAAGGTTGAGTCTCAGGTAGGAAAAAGAAGAACAGAAGAAAGACCGGGCCAGCCATCCAAATAATTTCCCATTGACTCCAGCGCCAGCTATTGCACAGTTAGCTAGACTCTCAACCCCTCAGAGTGTAAGTATGTCGTACTTCTCTGCGTAAACCGCGAAGCCTGAGAGCAGTGGTCCAATTGCTGGCGCTGCAAAAGCAAAAGACACCCAACAGGCCACACTGTATGGGAGATAAAGAAGAGAATACATGTCTCCCATACTTGCGCCTCCATTCGCAAGGCAGGGACTTCCGAATAGACCAAGGAGGAACCTCAAAACTAAGAGACCCCCAAGGTTATCGACGAGGGCCGTAGGTATGGACAAGAGGACAAACAAGGCGAAAGTGGTGATGTACGGTACATTTCTCCCGAAAATAGGAACTAGATGGTAAAGTGAGCATAATATGGACTACGTGCTTAGCTATTAGAGCCTTCTTCTCCGCCTTACCTTCAGATAGAGGTGCAAACACAAGTGGTCCAATTCCATATCCTACCCTTGGGTTAGTAAATGAAAAACTTGAAGTGAAAAGGTCATACCTAACACATAGAGAGCAAGGCCAAGTGCGGCCTTCGTCTCCCCGACATGAAATCTCTCCATAATTAGTAGTTCACTCGAAATGTAGATTGAGGATGATGCGTATACGACAAAGGTGTAAATATCGATTAGGAAGGCTGTCCATGCCTTCTTTTTCCAAGACCAATTCTTCAGAAGAGTCAGAATTAATGTTTCAAGGACTTGAAAATTATCATACCTGAGGGTTCTCTGGATCGTCAGTACGATACCTATTCTTCAATTAACATCCGAGCCATGACAAGAACTATCGCTACTGACCAGTCCACCAATGTAATTCCATCAGCAGTTTTCACAGGTTTGATCGGGATAGATTGTGATCTCTCCAACTCCATAGTTTCTTCCGCAGCCAGTCTCTCCGCCGTATAAGGAAGGGTTCTCGTGCGCTGGAGATTCGAGGCTGCGGAAGCTATCCGTTGCATGCTGGAGGGTTTCGATTCAGCCTCGGATGAAGCGGTCTCCGCTTTTTCAAGGTCAATCGTATCATCTGTAGTAATCTCTTCCGATTCTTCAAGAGTGACGGGTGGCTGGTTGAGTTCGTTTTCAAAAGGCAACTCCGGTTTCTCAAGGCCATCCGCTATATCCTCTCCAGTTTTCGGCTCGTGTGGGGTGCCGGGCTTTTGCTGTTCAGAATAGTATATGGGACACTGGAAGTCTGGTTTTTCTTCGCAATATTTGAAGACACGGTCACCAGTGAGATACCGCAGAAGCTGACCGAATGGCGCGTCACGCACAAGGTCCAACATCGTCATCAAAAGTGATGAAGTGTTGGCGCAGACTGATGTGATTAGGGGTTTCCACCGAGCGGTTTCCCTTTGGTCTTGTTGTTTCCTGCGGTTTAACGGCCCCGTTGAGATGATAATCGGCACAGAAAACAGGGGTTGTAGATTTGGAACAAAAAACAATGAAGCGCAAACCAAGGAGATTCTTCGTTGCTTTAAAGAATGTCCTCAGTGACCTTTGAAATACTTCCTGAAGAGGAGATATGACAAAGCGCCACCATCTTCAAGCATATGCGATGCGATAATCTGACGCGTTTACTCTGATTGGCTGTGCAAGAGTACAGCATGCAGCACGAGCGGTGTCTCATGCGGTCGAGGTACTTTGTGATTACTCTGAACGCCGAATGAGAGCGGACTTTACGGACTGTTATCCTTGACGATTCGCAGGTAAAAGGCTGAAGCCTTGGCGTGGCTGGCCTATGTTGATGGCACTCTGTTGCCTTTCACGTGTTGGTGATGACTAAATGCGCCTTCGATTATGAAGAACTTAAATCTCCTGCAGGGTTGAGTAATCCCTAACTTCGCGACATAACGTTAACATATGCGGAGGTTTGTGATAGGTTAAACTAATGCAAATCTTGAATTATTCAGCAGAATAGTGAGTTCGAATGCAGAAAAGGGCGGTTAGACGTTGCCCAAAAAAAAAAAAAGATGGAAGACAACATTCGTATACTTCACCTTTCAGTTACATTCGGGGGGCGGTGACGAAAAACTCATCATGGAGTCGCGTAGTTACGTTAGGCTCGAACTAAGTGATACTTCTCGAATTTTCGCTGAGAAATGCATGCCTCTGCGGAAGAGTCAGAACTGTCGTTTTGGTGGAGTCGGTCTAGCTTGAAGTCCGAGCCTGGGTCTCGTATCCTAGACGTTCGGCATATTATAATACTCCAGCGAGAGCGAATTTAGTGGCAGATTGCCAACAAATGATGACTGCATGGAGTGTTAGGACGTGACCGGGCCGCGAGATTCCGGCATACGTGTCGCCTTTCTGCAAACGTGGAACTCAACATATCCACACCATCCTTGATTAGATATGGGGAGGTAGAGTTACCAGGAAAAGCAATCGACGAGGCAATTTTGATTCAGAATAGAGCCGGTCAAGACTTCTTTCCAAATATGGGAGTCCTTCCTGTGGAAGACGAAGACAGGTGGCTAGGATCAAGGCATTAAAATTCAAGGCCTCCTGCGGAGCAGTGAAGATGGTGCATTATTGGACACAATGTGGAATGCCACATAGGCCCCATGAAGTGCTCTTGTCCTAGAATGGTAAAGCCTGGTAAAAAAGGTAACTCGGCCTGGTGAGTTCTTCGGAAAAAAGCAGTGGTCGTGCAATTTGAGTATGGAGAATATAGAACACACCATACATGACCTGTATGGTGAAGGGTGGATAAAACAAAGTTACTCGGCCCATTATATGATGTGATGTAGAGTTTCAATCAGCACAAAAGATTGTTGAGACATCCTCCATGGATAGCTGGGACACGAAGAAATAGGGGACTGATGTCAGGTTCAAGACAAACCCTTTTCACCCGAACATCGATCGTGTCGCGGCCTTGGAGACGTAATAACCCCACCACAAACATGTACGTCTTCAGGCAGATATACTATTATCACCGGTACGGTGCTGTTCAACCCAGTTAATGCGTGTCGTAATAGGTAGTAGATAATGTATAAGCCATGTGTAGGGTAATACTGTCTGAAAGTTGGCAAATATGATTCCTAGAGAGACGCGTGTCCACTTTGGTGCAGACTATTCGAGATGCAGACTATTCGAGATGCAGATGATTAAATGCCGAATGAGTGGAACCAGGGTGGACAAAGATTTTGCGGGAGCACATGGAGCGATGACGCATTCCTGGAAAGTATAGAGTCCGGCGTGCTCAACCGCGTGGTGTTAATTGAACTTCGTGTTCATCTTTAGATATTGCAATCAATATGCAACATATGCAGCGATCTGGAGCCGAGATGGCGTGGGATGTTTGGAGTAGCGAGCACTAGCATAGCAATCAGAAAGACATATGAGGATATGCAACCCAAATCATAAGCGGTCTACCACGGAATCAAGGGGAGAGAGATGGAAGGGCGGCCAGTGATGGTGATGATAGATGTTTGGTGTTGAGGAAGCAAATCGGAATGGCCTGTGCGCTACCTCGGCAAGCTAAGCGAGCCCCTTCGTCATGCATCACGACAGCATCGTGGGCGACATTCAACACCACGCCCTGCCCAAAGATGGTCCAATAATATGGCTAAAAAGACGAGAAATATGAAATCTAGTTTGCCCCGGCTCCTCATTGTGCCTGCTCCCCCGCACGTGTCTCAAGTAGGCCTGATTCTGTGACCAGTCGACCCCTTGTGGCTAGCTCCCAACCACCTCAACCAGCCTCATGTGGAAGCCAACCACCACGTACAAAACTGGCCCTGCAGCCGGCCTATAGTCTAGACATGTTATCCCCACCACCGCGACAATCCTTTAGCGCCTTGGACGAGCGACATGAGCCTTGAGACTCCATTCCAGCTCAAGCACACAAACGGTAAGCCTTCTTCCCTCGACAGACGCCATGAGTGTGTGCTGGCATTTGCAGAAACTGATTTCCTCTGAGTAGTCAGCCGCCCGCAGTTGTCGCACTCGGGTTCAAAACAGAGCATCACCGCCTCCGAGGGCTACTACTCACTGTCCGACCACGCCTCGAGCGAGAGTGATGATAAGTCGAAGCCGACACCAGGCCGCTACCACACGCCGCCTTCTCGCAACCGCTCCCCCGCACAAAGCAATGAGCTTTCGCTCCAACAAATTGAAGCTCCAGTGACATCCTTGAAGGGAATTGGCATTCCCAGACATCACCTCCAAGCTTCAGATCTCTTATCGCCCTCGGTATCCACCATCGTCGAGGAGAGGCCTGAGACGCAGGAAAGCAAGCGCTCGAAAATTCGGCTTGACATGGACTCGGAGTCACTTGCCACTACCCCGGGCATGGATGACACGCCGTATATACGCTTCGCTATCGACCAACTCACCCGCGACGAAGAGGTGCGCGGCTCCCGCATGTACCCGCGGATCCCCTCTCCCCATGATGAAGAGTACCCCGTGGAACGCATCGTCTCAGACGACGGGCTAGGGTACATGGACCAAGAGCGGGCTCTGGAGCGGAGGATGTCCCGACAACCGCCCCCAAAGCCTCCCAAACACGCGTCTAGTCGCAGGGGAGACTCATCAGGTGCGCTACACTATTCCTCTGACTGGCGTAACAAGCTGACTTCGCTAGTCCAAAAAGACATCTTCGTCCCTTTCCAGCCTACGTCTGAGTCTCTCACGCATGCACCCCTCCGCTTCCTCCCCGCTATCCTTCGACCTCTATGGCTCGGCGTATACCTCTTCCTCTGCCTCCTAATGCTTGCCTGCCTGATCTTTACCGCCATCTACTCGAATCGCAACAATGGCACTGGCCTCTGGAATTACATATCCTTCGGTGACAACCGCTACTTTGTCTTCGAATACTTGCCCACCATGCTCGGCATGGTAATGTTAATGTGGCTCTTCCAGGTCCAGATCGCCCTTCAAAGGATTGTCCCGTTCATATCTATGGCTTCAGAATCTCCCAACCAGCGCTCGGAAGCGGTTTTTCTGCAATTATACCCAATGCAGTTTCTCCTTCCAAAACTTGAATATTTCAAGGGCAGCCAGCCATTGATTGGAGCGTGCTTTGTAGTCTTCTGGCTTTTTGCCTGGACCATCCCACTTCTTGCATGTTCATTCAATGTCCGGTATGATCTGAATGATCGCGTCTGGAGATGGATTGCCGTGCAAGGCGTAATCTGGACCGTTATTGTTCTCTACATACTTTTAATCCTAGCACTCATTGCTTTAAACGTCTTCCTCATTCGGAAACGGACGGGATTAAAGTGGGATCCGCGATCTCTGGCCGACATTATCGCACTTCTCGAGCGCTCAAATATTATGAACGACTACAACGGTTCCGAAACCTTCGAAAAGAACGAGTTCAAGCAACGCCTGGGGGGTCGAACGGACCGACTAGGCTATTGGAGCACCACAAAGCGACCCAATGATGTCTTCTACGGCATTGGGGAGGAAGGCGGGGCAACCAGGAGATATTCCATCGAACAAGGCCGCATCCGAGAGAAAGGCCCTGAGAGAACCTACCCGGAACCGCCGCTCCCAGGGACACAGCGCCCTGGTGACTTCTCAATCCGAATGGATATCCGTAGCCCTGGCGTTCGCCTAAAATACCTTCCCTGGTACCTCCGTGACACCTCCGTCATTGCCTGGATCGTTACGGCGACCGTACTCCTTATCGCATATCTCGTGGTCAGCTTCGTCAACAGCGCTGTTCGACTTGGTTTCTTGCCTCAAGTTTACGCTCGCACAAACTCTGCTGGCTTCTCCGCTTCCAACTTTTTGTACTCTTTTATACCCGGCCTCATCGGTCACTTCTTCTTCCTTGTAATTCTTACATTCGATTACTCCATCCGGTCCCTTTCTCCATATATAGCTCTCTCTTCTAAAGGCGGGGCAACAGCCGAAGCCTCACTCCTCGTCGACTATTCATCCCGCCTCCCCATCTCCGTAACCCTCGCTGCGCTCGATAACAGACATTTTCAACCTGCCTTCCTCTCCCTCGTCTCTCTCTGCTCAACTACTCTGCCTGTTTTAGCGGGTGGGTGTTTTTGGACGCAGTACTACCCCAACTCAGACATCGTCCGTGTAGCTGCTGATCTTCCCGGGTACTACGCCCTCTGCTTTTTCCTCGCGCTCTACACCATTTCGATATTCGCATTGCTCCCTGGTCGTCGTCGTGGTGCACTACCACATCGATCTTCTACACTCGCAGAGGTCATCTCTTGGGTGTATCAATCCCAAATCCTGACGGATCGCGCCTTCGCTCGCCCACAAACGAAACCAGAGCTTGTGACCCGTCTCATGGGATCCGCATACCTAGAACGAACCTGGGCGCGCTCTCTCACTGCCCTCGTCCGTCCAAGCCGAGATAACTTGCGCGGTGACTCCCCAACCGATCCCACGCTCCTCAATGAAAAGGGCAAAGGAAAGGGCAAAGAGAGGCAGCGGGATCACGAGGTTGATCCTGAGAAGCGCAATAGCGTCCTCGAACCTGGAAGGATCAAATACGGCTTTGGCATCCATGTTGGCAGAGATGGACTCGAGCATCTGGGGATCGATAGAGTCAGGAGAGGAGGAGAGAGGAGCGGACGAGAGCTCGTTATCTGGGAGGAGCAGAGACGGAGGAGTTGGGCTGGGTCTGTCTAATCTGCCCTCCTGTCATCATTCCGCTTCCTCGAAAAAGCTTTTATTTGGTTGTTATCATGCATATTTTTTTTCAGTGTTTGCGCATAAGCATATGGGTTCCGGATTTTTATGGTTTACGGTTAATGGTTCACGGCATGGTTATGTGGTGGTCATGACATTAGATCTCTTTCTACCACTAGCGATGGCGTTCACGAGTTTCCCATCGGCTAGCTAGGCTTACCTTCCATGGCGAGCTGCTACTATTACTGTACGAGTAGTGTTCACATAGATGTCTAGATGAGATGAGTGGGTAGACGCTTAGTATGATTCGGAGATTGCGACGAAGTTAATGTGCTTATGAGAGACAATCGGGAATGAGAATAGAGACGAAGTACACGTCTTAAAGTATTATTGGCCTGCCTATTCATGCATACTATGTGAAGAGTAGGGTTTTCTGGAGATGGGAAAGTTGATATATGGTGTTAATGTACGCTACAAGGGAGTTGGTCACTGCAGGCGGGTTTGAAGTCAATGACTAGATCCTTCCGACCTTTCACTAACTCCTATCCGTTTGTTTAGATTACAAAATACGTTAGGATTAAGTAAGTGCTGCTCAGGAATGTTCGTGAATGGTCTTTGCAGGAGGTGAGAATAGAGTCATAGCCAAGAGCTAGTAGTTCATCAAGCTCGGGCGTTAGAATGAGCCCGGATTAACGACCCCTACTGTGGGAGTCTGAAGATATGCCGGATTGGTTTCCTCGGCGTGTGTGAGAGGGCTAAGGTGAACAACGGAGACTTATGTTAAATAGGGCAAAAGCAGACCTCTCTCCTAGCTTAATACAAAGATCCTGCATTTTGGAGTAGAGAGGCTTGGACAGTTCACGCGAATTTGTAAGGTACAAATGTTGATATTTGCTCCAAAGGTACTCTAATCTTCTTGAAAGACCCTCCTTTCTGGTTCTTCCAATCATCACACAGACGGCTTGCGTTCGGAAGCTTCTCCCGAGATATCTCCTGGTTGCAATGTTCCCAACACGAAGGCATGACATTTCAACTTCCGGAGCACCGGTATTCCACTCAATCCCAATGCTTTTTCCACTGCGCCCCGCATTCCCCCAACCCGGCCACCTGCAAATATCCAATCCGCGTGTGTATCCTCTCCCGGTCGACTATACGGTTCACTTCCCCTCTCGTCCCACAACGCCATGCAGCAAGCTCCACACTTCATGGCCAGTCCAACGCCCCCTATTTATCAACTATGTCACTGCGTTGCCCGCATGAATCCCTCCAAGTCTCGACAATGGTACTAGAAAGTGTTGGGAAATACGTGATACTCCTCCAGCTGAGGGCTCACCGCTTTTTGTCCCGATAATCGTTCCCTGAGGCAATTAAAGTATTGTTCAGAGGCCCTTCCTCCTCTCGGATTCCGATGCACGTTGGAATCGATAATAGTCTAGAAACAAACCCGTTGCTTTTTGTCTCTGCGTCAAGATAGCATGAAACTTGGTGATTGGGTCGGGGAAATATCCTCGCCAAACAACGCCTGTCTTCCACTGTGGAAACGGCGGTGCTAGGAAACGAGTTGTAAAATAGGTGTGCGACATTTCTGAAGCAAGAAAAGTGCAATTCGTTTTTGTACTGCAAGGATATGAATTGGTCAAGTGTGACCAACTCGTGTTCTGGACTGCCAAGGACCTGAAAACGGGCCACAGTCTTGAGATGAAGTCAGGGCCCTTGACAAGAGTGTATAGACGCGGAGATTCAGGCTCTATCCTGAGATGGGGTCCCTATGGCGAGATGGGGTCCCGAGTTAGTGGCTTCTGGATTCTGACTGTAGAGGTCATCGCACATGCTCGGGGATGGTGGTACATACCCGCTCAGTGGCAGGGTGCAAGTCCGCGAAAAGAGCTTTACTGTGCCTCAAGCACGAGGCTGAAGTTTCGCAGTGTCATCTTTGTCTTTGTTCTCTTCGGCTTCCTCCCACAAACACCTTGCACATACACATTCACCACCCAGCGCTCCAGCAGCCCACTCCCGTCTCTCCTTAACAGGAAGTGTGACATCGCAGTAATGACTTAACACCTCCTCTCCGGCGAGCAGGCCTGATTGATGTTTAGGTTCTCCTCCCTTCCATTCCACTAAACTATCTCGAACTAAAAACTTGATGCTTCCTTGCCATTCCCAGGTCACATTAGGGTTGCAGCTATGGTTGGCCAAAGACCAAAGAGGATGAACAGCTCCGATCTCTGGGCGACCATCGCGACCTTGTTCTGCAGATGCCGTACCTTCGCAAATTTTAGCAGTCCGAGCATGATTACAAGCAACTATATTACTGACCCCGAAACTTTGCATAGAGCGTGTTGAAGATCCAGGTGTCGTATCGATGACTCTGCTCAAATATGTTGACATCCATCTTCAAGAGGATATTTAGCGGGTTTAAGACATTGAGATTGAAGGAGAACGGTAGCGTTTGGGGAACTGATCGGAAAGGGTCTTTGGGGTATTCTTCACTATCCACACAAGATATTCGATCGAGGTTGAGACCATGGTAGTCTCCCCATATATAGCGTACCTCCTTTAGATCGAGTGGGTGCGCGCCCTGCACCTCTGCTAAAGCCATAGCGCGGATGAGGAGGAGACTATACAACACGTCCGGCGCTTCGCTGGGGCGGGCTTTCTTTTCGAAACTGACTCCGCAGAGAACCGGGTGGTATTGTGATTGAGCTAGTTCCAGGCACTCTTCACTGCAAAAGAAGACTTCATTACAGTCATCGCAAGTGAGCGTAACGGCATCTTCGTCAAGCTTCTTGCTGCAGGCATCGCAGTAAAACTCGTGGAGCCTTGCTACTGCCGTCAACAATGATTTCTCCCGAAGAATAAGCTCACCAGGAGATACTTCCTCCTTGGCAAAAATTCCTAGCTGCTTAACTTGGCTGAATTTCCCATTCAGGATACATGTAGTGCTGGATTGACTGTAATCAATATGAGCGAGTCTTAATAAAAAGGGGGGCGTCTATTTTGACTAGTAATTGGCTTACCTCGAAGTTGGGTTCCAGGATGCTAGGAGAGGAAGGGTTGTTACTTTAACCTCTAGCTTCGGACCAGCACTTTTCATCTCCTCGTTGAGAAGTCTTATGGTTTCCGGTGAAAACCTATTAGGTTCATGGTGGTTCCATGGATAAAGTTCGCGGCGGACAAGTCCTTTGTCTGGATACTCCTCGATATCTGCTACATCGAGTGTCTCTCCATTGGCCTCGAAATAGGACTTGACTTTGAATGCTAAGATCTCTCGATACGACTTGAAATGGTCGGTATTGGGAAATTCCCGGAGCGCTCTGGAATTGTATTTGAAAGCGCTTCGCAGACACCCGCAGTCTATGAGACAGCTTACAAGGATTTCATACCTATTTCCCATTAGCAGCTGATCTCAACTGGTTAGTGGAAATCAGACGCAGATGGTTAGAAGTGCTAACGAGGGAATATAAAAGTTGTGTCTGGTAGTTTGTTGAAGAATTGAAAAGAGAGAGAGATGCGTACGCGCATTCAGAACAAGACGTCTTTGCCCAGTCGACGGCATTTTGGTCTTCAACCTCGAAGGCATCTTGGGCAGTGTTTGCTTGTATGGATTCCAAGTCAGACTTGGCCGTCCGCAATGCCTCTTCATAGTATTCGCCTTCGCCTAGAACCTCGTCAATGAGTAGAAGGGCTTTGTACGCATCGCCAACTGCAAGGTCTGGGTATCCCAATGCTTTGAATGCTTTCGCGAGCTTCAGCCGCAGGATTATGCTGTATGGCTGGTCGGGTAAACACCTTTGAAGCTCTTCGAGCCCTTTAATCTTTCTGCTCAAGACGTTGTGCATTTCTAGTTCCACTGTCTATGCAAGTCAACTACAAGAACAGGCAGCCTTGGTGTCGCCCGAAATCACGTGCCTTTGGTCTTGGTCAAATTCCGCGCTTCGGTTGGAAAGGCTAGAGAAAAAAGGCAGCAGAGCTGTGCCGCAGTTTTTGAAGCGGCAAGCGCCCCCCGCCCCTCTCGGGATTAGCTGGCCTAGAATAGAAGAACTTTGGCGGGGAAGAGGTTTGCAACGGTGAGGTTGATGAATATTTTGGAAGAAGGTTGTGCGAAATGGTGGGGCAAGGGTCGCCAAAACTTAGCGTGGTTAGGATTGACACCCGGACTCACCCCATCAGAATTGCCACAATCACTCACTCTTCTACTCGACAAACGTATTCTCGGTTCCAGGAAGATGTTGCCTCGTGCCACGGAGCTGGTTGCTCGCTTTCTGAGGATGAATGGATACACCGAGGCATGTCCCTAGGTCTCCTTTCACGTAGCATGCACCTAGCTAATGCTTCGCTAGACATTGGCGAGCTTCATCGAGGAGGCCGGACTGTCGCCAGATGCAGGAGTTGCGTCCGCTGGTGTAACAATTGAGCAAATCATGGAGGAAAAGAAGGCCTTCGATATTAGTCTCAATTTCGAAAAGCTGGGAATTGAGAATCTCAGCAATGGCTGGCGAAGGCCAGGTTGTGGTTCTTTGATTGTCAACGACCAATGCACTAACGGTAACAGCACCCTCCGTTCCCGTAGTATTGGATACGCTTCCCACCACGTCCAACATCTTAAGTATTCACCTATTGGACCTGGTCACTTTCAACGATTCTGGGACTGAAGGCCCGAAGCAATGTATCGCCACCGCGACTGCAGACAGACGGCTAAACCTAATCAAGCCAGATCCTTCGTGTTTCTCCTTGCTCCGTTCTTACACTCATTTTCAAGACTCGCCAATTTTAGACTTCACTGTAGTGAATTGTAAATACCTCCTAACTGCTTCCATGTCTGGCCGGTTGCTTCTATACAACACAGAAGCAGACCAAATCTTGGACGAGAGAAGAGATCATTCTAAATACATCGTCAAGATCGCAAAGTGGTCAACCGGTTTGTCGATGCTTGTCGCAAGCGCGGGGTGGGACTCAAAGCTGAACCTTTATCGCCTTGAAGCCACTGACGATGGTATTGCGAAAATTGGGGAACCTGTGGCAACACTAGGCCTAACAAGCATCCCCGAGACAATCTTGTTCATTGAGTCATCTATGGTTTCATCTCCAATTCTCTTGCTGTCTAGAAGAGATTCTACCTTCCTCTATTACTACTCCGTCCCTCCGCTAGGTGTAGCCACCTCAGAAATCACCCTTTTAGGAAAGCAGAATCTAGCACCTCTAAGCAACGCGTGGGTAGCATTTAGTCCGTCTGACGTCCAGTTATGCCCATCAGACCCATCTCTTGTCGCCGTCGCGACATCTACGACTCCGCACATGAAGCTCTTGCTCGTGCGACTCCTTGTTCCACCGAACGGACCCTCTGCTTCCAATGTAGATGACAGCGACCACTACGCTTCACACAATACCCTAGAGCCCGTTATAGACTCCCACAACACGCTCAGCTCCACCGTTCAAGCGTCACAAGCCCGAGAAAATCTTATCATGAGGGATCGAGAGGAAGCCGCCATTATTCTAAGCATAAATACGTTGGCTCCACAAACAGCCTATTCCACACCGAAATTAGCTTGGCGGCCGGACGGCTCTGGAGTTTATGTGAGCTCCGACGACGGCGTCATCCGAGGATTCGAAGCAAGTACGGGAAAACTTATCACGAGTCTAGAGGGCCATGCTCCTGGATTCAAAATTCGCTGCCTTTGGGCCGGTTTCGTAAAAGGGGATTCTACAGACATGTCAACTAGTAGGCCGGAAGAATGGCTCATTAGTGGGGGGTTTGATCAAAAGCTGATTGTGTGGAGAGATGTATAACGAAGGCCGACCGAGTGGATGGCATCACAATTCCTCACGGATGGGGACAGAACAGACTCATGTGACGTGGGAACCAACCACACTGGTTTTGTAATCCACAATTGGCAGAGGAAAAGCAAAGGTTACGCCAGGGATGGCTTCGGCGACACCCGAAAACAGATGACTGTCTCTGCCGGACTATTCAGGCTTTACAAGCTACCTCAATTAACGACCTTCATCTGCGTTAGTAGAAGCATGCGGAGACCGCTCCCGTGAACTGGAGTTGTTTAAACGCCATAAACGACCTACCTAAAATTGCAGTGCATCAATTTCAGTGTTTAAAACCCGAGCCCGACCCCAATTCTTAAGTTAACTGCCGAATAAAGGTAGAAGCCTTAGTTAATCCCTTGTGACACGCAGGGTTCTTGTTCGAAGCCAACCTAGATCTATCGATTACTTGAAGGCTTCAAGCTGCAAGCCTTGATTTGCGCCAGACTCGTCTCCGAAATCGCGGGACAGATTTCCACAAAGGGGGCAACATGGACGAGCCGCCCCCCTCCCTGTCTAAATTCGAAAAATACTGAATCTTGATTGGCCCATAACCAACTTTTTTTTATACAGGGCGGCCCTCTCATGGGCGGATTGTTGGCGCCCGTGTCAGTGCGTTTCCCTCCAAATCTACCATTTTCCAAACAAATTTTGGTCGGTGCGGTGGCTCACGCCCGCAAGCCCACTTATGAGAGGGCGCTGTATGTTCAGCAGGGAAGGAGGGCTGCCCGTTCATGAGCCCCCCTTGTAACTTGGGGATGCGTGTCCACCTAGGCAGACTTGGCCGCCACTCGTTAGACCAAATATGCACAACACTGCTGCACATATGTTTCCCTGTCAGTGGCAGCTGTGGGCTTTCAGATCCCGCAACTTCCGGAAAGTGGAAGTGTCCAACCATGCTGAGCTTTGCCCTTGTTCCAGACCTGTGTTTATGGCCTAGAATTGCGGGAATCGGGATTAGCCTCCAATGCACCACCCATCAGAGCCCATAGGGCTGTCTATGAGCACATCCTGACCTTCAGCCATCTTACTAGGTGCAAGCGGCAAGATTTGAAGACTGATATCCTTACACCCTAGAGGCGCCATGGAACTAAAATATAAATATCTTTAAAGGTTCCCTCCACGTTCCTCCTCTCTAGTGATCGCTCCCTTGCTTCCTAGTACCGATACATTCCTGGTACCTATCCTACTAAGACTACCTATCAGAAGTTATCACTATCCTCTGTTTTTCAACCCTTAAGGCTGTTCGCTTCAAGTCATTTACATACTCTTTTACCCTGCGATATCGACGTGGCCGTTTCCTGACTTCTCATGAATGACTGGCTATATTGAATATGCCAACTTCTTCTGTATCCGAAGGTGAAAATTACATGCTCATTGCATCAGGACCAAGCCACTATGCTCCTTTCTTATCAGGCTGGCAAGAGTTCAAAGACCATATCCGAAGGATTGTCGACCATCAGCCTGGGTGGGCAGAAGTCATGCCCGGGCCCCGAAAAGGGGAGATGCAAGGGTTCGTCAGGCTTGAAAAGAGGGTCGACGCGGATGCTGCCTATGGTATGAAGATCATGTCCCAGATGTATCTCCTAAAATAGGCTGAACAACACTATAGAGCACTATACCATATCACGAGGATTGCTGGTTCACCTCTTCAAGACCTCACGCACTAGCGGTGATTATCGACTCTTGAAATGCAATTGCGGGCCATACTTCCCTGACATGTCTGAGCGAAGTCATTCACCCACTCGATCTGGAGTCCAGGCCGATGTTACCCGTCAATCCATACCTAGAGCGTATAGTGCTGTGGTGCCACAATATCCCGTACCTACTGCCTACTCGTGGGACCCGCTATATACACAGATCCCAAGCTATGCACAGGCCCCCACCTACTCTAATCCTGTAGCTTCAGTTCAGCAGGTACCAACGTATTCCGCAAGCACAAACGGCATTCCCGTGAATGTTCGGCACGGGGCAATGCTGACGGAGGCTCGCGGTATCTTCATCAGTAATCTTAGCTATCAGTGCACGCCAAATGACCTCTTCAATCTTCTCTGCACAGTTGGTCGCACTACTGATTACAAACTCCACAAGGATTCTAGGGGGCAACCCAACGGAGCCGCGACGGCGAAATTCGCTACGAAGGAGGAGGCACATCGCGCCGCGACACATCTCAACGGCAAGCAGCACATGGGGATGACGATAAATGCTCGTCTAGACATGAACACAACAGTGATAGGACAGGCCCAGTCGCCTGTCATCGTGAACGGGTCAACCGCTTCTAGGGTAAGCCGAGTGATCACTAGACACTGCCGTTGATCATATCTAGTACTAACACTTCCTACGTGCAGGGTTGAACGAGGCTCAATTGACAGCCACGGCGGGGTGCATGACGAGTACGAGCCCGGCTCAAGGGGTCCTTCAAACAAAGTGAAGCAAACTGGAGCGCAAGGATCATTTGTATTCTCTTTTACTGCTTAATATGATCACCTCTGCAAGCGAACGACGCCCAGACATTTGTCCTTTGAAAGGTGTATGAAGCGCGCCGGACAATGCAAACTTTGAAACTATTTTCTCTCAATGGTCTGGGTTCTCCTCTATTTGCAAGGGTAAACCTCGGGTACTTCGTGCAGCATTTTTGTTTTGGCATGCAAGTGCTGGTCGAGCTGCAACTCTCTCAAACGTTGCTTCACGTGCAAGGACGTGGGAAAAAGGACGCTCGAGCGACTGACCCGATGCCCCGTCTTCTCCCATTCGATGTCCTTTCGCCACATGCACGCCTCAATACCACGATAGGGCAAGTCTTCGCGGAACGTTCACGCCAAGCGTTTATTCTTCTCCCTGTTTAGGTCCCATATCTCCGGGACGAATCCTCATTGGCAGACAGTGATGTCGCGCAGTAGTTGAAAAAGAAACGAACGTGCGTGACCAACCCCGGCAATTCCTCAAAGATCCCGTTCCTGAGCCATCTAGATTCACGTTCCCAACCGAGCCTCCTGCCTATTCAGATGCAGTAGTGGCTATGACGGCAAGCACTTCTCCTTACCGTCCCGGCCGGACATATTCGGCTTGTTGCAAGCGTCGGATGTTTGCCGTGGGAGCCGCACTTCTTTCTCGACACTTCATGGATCAACAACACCATGGCAAGATCTCTCCCCGATGACGCTGTTGTAAGTGGTGTTTTAGTTGGGCCACCAAAGGCTTGAGGTCGATACCTCTGAGCCGCTCACTAGAGCCGTTTATAATTATGTGTCTTGTGACTTTCACACCTTGGCCAGCAAATTCTGGCTTCAAGCGTTCCACTCTGCGCACACAACATTGGTCCCCTACCGGCATAACTCTCGCCAAATTTAGCACCCCTGGCATAGGAACGGTGATCAAGGATTACCTACGATATATCGAGGGTGGTACCAAGCCTCAGAAGCCTATAGGAGGCTGAGCAGCAGTGCGCGCATGTGGAAATCCTGTTCAAATGGTCGATTTGCCCCAATTAAAGGTAATTGTGCAAGCCCAGCACCTCTATCGGAGCTCCCACTACATCCGTGACACATTTGCATAGCGCCAATATGGTGCCTCTGGACCGCTAGCGTCTACCACTTGTGTACGTGCAGGCCCACGCCTTGTCGAAGAGTGTGCCGACACTAAGAGGCCAAGGATGAAGTGAGACATTCCTCTACAAGGAGTGGTTGTCGATAACGCCGAGAAGCATACGAAAGATGCTATGCAGAGATCAGCCCTCGAATGTACCCGCTAGCAGACCACCAGCATTGCAATGTAATGCGTCAAGGGATCTCAATGACACATGAGACCCGCACGCCCATTTATCAGAACCCCAATCGACGAATACACCAGAGATACCCCACAAGAATGACATGACTCCGGACCACCTGGCCCCTTGCTTACGTCCAACTTCATTAGTCATTCGACCTCTACCTACAAATGCTTTAGCCTAAACCGCCCATGCTTTCCAGCCCACTTTGATTATCCCTACTTTCGATTATTAGGCGATCACTTATGTCCTAGCGTTCCGGAGTCCGACTTCCTGCAGCGTTCAGGACAAGTTGTCCGTGGATGCTCGAGCAAGACCTCATATGCATCGGAAATAACCTTCGAGAAGTTAGTGAGCATTGTCGGAGGTCGACAGAATTCTATGAAATACACTGCTTATGGTCGCACATACTAACATTTTCACTGCGGCTCCCCCTTCTGCCTAATCTCTAGTCATTGACGCAAAAGATCCCGAGTGTTCGACAAGTCGAGATTCAGATCGGCGATGACCTGCTGCCCACCCAACGTTCAACTCCAGCAAGCCATCGCGCTCGAATCACCCCACTAAATATATTACTGGATTCCACTGCATGGAACCTTAAGCCTCGCTGCACGACATTGTGTAACATGGATACCGGCGTCATCTAGAACTCTGTACCCGCGTGGGAAACGTAACACGTTCCGTAGAGCCCGCGACCAGTCGAACGGGCAAGTGCAGGTCTGGAAAGGTTATTTCGACCTCCGGATTGCGCTTCTGCCATCGTGGATTCTTGAGCATCAGACCACTTCAACTTCCAAGACCTCGCCATCGGGGAGGGCACCCACTGTCTCGGCATGCCGATGCCGTGTCCGATCCGAGCAACCGATCCACACTTTAACTCAATTTCCTCCTTTTCCTTATTCGGTTCGAAGGATTACTGAACGTAGGATTCTAGAACGCTAGCAAATGTCTCATTTCTTTGTACTAGTGCAGATACTGGACGGATGGTCAAGATTCCGTCTGCGAAGAACGAGTTACACCAATAAGTCAATATAGACTTGTCAAGCCGACATCATCGCATGATATATATTTTACTGGAGGCATAAGCTGCCCCCCATTGTTGAGTCTAGAAGTCGGGCGATGATCTTGCGGAATTCCTCGGACTCTCTGAACTTGTCTAGTGGTCAGGCATTTTCATTACATACGAAGCGCTTTAGTCAGTTTGACCTACTAGTAGCCAATCCTGCATTCGGTCTGGGCTTACTTCTTATCAGTGGTCCCGCTCGAAATACCTCTGTAATCTCACTTTGCTTATGACAAAAAGGCTTTTGGGTCATGCAACATCTCAGCGTGGAACTGACACTCCTATCTGGAACATGCAGCCTGGAAAAGGAATTTTTCTTAGTTCTCAAGGATATGTTGTAATCGATCTACACCCCCATTTGCGATCTGCATGTTTGTAGAGAATTGTTCAGGGTTAACAGGGAATTCGAAACTGACGAGTGACCCTACACGCACTGGCGAAAGACTATACTCCTTAGTCTCGTTCCTTCAAGGAAGCTTACATCTACCTTAAATTTCTCTTAATTCAACAATCTGTCAGAGTCTACGTGCCCTGTCCTACCCACTTCAGAAACAGGCGTCGGATAAGGGTCAGCGCAAAACTATTATATTACCACGCGGAAGCTCAGCGTCGACTAGCTATCGTAGGTGTATCTAATACCTGATGCTTAAGGAGGTCATTCTGACACCTACGCATTTTAGGCTACAAATAAAGAAATGACACTTCCGCCTTTCTCATTCGCTAGGGATTCTATGAAACAGGCCATCTTCAAAGGCAATCCTCAGATTCGGTATCACTCAGTTATCAACAGCACATTCACCAATACAAGAGACCAGCGTTAACATTGTTTAGGCATATTGTCCTTACAGAAGTCACCTACCTCGAGAAAATTTCAACTGTTTCCTACCTCAGTCTTCATAAAATCTTAATTTGAAAGATCTTTGTTCAGACTCTCACAATCAACTAAGAACTCCAAATCACCTACTTTCTAATCCCATACCAGGACTGAAAGTGTCTACGGTCCTTGTCAGCTGCAATTCCTCCACAATCTAAACCTGCCTAATCTCCGCTTCTTGACGTCAATCCAGGTATCGAAATATACTCTTTTCTATGGTCGATACACAAAGAGAGGGATGATATTATGGTAACATCATCGCACCCAAGTCGGCGGAAACTTACAATCATTCTGCTTAATGAAGTAAATTGAAGTATTTATAAGATATCCCTCTATCAGGTCACAATTTCATACAGGATCGAACGAAAAACTTTTCGATGAGGTATCCGATGGTGTTTCGCATTGATTTACCTTTCTAATTTAGTATACCCGCCTGTCCTGATGGTTCTCCAAAAATTGCATACCGAATATTTGCTATTGATGGGAAATTACTCCAATGCTTGTGTTTACACATCGGCAAATGATAGCCTCCTTATGGGTTAAGGTTCGATATTGAGAACCTCATCGGTGTCTCTTGATCAGCAACATTGCTTTCGGGGACATCAAATTACCCATGACGGGAGCCGAGTCGGGAATTGGAGAAAGGTTAGCTAATATGTTTGCAGTGTAACTGTTGTTGATGTAGGCATGAGCAAGTCTGCATGCACCTCCTCATCGACGAAGTCATCGGGTGATATCTCAAGGGGAGGTCGAGCATAAAAGAACAATATCTTGTGAACCAACTTCCATACGACGGAGCCAAGCCATTAGGAGAACTGCCTCTTCATCTCATCTTTTTCAGATGAAATTCTTCCTTCCTTATTCGCTATGTATCCACCCACTGCTATTAAGTTGTTATTCCTAGCTTTCATGACGGCTAGGTAATGTACTTCCCTTCATATCGCATTGATCCCGACAATTGGCACCTTAGTGCGATTGCCGCGCCCCTTGTTAAGCGTTAAGGCACTCCACCTGTGCCAACCGGGATGTCGCCTATGCCCACCGGTTTCCCGGCCAATGTCCTCTGGGATGCTGCCAATACCCACAGGTGGCTGTAAACAGTCTAGGCATGGCAACTCTTTCATTAAGCGTGGTGACAATGTAGAAGTTCCAGGGGGACCAATGCCGAGTAAGTCTCCCACATCCATGTACCCACGATTCGCTCATGCTGTAGTAGGTCGTGATTGTAGGGAACTTCGAGGCACAACCACATCTCTGACTCCACTATAATTGTGCAAGCCCCTAGCGGGTTTATGCCAGGGAAATCTTCTCGCATCTTCAAAATAACTAGTTAATATATCAGCTTTGTCATAGATGGCGACTGCAAGTTATTTTTATGGGCTCTTTGCGAAATGGTCTCGTGTATTAGACTCGCACCAGTCCCACTAATGCTCTCCAGAGGCTGTAAGTAACGCATATTTGGACATAATCTGCTTCTCCCCGCTAGGATACTAATACTGTGCAGCTCTGGGCACCCATAATCTCGACTGGATTATCAAGTGTATATTCTAAAACAAGAGAAGTCTCGGCGGTCCTATGCCGATGGGCGGCTTCCGTAAGTACCTGGGCAATTCTGAATTGAATCTAACTAAAATCCTAGGAAGCTCCCATGCCCAGCAACAGACTTCCAGATGGGTATACATGACCCACACAATTCATTATGAATAATGCGCTCATTGAGAGCTAATTCCGACACCGCCATAGCACGTGGAGGCGCAGCCACTGGGGTACTGCCAGCGCCGGCCGGGCCAACGACATGATGTGATATTGAAAAGATGGTCAAGCCCAATAGGGCGAATGTGGTTCAGTGGATACCTTGTACGGGTTGGTAGTTGTATGTTATAGGATGGGGTAATTTTGTAGTCTGTCAGCTCGGCTAGGTACTTCGATGACTTCAAAAAAGTATATTACCTAATTGCCGTCGCTGTATTATCATTTTTGTAATAGACGCTAGCTGCTCTATGCACCCTCAAGTGGCGAGTACCGCGGCTCATCGCCCGACTTAAGGAATCAGGACTCAGAGATACCATCCCGGCACATCTGCGCGACACTTGTTTCTCCGCCTTGGGGCAAGTGGAAGTATATTTTTCTTGTATTCGTGAGCAAGATATATCTTGCAGTACAAGTCGGGAGAGAATGTGCGAGGCGGGATTGGTCATCGATGTGCTCAGGTTTAGGACAACTGATGCTCGATGTTAGATCTCAAAGGACCTAAATATAGCTGTTGTTAGGTGAAGAAAAATTCGGCTGGTCGGAAATTCGGTGACATCTCCCAATCGCATGTGTCCACTAAAATTTCTTCAACTCAAAGAATTTTTTCAACAGCAAATCTTTCAGTCCTCATATCCACCATCCCGATTTCTGCACCCTAACTGTACTAACCCACAATACAAATAACCAACAAGTCCCAAGAAGTAGGCACGTCCCACTCCAAACCTGCACTCCAATGAAATCCGTATGACCATTCTTTGTCTTGATCAAAGCACCCGCGATAGGTGCTCCGATGAGAGAGGCAATAGACGACACACCCCAGGACATACCGAGGCGAGTTCCGAGAAGCGAGAGATCGGGGCAGATGTTTGCAAAGGCGGCGGAGGGGAGAGTGACGAGGCCTGCTGAGAAGAATCCTGTGGCAAATGTGTCAATTAATTGCCCGTGATTGAAGGAGGGAGGCGAGAGGTTTAATGATGGGTTTGGGGAGTTTGGTGAACGTACCCCATAGAACACTGAACACTATGAAAGTACTCTCTTTGTCGATGCTAATCCAGGAGAATGACAAAATTCCACTAGCGAGCGAGCACAAAATCCACGTAACAGTACTCCCAAGGTAATGAGCAAGTACCCCAGACCCCAATCGACCGAAGAAAGACCCTGCAACGCTGACTACTAGCGAGTATAGCGCAGTGCTACCCGACGTACCAAGTTTGTCTTGCGCGTAGCTTGGGATGTAGAAATACGGGACAATGTAGCCGAGGAAAGTGAAGAAGGTCGAGAAAGTAAAAATGATGAAGAGTTTGTCCTTGAGGGCTGTTTTATCGAAAAGACGGCGTGCTTTCCGGGGTCGAGCGAGGATGCTAGAGCCGGAGAGCAGTGCAGGAAAGGAGAGGAGGGCAGCGAAGAGCGCTATGAAGCCCATTGCTCGGATAGCCCAGGGGAAACCGGTGGATTTGGTGAGGCGGTCGAACATTAATATGTAAATTATTCCACCTAGAAACAATTAGCTTGTGAAAAGACTGCCTTCCTCTGCGAAAGAAAGAAGTGTGCGAATGTCTTACCAACAGCAATTCCACTCATCACAAATCCCATAGCGAGTGCACGCTTTCGCTGGAACCAAATACCAACCAACGCTAAACTGGGGATATACAGCAATCCAGCTCCTAATCCCATACAAACACCTTGTGCGAGAAAAACTTGCCAGTACTCTTTACACAAAGAGAGCATCATGATGCCGAACACTACTAAAAAATTACCAAGGTAAAGCATGGAACGGAAGTATCCTAGATCAAATAGTGGGCCAGTAAGGACGCCAACTGAGATGAGCAGCCAGGCCTGCACTGTGCCTATCCAACTGATGGCTGAGGCATTGGAGTCCGAGAGGAAGTCGTGCTTGTAGTATGTTTGGAATGCTCCAAAGGTGAGGGTGAACCCCCTACGCACAGTCAGATAGCTTGAGGTAGGCCACTAAAAGAACGCACCAGATATTGATGTAGATCAAAAACCCACCAACCACTTTTAGCCACGCATGGAGACCTCCGTCAGGTGGTGTCGGGAGTTTCGGTTCAAGGGCTGGTTCTATAGTAGGTCCAGTGGCAGCCTTGACATTGTGTGACAGTCGGGTTGACAGCCTTCGTGTGGATGGCGGTTTCTCTGCAGTGATACCTTCGAACGCTTTTTCTTTAAAATCTAAGGACATTGACATCTGACGCCTCGAATTGTTTCGTAAGCATCCGATTCGTGGTATTGGAATGCTTTTACTTTGATGGTTGGTGGCCTTCACTCAGTTCGTAAAGGTGAGCGGATACGGGAACCTTTCTGAAAGGGGTAGCGCGGCGGGAGGAGTAACCGGGAACTCAATAGAAGCTTCCGGGGAGGAAAATTCTGCCTCCAATCGACGAAAATTGGGAGATTACAGGGGACCAACTTGCTCGGAACCAGTATCTATGAAAGAGCGATGTCCGCATAGCATCCTTGGGACGAGGACGAGGGCAAGAGCAAACAGACATTATTGGGCTTTGAGGCTTTTATACTTGGAGGAAAATCATGCACAAATACGGATTGTGGTGCCGAGTTCATGCCGATTTCTAAGCTGTGCCTGTCGAAGGGATCTCGTGGAGAGACTGCGGGGGTGAAACCGAGGTTGGGATTCAGGGCGCTAGTAAAAAAGGGGTATCGCGAAGTGTGCAGACGTCAATGTATCCAACGACACCTGGTTAAAGAGTCATGTTGGGGCTCATTAATCTCAAGTTGCACGAGAAGTTGATGATAAGATGAGGGACTATTGTCAGCCTACGTGAAAAAGTGAATTTGACTCATGTGTGGAGGCAATGTGTGGGGTTTTAAATCCGGATTCCTTGGCCAAAGTGAGCTTTAAAAATCAAACCGGCTCTGTCCTTCAAGACATACCAGGTAAACGCAGGTTCGCTCACCAATCTGTCATAATTCTCCCATCCAATCACGTTTGGGACTGAGATATTGAACGCCCGCAAGCTGTAGTTCCACACATAACCATGCAACTGCGGGTTTAGGCAAGATGCAGATGCGTGAAAGCCAGATGTGTGGCCTTGAAATTTTCTCGGCCCCGAATGAGATGGGAATGCGCACCAAAAAGCCTCCGCCATTTAAGACACAAACTTTTAACGTAGATCGGAAGTAGTCAAAGCGGAGGACGTTCGTGTACAAGGTTGGCAAGAAAATAGAACTCGCTAAGCGCTCAATAAGCGCTCAATTAATGTATTCCTCGAGAACTTAAGGAAAGGACGTCCTGAACCCAAATGGCAGTTTCGGCTGCAATCGATCGATAAAAGCTGTTGTACAATGACTCGCTGGTTTCGTCCCAACGCCCGCACGCCGCCTTCCCGTTCCCAGTATCAATGATGAAAAGTTCCCGTGATATCTTGTTGGCCGTGTTCAGTCCCCTAGGAAGAGCCCCGGCCAGGCTTCAAGTCGATGCTGCAGCAAACCTCTTCTTCCTTGCTTCCATCTTGGCCCGGTCTTCATCCCTCATCCAGTTTGCGCCATCGATGCTTGGTTTGCCCCTGTCTTCATTGCGGTTGTCCCGCCTCCGATCACCGTCCCTGTTACCACCATCCCTGTTACCACGCCCTCGGCGAGCGGTAAGCCGTCCTCCTCCACGACGCTTGTTCCTTCCATCTTCATCATTGTCGTCTCGTCCACGCTTGCGGGTTCGCTCGGGGAGGCTATCGTCCAATCCTTTGGGAGGTCCGAAATCCCCCCCCTTCTTCTGCCGCTCCAGCTTCTTGAGGCTCTCATCATTCTCGGTGTTGATGCCAAAACGCTTCGCGCGAGCCTTGCGCTTCTCGATTTCATCGTCGATAGTGGAAGCGGCAAGACCCTTGGAATAGTCAACTGGCGCCTTCTCCTTCTCCTCGGGTGCAGCACTCCCATCCTTCTGCTCTTCTGTCGGAAGCTTCACAGACAGATCTGAGGTCTTGGACGGGTCGATGTCGGCCTTCTGGCTGGGGACAGCTTGAGGGTTAGGAACTTGGTCTTCGCCGCTAGCTTTAATTACTGCCTCGGCCGGTGCGATGGTGGGCTTGACAGGCTTCGCAGATTCGGCTGCCGTATCAGAAGCGTCATCATCCCAATCAATTTCGTCCTCAGGGTGTAGAACAGCAACCTTGGCTGAAGTGGCCGGAGCTTCTTTTCCAGCCTTAGCCTCTGCAGCCTTCTTGCTCTCGTCATCCTTGGTTAGACGGTCCACCATGTCCGCTTTCTTGCCCCCAGTGGGCAAGCCACGCGTCTTGAGCAGCGCCTCAAGATCGGCGTTCTTCATCTTCGAGTATTCGGACATTTTGAGGTCGGTCGGGCGTGGTGAGATGGAGAGCACGAGTTGCGTGAGAGCGCGATGTCGGCAGGGATGCGCGCAAACAAAGGGGGCGCGGAGGATGAGCCGGACGTGGATATGGCTTCCTAGGCTGATGAAATATGTCCAGCTAGTTGCGTGCACACAGGGTGAGTTGGGCGTAGGAAGTGGCAGGTTGGAATGAGATAGGTAGGAGTTGCGCTGACAAGGAAGCCGTGCCGTGAAGACAAGTTCATCAAGAGATAGATGGCGCTGGCCTGAGCCACCTTTGCCAAGCGTTTCCAAACGCCGGAGTGCAAGCGAGCACCAGCCACCGCAATTCACTCGCTGAGTCACATGGAAATCACACAGGCCACACCACGCTCTTGAGCCATCAAAGCAGGTCTCTGACTTGTTTGTGAATTTATTGCTTACTCCTCCTACAGCCTACTATGGCCCAAACACTTCCGTTGGTGAAGGAAACCGGATGTTTATAACTGGCAGTGACGTCCAGCCATTCCATCTCTCATTGAGCTGGGAGCGAGCATATAACAGGCCGGAGTAGTCCTGCGGCACTTCTATCAGAGCAAGCAATCGAGTCACGCTCTTGGAGACATGTTCACACCTGAACGAATACCAGAGCAGACCCCAGAGCTCTGCTTGTCAGCCGGAGATGGATGGGAGGCTGTCTCTTCCTTACTCCCATTTCTTTATCAATCTGGATCTTTGAAACACCCCCCCATGCGATAAAATCGAGTCTCATTACATATTGCGATTTCTAAAGTCCTTTGTCACCAAACGTTATTACTAGAAGGGACTTTATAACAGGTCGTGCCAAGCAGTCACAGTTAAGCGCCAGTCACCGCGTCCCTGTCTGCACAGCAATCCCAAAACAGACAACATCTCCGTTAAGTCAATAACTAATATCATTCCCGAACATCCATGGTGGTGATAAAAAACTGTGGCTGCATCGATCTGTGTATCTGAGCCATGATGGCCTTCTTTTAACTTCGCCTCATTCTCAAGAACATCAACTACAGCAACCTCAACAACCTCGACGGCTTATCGTGGATGGCTAATCTCAGTAGTCTAGCACGTTTCACCTGGCAGGCTGGTGAGCGACGGTCCAGTCTCCATAGTGGCTATATACATCATTGGTGATTCGCGGTCACACTCCAGCAATCCGTGCCGTGCCGCACTCTCCTCCGTCCCACCCGCAAACGGCTCGAGTGCAAACTGGGCAGTGCTTGCAGCAGACTAAATTTTAGTTCATCGACAGTCTCCGGATCTCGGATTCCCGGTCGTCAATCGTGAAAAGCATAAGCACATGCGGCGGGTTCAGAACCTCACGGATCACTTCGTGACATGAACGTAACTGTTTGTGGAGATCGCTATCTCAGCCAGCCGATTGCTCAATATGGCGTGCGGAGGCTGATGTACGGCAGTCACAGTCGTACAAAGAGTGGAGGAACGTGCAACCCCTAATCTTTATCCATCCTTCCTATCATGACCAGCCAACGTTTTACCCCAGATGCAGCCCGTTTGTCGGAGAGAAGAATGTCTCACAGGGGAATGCGAAGGCTTCAAGCTTACTGTCATCTGCAACGGCGAGAATTTCCAGGCGTACCCCCTGCATCGAGCATCAGCGAGTGATCTTGTCAAAGTCCAAAGTCAGCCGCTCATTGGAGGTTGAGAACATCTGAGCATGCCTCTTCCGGTATAGATTGGTAACGTGACTGAATTCCAACGCGGCCAGGGCCAGCGAGAGCACGCCCCAGTGAACGAATGATAGTGCAGAAGAGGGGTCAGCGGACTCGAGTGGCTTGTGTGCAACCTGGGTCGTGGGAGGGACATGGAAGATGCCTCCTTCCCCCCGAGAGCCCGCCTGAAACTGTTGAGCAGGCTGAGAGGGACTCCCTCACCAACTTTCAACGGCATTATTTTCGCGGATTTACCTGAGAGTCAAAACTTGTCGGTGAGGGCGAAAGTCTCGTTAATGTGTTGTCAGTGTGGCGAGTGTTGATCGCGCTCAGCCTCAATCTCATGCAGCTAAACGGCTCCCTGACGTACCTAGCCACACTCTCAGCTGCCTGGGACAGGCATTCCGGCTCGACGGTTGTGGCATCTCGCGACCAGAATTGTGCATTGATGTCGAATCCTCCAGGCTCGTCAGGTTCGCAATAGTCACGAGAAAGTTGGTGCGTACGAGGGGTCACTTGGGGCGACAGAAGCGGAAAACGCGCACCAAAAGTAAATGACTCCTCAGGTGTGGGAATCATTGGTCACTATTCATATTGCACTTCCTGATTGAGTAGTCGAACATGCCGAAGACTCTCATTCAAGACGACGGCTCCCAACCAAGTCTGCCTCCTTTTGAAGAGAGCTGCTGACGGCCTACAACGAGCTATCTGGCTCGGTCTCTTCAGACACCATCGTGTGAGTGAGTCGTGATCCTCTGCGGCGGGATATCGGCTCTGGGCCATTTTGAAGCTGAATGAGGAGGTCGAAGTGCTGAATCTTCATCCACTGCATGATGGTCGCTCGCCTAAGTTCTTACCTCAGCTGCGCAGAGCTGCAGCCCTGTCGGATTGAGACATTGACGATGCCAGAAGTTGGACGTGAGGCCTTGCAGAGATCTCTGATAGTCCAAAAAGACATAAACTTTGTGGGCGAAACATGCGGCTAGCGAAGGTCTCCGAGCCAACCGCATCCATGCCTGGGCTGGGCCATCCCACTCCAGCCCAGCCGTGACTGGGCGGGAGCTCCCTTGTGCGGCGTGCATGGGTGTTGTGCTGCTCGACGCCCTCTGTCTGCGAATCGTCTTCCTCCATTGCATCCCAAGCGCTTCACTGGTCGCCGGCCTCCTCCTCCTGCTCCTCGTCTGGCGCCAACGCCGGTCTTCTTGGAGCGGAAAAATGATGCCTCCCTCGGGTCAGCCCAGCTCCTGCCAGAATCGACGGCGCCGGCATGGTTGGAAAAACCTGTGCGTCTCGTCGTGTTGGACCATTTTTCGCGGAAAACATATCAAGACTGCTGGGCCCAACCCCTCCGTCTCACGCCAGAAGTCAGCGCGCCATGTTGCCCTCATCCAACAACAGCAGCCCAAGGCCAGCTCCTCGTCTGTCCCTGATCCTTGACTCCCTTGAAGAAGCCTTTGGACTGGCCTTCTCCGCTTAGAACGGAAAGTCGCGGACCATCCCACTGCGGCGACCGGCATCTTGCCCTTCCCCACGTCTCGGACCACCAGGACTCAGGACCCTCGAGGTGAAAGTCTGATCTGCGAGCCTCTATCTGTATATCATTCACCATTATCCCTCATCGTACGTGTCCGCCTTGCCGCCCGCTACATTGCAGCACCCCAGTCTAACGTGCAGCAGACCGCGTAGAGCTGAGCCACACTTTCGCCCACACCCATTCGCTAGTCGGCACGCCCGGTGGCGCAACGCGGCGAGAGGCTCCAAATCCCACACCGCATCGATTTCCTGAAGAGAGACTTGAGAATTGCGTACTTTTTGGCCAAAGACTTATATTGCGGCCTCCCAATTCCATGTACCTGAACTATAATCATATTTGCCACCCCCAGGCGCCACATATCTGGACCCTCATCTCAACTCACCCCCACCACGAACATCTGACGGAATCTGCCCGAGCTGAGTCTTGCTGACAGCACCCGAGAGTGCGCTTTCCCTGGCATTGGTTGCATCTGTGGTCTTCTTGCGCTGACGCACAAGCTCAGGTTGCACACAACGGCGGCCATATGCCTTCATGAGTTACCCAGCGCACAACAATCTCTGTAGTACAAGCCTTGGTCAGCCGTCTCCCGTTGTATTCAACAGGGTTGCACAACGCGACTACCCGAGATGGCTTCCTATAAATCACATTTCAGCTCTCCAAGGAGGGTGGAGGAACAGACGCTGTACGCCCACCGCGCTCCCACAACTCGATTACCGCAGAGATCTGTCACTCCAACCTCGACCGGCACTTCACAATTGCCCGCGCCGGCCCACTCGAAATTACAGAAGAGGAAGCCGACCCGAGATGAGCAGGCGCAGTCGGGCAAAGGGATTACTACTCAACGAGTGCCTGTGTCGAAGACATCGGTGGCCGTGAAGCCGCGCCAAGGAGGCAACACTCCTCCTGTACCTACATCCCATTTATCCCCAAACATAGCAGCCCCTAAGACAACACGACAGGTTTCATCATCCCGTCTACCTAAACTAGAAGTCGCTGGAAGTACACGCACCCCTTCACTCGTATCAGGGTCGTCCGTGTCAACCATTGATAGCCCACGGTCGAACCTCCTAAGAAGAAAACCTTCGAGCATCGGCGTTGCAGTTGGAGGACAACATTCGGGAACAAGGGGTGGATCGATGTCGTCGCAAGAAGAAGGGCAGCCGGTGAAGGCTATACCAGGTGGATACAGGGACCCATTCTCTGAGACGGTGCTGGGGATATCTCTTCCGCCATCTTCAAATATTCTCGCTCGAGCCGAGGATGAAATCGAGGTTCCAGAGCACCGGTATTACGAATATGATGTGGCTCCTCCAGATATTTTGCCACTTCCAACACCGCAGTATGCGCTTTCTACCACTCCTTCTACTCGGTATTCGGAATCCCCAGGACCCTTCAGTGTTTCTTCAACTCCTACATCTATGTCTTCATATTCTCCAGGTGTCGCATTATCGAAGACTTCTACTCGAATCCGGCAAGCAAGCCCGCTGCAGAGCCGGCCCCCTGTAACAAGGAACAGACCGCAAGACGAGCCGAGCATCCGACAACAACATGCTCTTTCTTCAGTCCGGGAATCATCGACATCTTCATCATCAGCCTCCACAATTCTCGCAGAGGGAGCAAGACAGCGAGAGAAACTACCACCAGTCCGCCTGCCTGCACCCCCACCAAGTCCGCCACCCAAACCATCTCCAATGCGCTCGGCGCCATCTCTCCCACAAGTAGAAAAATCTCGCCCAAATCTGCCGAATGGACATCGACCAACCCTGCCAGCACAACGAAAGCCTCACGTCCAAGCGCCTCCTGAGCTAGCCCATCTCGCCGATCACACAGCGACATCGTCGCCAGATCCCAGAAGACCGATTCGACCTAGCAGAGAAGGGACATCTGAAATTGCTGGACTTCGGGGGCCATCTCCTGTCATTCAAAGTAACATGACAAGCTTCCCCCCCTCCCACAGACGAACAAGCTCAACAGAGTCGAACTCAAGTATGCTGCCCGGCAAAACTCGGTTTGGAATTCCGACAAAGAGTTCCTCCCGAAATCCCTCACCGAACCCTAGTCTTGGATCAGGGTTCATCCCAGTATCTCGGTTACCTACTCGCGGGCCTACCCCAGACGTTCAGAGTGATGTCGAGAAGAAACGCTCAAAGACGCTTCCAAACCCTACACCCAGTCCAAGCAAGTCCTCTCGCTTCGGTTTCTTCACTCGACGTTCGAAGACAGAACCAACTCCATCAGACCTAAATGCCGAAAAGAAGCTGCACAGGCGAGGTCCGGTTGCTGGAACCGGCCATGAGGGATATGGCAAATATTCGGTGAGGGGCAGGAGCGGAAGCACAGTAAGTGCAGGCAGTATTGGTCGGTCTGCGAGTGCTGGCACTACCACCGAAAGTCTAAACCGCACGCCGTCCAGCCGGAAAAGCAGCATGACCAGCACAACCAGTGCAGAAATGGACGATTTCTTCCTTGACAGGCTCACACCTGTGGTAATCCGTGGAACTGGAAGTAGCACCGAACTCTCAAGGAGCCCAGAGCCGGTGCACAGTGGCAGCGGTCTTGATCTAGGCAACCCGCCACCCGTGCTAAAAAAAAATGCAAGCAATGCAATGCGCTCTGGCCTGGAGCAAAATCGACCAACACTTCTGCCTTCTGCCATGTCCGATCCTGTACGTGCTTTATCTCCGACGAAGAAAGCGATGCGATCACGGCGGCCATCAGACAGCGATAGTGATGCGAAGAGGTCCTTCCTACCGTCTCTTGCAACCAGGCGGGCTTCTCGTGCATCAAAGATGATAGAAGGAGCGCCATTATCCAAGGTGTCGTCGTCTAGCAGCACTACAGGAAAGGCACGAAAGGGCTCAGTCCAGGACGAGTATGCATCGGATGGCAGAGAAAGCAAATGGCTTAAATCAAAAAGGACGGGAAAAGTGGACAAGTTGGATAAGTCGGATAAGGTCACTGTAAAGCCAGCCCGAAAATGGAACTTCTTCCAGCGAGCGCACGCTACGCCACGAATCCAGTCTCCGCGCCCAAACCCAGTTGTCGAAGTGTCCACCAGCGCTTCGAGAGTGCCTGCTTCACGATCCGTAGCACACTATGCTCTCATGGACTCTCAGTCAGCTATCGATCTTGAAGATATAGAACAGCTCATGCAGGAAGCAGATAGCGCTCCCGAGGACCCCACTCCACCCGAGGAAATCACAGCCCCCGTCGCCACGTCGGACGGGAAAGAGCGACTGCAGTCAATGCTCCTACCCCCGTTGCCTGTCTTCTCGGCTGACTTTGCGGCACCGGCCCGTCCCGCGTCCCCGAAAGTCTTCCTACGGCCCGAGCGGCAGTGGCAGCACAACCTCACCCTCGATACAAATCTACAGTCCTCTTCTCACCCACCCGTACCGCCTTCGCAGCCAGATCTCACCCCGGTCACCGATCTCTCTCCATCCTCATCGCCCTTCAGGCCGCTGTCACCTGTCGAAGCTGCAGGAGCATATGTTCCCCAACCTCCCCCCGTATTTCATGGACCGCCAACAATTCCTCCTCCCCGGCCGAGCCGGCTTCTACAAGTGGGTCGCATTCCTCAAGTCATCTCTACCAGGCGGAACCAGGAACGGCGGCCTCCATCGCAGTCTTTTTCCCGTCCCTTTGTCTCGGACCAACCTCGCCCGCATGTGCCTCCTCGCACCTCGTTCGACTCAGCCACTCCTTTGCTCGCTACGGCTAGTCTAGTTGAATCTTATCCGGTGCTTCACGGTCTCGATGCTCTTTCCCATTCATCAGCAATTGCTACCATGAGCCCGAGCGCCGAAGAGTCGAATAGGCAAAGCGAGTTCTTCAAGTTTCCCCCTCGCAAAGACTCGGAGGTGTCCTACTCGAGTAGCTCGGGTATCTGGAGTTTCCCTCCAACTTCTGGCACCGCCGTGATTCCTGGCCCCAGTGTTCCCCAGTCTGAGGATGAAGTCTGGAAGGAATACGATGATCTCATCGACGAGGTGCTCTCCCCTGTTGAGCTCCTGAACCCACCTGCTTCGGGGCCTCACGAAGGTCAGGACCAGGCTGTCGATCGACGACCATCCCTCGAGCCACTACCTTTAAAGACTAAGGCTTCACATGCGTCCACTCAATCTGGCGCATCAAATCCTTCGCTTCATCTTCGCCGGTCTCGCCTTCTCTCCGTTCTTCACTCTGCTCAAACACCCACATCTCCCTGTTCCCTATCCGATTTCCTTCAAGGTTATGGAGAGAGAAACTTGAGTGTTATCGATCCCGTAACAGGCCGCCTCAGCTTTCCGTCGACTGCCCGCATGTCAACTGGATCGGCACCCCAAAAACGCTCAGGTTCAACGCGCTCCAGCTTGCCTGCGTCTCTCAAAACCGTGAGCGCACGCCAATCTAAGGCCACACTTAAATCGAATTCCGACAAAGATCGGGAGAGTAGCACGGCAAACCGGTACAGGGATACGCGGTTGATGGAAATTGCTGAGAGTCAAACGGATGGGGTTGTATCCATGGCTAATCTTCGATTCGGCGCCCTAATGACTAGCAAGTGGCTCAGCTTTGGCCGAGTACTCTTCAGCCCCGTCCATTTCGAACTCAAAGACCCAAGCGAAGACCGCGTCCTCGTTATTGATGGTCTCGGCAAGGACTGGTCATATTACTGTGCACTTACCTATCCAGAAGCGACTATCTACAACCTCGGAGGTGGACCCTCATCTACCACATCGAGCGGTGGTCCGGCCGAGCCATGGTCGACTCTCCGTAATCATCGCCACATTTCTCACGAGTCTCTTGCTTCACCCTTCCCATTCCCAAGTGGCTTCTTTGCTTGCGCTGTCCTTCGCTTCCCCCCCGCACTTCCTTCGTCAGTACATCGCTCCATTCTCTCAGAATGCAAGCGCGTGTTGCGGCCTGGTGGCTTTCTCGAAATGAGTGTCCTCGATCTCGACCTTGTAAACATGGGCAATCGAGCTCGACGCGCAGTACGCAGCTTGAAAGTTAAAATGCAGGTCGCAGACGAGCACATCTCGCTCCGCAATATCAGCGACGAAATCATGGCTGGTCTTGGACGAAGAGGGTTTACGGAATGCAACAGATGCTTCGTCGGTGTGCCCGTTGCTGGGAGACTGCCCAGCCCTGACGAGAGCGAGGCCTCATCCAGCAAGAAGAGGAAAGGCAGCACATCTAGCATCATCCATGGTCCAAAGGGTACTCCAACTCAGGCCGCAAAAGCACCCAAAGCAGAAGTGTCTTTTTCCGATCTACTTACTACAAGGTCATCCTCTGACTCCTCTATCGACGATAGCATCACCGAGATGGTAGCGCGTGTTGGTCGCTGGTGGTACTCCCGTTGCTACGAATCACTGGTCCTCCCCGAAGCCGGTGAACCAGATGCTGCCAACTCCGGCACTCTACTTGAGAGTAGCATCTGGAGAGACGAGAGCCTGATCAAAGAGTGCGAGAAGCGAGGCACTAGTTTTCGACTACTAATTGGGTACGCACAAAAGCCCGAAGTGGGTGTTCGACGCACCGTGAGCGTCTAAGAAGTTCTCACTGTACATTTTCTACCCAACGAGCTGCGCTCCTTAAGTCCTGGAGGCTACTTTGGAAACATATACCTTTTATAATCTGGTTTTCCGAATTTCTTTACAAGTCTCTGGTGGGATCTGCTGCGTTCAAGCGTTTCATGCTCCTTATTCATTTTCTATCATCCCTACTCTCGTTTTCTTGCATAGCGTGGCGAAACTCATCACTACACAGATGGAATGGCGCGAGCCGATACAAAGCATCATCAGATGTACTATGTAATACTCTTCTATCGATTAAGGGGAATCGGGTTGCGACATGCTGGTAATGGACAACTGCATAATATTTCGATGGTTCAGAGGTGGATTGATGGTAATACCCCGTTGGGTGGAACGAAGATGGGTGCTATGAGGATATGTATATATGAGTCATGGACTTATGGGTCATGATTGATCGATCAATGAAGACGAGATGAACACTTTCAACACGCGCATCCTCCAGTCGAAATCGCTTCGAAACACGGACCCGATCACTTCGTCAGCTGAAATCTCGTCTCATCAATCTACCTGCTACATACATCTGCAGCTTACTCCGGGCCTGAGCGAAGACCTCTCGCTTATCTGTTTTTAGTACCCGCATGCTTAGCTACTTTTGATAACATTGTGGCAGCCTAACAAAGCTAAGACCGTGTGCACTTCAGCTGTACCTCAGCTTTGTTTGAAAGGAGCATCTATTCGTTACTTTTGCCGTCTCTTGAGACCTGGTTTGATTTATTATGATGAGGTAGGACCAGCCCAGTTGCTGCAATTGGGATTGCGGGCTAACTATTTGGAGCTGAAGAAGGGAGTTTTGGGGATGGCTTCTAAACTTAGAGCACGATTAGAGGAAAATAGATTCAGTTGAGTTAGATAAGAAGACGAGCTGAAACGCGAAGGAAGTTTGATGCCAGACATAGCTAAGATTGCTTCGTCGCTGGGGGGGATTCCGTTGCCTTACGCTTCATGTCGAGTGGGCTGTTTGCGAACATCGAAACGACGAACTGTCGATCTGGAGTTAAGAACAGGGACCCTTGGCAATGCCACTAGGGTAGCTTCAGGGCAGAAGTGATTTAGTCAGACTTCTCCTGAAGAAACCGTAAGAGGATGAAATTAGGATGCGAGCGTGTTGTGGTATGTAACTTGATTTAGTAAACCCGTCGCTAAAGTCAAGAACGTCGACTAGATCTAAGACTCTATCTTAGATTGGGCCCGGCCATATTTCACAGATGTCAAAGTGCAGTGTTCGGTAGATGGATTATGTCGCAGATAGCTGCCCGTATCTCCTTGGTACTACTCACAACCAAACCAAACCGCTATGCAATTCGTCATCATGATGAACCACCCACGCACCCGCCTTGTACCAGCCAATCTTGTATGAGAGATTATTATCACGAGGGTATACGGTCGCTCAATTTCAAAGATCTAAACAGAAAACCAACCTGCTTCAAGCAGTGGTCTCTTTTTCCAAGACCTCGGTGACACCTTCGCTGCCGTGCATGACAATTTGGGTCTTGTTGAGACTTGTTTTGACGGGTGTGCGGCTCCTGAAGATCTCGGAGAGTTCTTCTAAGGTGCGGCGACGCGTTTCGACGTAGAAGAAGTAGATGAAGACGAATTCGAAGAT
Organism: Lindgomyces ingoldianus; assembly: GCF_010093535.1. Classification (NCBI taxonomy): domain Eukaryota; kingdom Fungi; phylum Ascomycota; class Dothideomycetes; order Pleosporales; family Lindgomycetaceae; genus Lindgomyces; species Lindgomyces ingoldianus. The sequence continues at coordinate 1,024,781 of NW_022985164.1, read as the reverse complement.
GTCCCAGAAGATGAAGAGGAAGTAGTACTGTAACCATATGTCAACACTGATCCAAATAAATTCACGTGTAATTCAGATTGAAAAAATCTGTGAATGGGGGAGATATAAAGAAAGAGATGTCTTACTTTCCACCCGGCCCCCGAGAAAGCAATGCCTGTCACGAAAGTGTTGTAGAAGCCTGCAATGTTGACCCAGAAGTTGTAGAAAGCCATGCCCTTCGCTCGCGACTCATATCGCAGACACTCGACTGGATATAATTGCTGCAATGGAGTATAGCCAGCCGAGAAGACGAAACCGAAGATGAAAATGAGTGCGATGACAGCTTTAGCTTGCCCAGAACGCTTGATGAGAGGAGTGCCGCTGTCGTCGAGCTTAGGCTTGCCATCTGGTCCGTTGATAACGTTGGTTGCCACAAGAGCGCAGACAAGAACGAAAATGCCGACAACGATGCCAGTAGAGACGAGGAGTTGGGGTCGTCGTCCCCATTTATCGGTGTACAAGGCACCAAATATGGCTCCTGCGAACGATACTACGTTCTGAAGGCCATTAAGTAATAGACGGGTATGGTTATTCGTGATTCCAGCACCTTGCAACATAGCTGGATAATAGTACTGGATCTCACGTTAGCCGTCAAGAATGAGAGTATAATTCTGGATTCCAAAACTTACTGAAACTGGCCCATTGCCGCTCCATTGCCCAAAGAAACCCATAGACAAGACAAGCATTGTTCGGTAGCGCTGCTCGCGCGAATTGAACAGCTCACGGTAATCCCACCAACGCTTGTCGGAGCCCGTCACGGATATGTCTTCTACCATCTCTTTGTATTCGAGTTGCACAATGGGCGAGTCGCGGCTCCCTTCGCCGTGAAATCGGGCCATGGTGTTAAGGGCTTCTTCGTGACGGTCGTTCGCGATTAGCCAACGAGGGGTCTCTGGAAGGAAAGGAGCACAAAACAAGACGACACCAGAGAAGACCATCTGAAGCCAAATGGGAATTCTCCAGGACACCGTTCCGGCCATTGTTGAAGTCCCATATGGGACGAAGGTTCCAGGAATGCCTCCAACGAACCAGAAGGTGTTGAAGATACCGGTTAGAACACCTCGATAGGCAGGATGAGCCATTTCTGATGCGTATGCGGGGCCTGCAGTAGATGTAATAGCAACACCAAATCCAAGGATGAATCGACCGCCCATGAATCCACCCAAATTGTGGCATGTTGCCTGCACGCATGTGCCAATGACGATGATGAGACAGCCGATGAACATGCCCCATTTTCTACCCTTGAAATCGGTTGCGGGGCCAGCAGCGAAGGAACCAACAATGTTACCAACCGTGTATATTGCGTAAACAATGCCAGTACTTGGAGTACCCTCAGTGAGGGAAAAGCCAAAGTAAGTTCGGTATTGCGGGTAGCTGTTGATTGCGCCCATCAAGGAACCATCGTAACCGTTGATGCATGAATTGAGTGTCGCAATTAGCAAACACAGATAGAGCTGTTACATGTCAGGTAAAATCTAATACGATCGCCTCGATATGCTCGCCTTGAACATTGCTGGTGTCCATGGAGACACCTGGGCTTTCGCCGTGGCATCAGCCAAAGCAACATTTTGCACTTGTCGAATAGCCGTGGCGCTCCCTCGATGCTCAGCTTGGGTGACGCCGACATCACCCTTCTGCTCTGTAGACATATTGACAGCAGGTGTGCTCAGGAATATTTGGGTTGACGATAGGTGTTCAAAGAGAGAAGCTCAGTTTCGAGCTCGAGCCATTAAGGAACCAAGACTGGGGACGCGGTTCATGTTATACAGATGGTGCAGCTTAACCCAGCGCTCGCGAGCCGAATATATATCCTGGGGACAGGGTGCATGCTGACCAGGGTGGAATGTTGCACGACCCCTGCCAACCATGGGTCGAGGCTCCGTGTTCGAGCAGGGGAGACCGAGAACAGGAAGCTCGCGAAGCGCGTCCTCACGAACGATTGGGGGGAATTGGAGTTGGATCTGGAGCCCTGAACAACATGGCAAAGTTCCATCCATCACGCGGCTCGCCTGCACCGACCGTTCATGCCAGGCTGAAATCAGCGACTCAGACATGCGCAATGCGACCCTCCGTGACCATTTGGATAAAGTGCCTATAGCAAACCATATTCTAGAGGATATACATTTGCCTTACCATGGCGGCACAACACTCCACGCTTACCTGACAGACGATGAGCTGAACAATCCTTTAGAACCCGTAGGTTCCTGCTATCACGACCTTTGCCTTTAGACGGGTTCAATGACACGAGGAATTCGGCCACAGAGGGGAGAGCCGGGCCGGGTACCCTACAGCGAAGTTAGTATGAGGTTAAGGAGCAAAGGTTGCGGCTTTGAATCCAAACGGCATGGCACGATCAGTCCTTCTGGAAAACGCCTCCTTGATGGCAAATGCGGGGCCTGTACCCGCGCATGGCGGGTATCTGCAGCGAAAGCGACGATGCGGGCTTGAGGCGTAGATGTTATTGGTGGTGTGAATGTCGAGCGGTGCGGCGTATGTGCAAGCGTTGACGGTTGAACTAGCTCCGCGTCCAAACCGGTTGGCGCCCCGCATCTCCGTTAACTTCTTCAATCCATGCCGCGATGCGTACACCTCTCGAGAAAGGCTATCAAATGCTCTCGTCTTGGAGACCGTATTCAGCATCCAACTCGGACACCGTCTATGCGTCTTTGTTCCTTTGAGTTTCGAGGCGCGGAAGGCTGTCCACAACGTCGTTTGACGCCTACCTCCTGACTCAACATTTTGGGATCTAAGATCAGGGCGTAAAACCTTGCGGCAAAGAGGGGCGTCTTTCCGACCATGGGATAAGCCTGCCTTTGATATGTTAGAGACTCTCAAGAAGAAACGCCAAGAGAAGTAAGCTCGTCAGGCCACGCAAAGGATGCTGCTGGGAGACAATGCGGCCGGGAGTACATTCAGCCTCCCTCTTTTCTCGCTCTTAAGAGTTCCAACTAGAGCAGAGAGAGCAACTTTTCAATATGCTGGGTCTTGGCTTGGGATATCGAGTTCGTGGGGAGCCGGCCAAAACAAACGCAAAGTACCTACCGGCTACCCGGTTCCTCTGATACACGGGCACTGCCGCACCATCGAAGAGCAAGATCGGGATGCAGGAATCTTGTCTAAGCCAGCCACCCTAGGTTCGTGAGAGGTCAGTTTCTTGCTGAGTCGTCTGATCTTGCTTGCGTTCGATCCCTACGCGAAGTCGCAACTGCGGCCATTGTATCATTCGACGACCTCTTCGAAATCCTTTGCTCGCTGCATCTGATCGACACACATCCGGCGCCGGTCTGTCTTCCATTGGTCCACTACCGAGAATTGTTCTTTCCGACTCTTTGGAGATAGATGAATTCCCAGGTCTTCCATATTGCTTCTCGACCTTCTATGGCAAGTAACACAAAATACCGTCCCATGTAGAACGACTTTTGGGCAGATCCTCCACTATCGGTACTCTGCGGCTGTCCATTTACTGGAGGTTCAAGTCCTATGACCAAAGAGCGGTGATGCCTTTAGCTAGATCGCACCTTAGAGATACATCAATTTCAAACTGAGGCTTTCGTGTTTCTCTATTGCCACCGGGCACTAATCGCCTTCAATCCTGGAGTCCTCTGTCGAACGATACGCGCCACCATCACCAGCTCCAGAACCTCCCTTCGGCGCTCTATCTATTCTCGAGACGGACATGTGATATCCAAAGCTTCGATGGTGGACATCTCCGTACCGTTATTCCGAAATCTCAGCAAAATCTCCGAACGCCCAAAGTTCCACTCACTGGACAATCAAGCGAGAGATCGGACTTTTCCTAATTTGAGACGGATTTCTCATCTCCGTTACTTTTCTTGCAGAACATCTACGTCATTCTAGATCCCGTCCCATTATGGCGCGCAAGTTCCATTGTCTCTGATCACTTCACTATTATCGGAGGTGCATGCGCTTGTGGAAGGATACTTTCTAATTACTTCCTATGGGTGAATCCGGAGTAGTACGACGCCTTCCAATATTACCTTGCATTGGCCATGCAAGAACATTATTCGAGCCTCTCGCTAGAGTTGCGTCTGCGGCTAGGACGATTCGTCTGCCGCCTCCTTTTTACTAAGCTCAGTAAGTGCAGTCAAGGATTCTTTCTACCAAATCTCACTTCCTACCGTGGAATATGGTGGGAGCGATCTAGTTCAACTTGATACTAGGAAGAGGCTGGTCAAGTCCTCATCTCACCGTAAGTTCGGATAGGTTGTATCTGCCAACATTCAATCGACTTTACAGATCCGTAATGAACACTATGCTTTGCTATCGAAATATGTACATGTCCACATTTCTCCCCTTGCTATCATGGTAAACGTTGTTGCATCTTGTTGGTTTCTCAACTTCTACAAATTGCCCCTATCACAGCACATAATTGTTCCTTGCATAGTTCATCCCTCATGATAAGCCAGCAACTCATAATACTCATCCCCTCACTCAGATTTGCCACATCTCCAAAGGCTCTTAATACCGTTTGGAAAAGGGTTCCAAGCTTTCCTCCTCCTTAAATCCTCCCAATATTTCTTGTCCGCTTCCCACAGTATCCCATTACCACCATCAACTTCCTTAACATCTAATCTCTCCGCCCCCTCTTTTAATCGAATATAAGTCCCCTCTCGTTCCTCCCTCTCCACCTCTTCAGTATCGCCATAATACACGACATCAACCTCAACCTTCCTCCCGCTCTTTTGCACTAAATTAGCCTGCCACCACCTCACCTCATCACAGCCACAGCTGCATAAGCTCGCCCCAGGTAAATTTTTAGCGATGTTCGGTAGAGCCACATTCACCGCACATCCTCCCCACTCATGCTCCACATCCATTTCTTTCTCAAGAAGATCGTACTGCGGCCACTCCACCGTCCACGTTTCCCCAGCCTGCCACGCAAGGCTGCGGCCATTTGTAACTTGGGTAAGCGACATCAACCACCAATCCGGGACGCATCGTCTTATTATGCTCATGCGGGCGGTGTCACCTGACATTGGAAAGTGCCCTAGGTTTATATTGTGCTGGCCCTCCCTTGGATGGCGCTTTTTGATCCTGAGCTCTAGTCGCTTTAGCCCGGCGAATAGCGCAAGGCTGTTAGCGAGGAAGTCAGATGACATGTACGAGTAGTATACACCATCAGATTCGATGGCATAGGCGAGGTGGCTGATAGCAGAGAATTGCTCGGGGGAGAGGTGCTGAGAACGGTCTTTGAGCATCCAGAACGAAGTGTAGGATCTAGTGGTGAAGGTGAAGTTATTGAAGGCAAGGAGCGTGGCTTCTTGGTTGATTTTCTGGCAGGTGAGAAGGAGGGAGAGAGGGTGTGCTGGAGGGCCTGGAGTCTGGATTTTCGGAGCCTCAGATACTTCTTTTGATGCTTCCTTTCCCCCCTCCTTTGGTGTTTTAGCCAATATGAACCCGCGGGCCTGTCCCGTCGTTACAGGCGTAGCGACGGTTTTCAGCGGTGAGTCATAAATCCCCATATTCGTCCCAAACACTAGCTCATAAATCTCATTCCTAACTTCTGGTGGCAGTCTCGTTAAAAACGCACAACCCTCTTGCTCATCCATCACCCTCCCCATTAACTTCCTCCTCGGCAAAGGCGTCGGCGGGGGCGGGAAAAACCTTTCCTCTTTTCTCTTAAACAATCCCGACATTGCCCCTTTCGATCCAAAGATTTGTATCTTGTTGAAGTTGGGGAAATTGTGCGGCGCTAGTTGCTACGGCAGTGCGAGTCTGAAGCGTTCAGGCATACGGGTTAAGAAGATAGAAGCAAATATGAAAGGGGGTTCCAAAGAGTCTGGATTTATAGAAGCGGTTGTCGATGTTACAGCCCGTATGGCGTTCAGCCAAAACCGTAATGCGCTTGTGAATACGCTTTTTAGGGGATGAGGCTGAGCACAGCCACGAGTGAACTCTCAGCTGTTCTGCCCAAACTTCTAGATACAGACTAAAGGATGGCAAGGAGAGCATGATAAACAAGAAGCGAGGCAATTGGCAGACTTGAACGATTTCTTATAGAACCCCCAGCCTCAAGTGACAAGTGTTCAGAGAGGCCGAAATTCTGATGCCTGATCAAAGAATGCATTTTACGCGAGCACATGCCACCAAGTGAAGGCAGCCACTTATCAGTGTCACAGCCACACACCAGCTCATACGAAGTCTTCAATTGCGGCACTTTAAGATGGAGAGGAACTTTGAATTTTTGTGGCTACTCCGAAGAGAACACACACTGTGGCAGGCACATTGGACGTGCAATTTGAAAATTAGGAGGAACTACAAACACAACGGATTCATGAATCCAGCTAGATAAGAGAAAGCACTCAGACCAACTCCTGTAGGAAACTTCTCTAGGAAACTTCCGTATTTACCGAGTCGACGACACCTTGCTGTACCAAAACTGTTCAACACAGCATCAACCTTAACCCCCCTTTTTTCAGTTAATGTTTTGACTGTTCTAGTCAATTAGCCTTCACGTCTGCTCCTAAAGGCACCCGGTCTGTATTTCCCATCACTAGGGACCTGAGTTGCAGGAAGTGGCTCTCTCGGCTCTCTCTCCTCCCTCTCGCTTTCCCGTCCACGAGCACCATCTTGCATGCCTCGACGTGCCGGAGGTACATACCCTCCTCCTGTGGCTGGGGACTGTGTTCTGACCTTATCACCAATGTCGCGTACACTGCTACGAGCGCTAGGACGCTCATAGCGACCAGCGCCAGTGGCAGGAGATTCATTGCGACCTTCACGACCACGCCCGCTTCCCTCGCGCTCCCGCCATCCGGATGCCGATGGGGCTGGACTTCCTTCTGCGTTGCGACGTAGTGCAGGCGGGATATACCCGGTCCTCCTCGGTGCTGGGACAGACTCAGCCTCAGTGGCACTGGGGGTTTGAGAAGAGGATCTCGCTGCTTCCCGATCACGCCAGGATGGCTTGTTGCCAGGAAGATTGAGTCGGGTAGGCGCAACAGAACCAACGGAAGGGGCTTGTTCGGAGGTGTGATCGCGAGAGATCGGACGCTCTGGAGGAGGGGCGGTTTTCTGTGCCAGGCGCCTGGCAATCGCTTCCTCCTCTCGCTGATGTTGTTTAGCAGCGATTTCGTCGAGTTTTCTATTGAGTAGTTAGTGTCCGCATATTGGTAGCAGGATGACAAAATTGCATACCGTCGCTCTAAATCCTTCGCAGCCTTTTCCTCAGCGAACCTCTGGCGTCTCTCTTCCTCTGCCTTGGCTTTAGCCTCAGCCTCTGCCCTCAGCCTCTCCTCTTCTTCCTTCTGACGGCGCTCTTCTTCTTCACGTTCACGCCTCTCGAGAGCCCTCTTCTCCTTGATCTCTCTAACGCGAGCCGATTTCTTGCTTTCCAGTTCCTTTTGTGCTTGCCTGCTTCGCTTCTCAAACTCAGCTTTGCGTTGCTGTTTCACATCCGTGACGAATTTCTGGTAGCTTGGCACTAGTCTGGAGAGACGATGCTTCAAAGCAACATCTTCCTTATGCTTTTGCTCGGCTTCCTTCAGCTCCTCAGCCTTAGATTTATCATATGCAGCCACATCGTCTATCATTTGCCTCTCGTAGTCTTGCTTCAAATGCTTGACTTCTTCTTTTCGATAAGCTCGCTCTAAGTGATCGATCCTCTTGCCTGTGATGCGGAGCTGCTCCGCAAGTTGGTCCTTTTCTTTCTCGAGAGCTGCAAGCTTGAGGGCGCGAATACGAGTAGAATCCAACTCAGTGATATCTTCGGGAATATCAATGTCAACCTTAGTGCCTTGCTTGAGTTCTTTGAGCTGCTTCTCGATTTCCTCACGCTGCACACGCGCTTGTTCTGCTTGAATGCGCTGTTGGGTTCGGGCACGCTGCTCCTCAGCTAGACGTTGGGTCTCGGCTTCCTGAGCCTGCTGAGCGCGAATCCTTTTCCGGGTAGCCTCCTCCTTCTCTTTCTGAGCTAGGGCAGTTGAGGCCGCCTCCTTCTTGCGCGTGATGATGTCACGACGAGCGAGAGTTTCAAGGTGCTCTTGCTCAGCGCCCTCCTTCGTTCGAAGTAGCGCAGCCGCTTTTGCCTTCTGTCGCTCTTCGTTGAATAAGGGATCAACGTATTGGCAGGTGACGAACAGTGACTTAGCAAGACGGGTAAGCTGAGACCGGACAATTTCCGCGGGAGTACTCTGAAGCCGTTGGACAGAGCGAACTTCCGTCTCGGCTGACCCAGCACCAGAACCTGGGTGCATGGCCTTGGCAGAGGAGAAAACATCTGAATCGAAGGTGAGGACACCAGTAGCGTGGTCGACTCGGATAGATAGATCGCCCTTCTTGCATCCATTCATGATGAACTTCTCAATAGTTCCACTACTGACTTGGAAAGGATCGGGGAACTGAGCAAGGTCAAGGACAAACCGGATCTCAACCGAGTCGTACACTTGAGACAGCTGTTGGAATAGGCGAGTGAGGATAACCTGCTGGAGCGGCCCCACATACTTCTTCATTTCCTCGTCAGCGCCAATCTTAGCCAAGATTGGTGAGATTTTTTTGCAGATGGAGAGCGGGTGGAAATCGACCTCGAGGATGTCGTACAAGTCGCGGATCTCGGGGCGGGCTCGCTTTAGAAGTCCTTTGCTCAGAGCGTCTTTAAACAGAATTGCACGCGTGGGAGCTTGGGACATGCCAAGCAGGTTGGTCAGACGCGAGTTCTTGTTGTTCCTGGCCTGGTCGACATCGACAAGAGCACCCCGCGAGCGAGACGTGCTAATGACAGGAATAGAGAGAGCTGAAAGAAGGACGAAGGAGGCAGCCTTAGTCATGTCTGCCTCGGTGACGGCGGGATTGTCCTTCTTCAGGCTTTGTCCAGAAGCGACAGCAGCGGCAGACTGGCGCAGGAGGTTGTAGTACCGGCTCCAGGCCGCAGCGTGGAAGAGGTAGTTTTCGCTGACCAGGAAGATGCGCGTGAGCTTTTCGAAATAGTTGGCCATCATTATATTCTTCGCCGGACGCTTGCTCAAGCTCAGAAGAGTATGGATGTCCTCGACGCTCCTGAAGGCCTCCTGCCACAACTCGAGCTCGACTGCAACATTCAGCTGCTGGAAGCGGGTATCAAGATGCCGCTGCAACGTATCCGGGTCGGAGAGGTTGATGGCGTGCATCTGAGAGGAGAACTTGGCTGCGTTTTGAAGATGGTTCCGCAGGAGCTCGCAGAGACGGCGGAATTCGGTCTTTCGCGCATACTTGGAGCAGAACTGGAACGCCTGGTGTGCCGTTGACTGGTACATGATCTCCAAACGAGCGTTGTTCTTGAAGATGTCCAGGACAGTGCGGTACGTCTCCCACAGGAACTTCAGCCATGGGGTAACAATAGCCCGATCTGTGCGGTCGCGCGACTGCTCGCCGGAGACGGTGGATAGGAGGATAGACTCGGGAGTCTCAGAAGCCTCAAGATCGTCGATATTCTGAGCAGTGGTTGTAGTCTCGAGGGTAGATTGCACCTCGTCAGCCTTGGCCTGTGCCTCGGTGACCTTCTGCTCGGCCAGTTCGATGAACTTCTTGAAGACAAGCTAAAGGGATGTGATGTCAGCGACGCGACGGACGCGCGAATGGCGATGTGCCTACCTCGATCGTCCCGACATTTGTGTTCTGGGCAGTGTTCTTGTACTGGTACAGGCCGTCTTTGGCGAGTTTGCCCTTTCTCAAGTCAACGCACAATTCGACAAAGAGTATCATCACCGGCTCCAGCGAGGCGATAGGGCTGTTCCGCGTGCGCTTGGAGACGACATGCTCGTGGAGGAGCTGCAGGGCGGCTTGTGGCTGTTTCACTCCGATGAGTTCTTGGGCGCGCTTGCTGCGAGATATCAGAAGAGGCATCGGCCGGCTCAAGGGGGGTGGACGGACAGAGTATTCTCAGGCTTGCTATGCGGCGGGGGGGCCATGCTGGGCAGGCGAGAGTGGAGAATCCGACTGCGTATGTCGCAGTAGGATACTTGGTGCAAGCAGCGCGATGGGGCGTAGGATGGTCGTCTGCAGAGCTCGCGGATCGGTATGATGATGTTGGAAGAAGTTACGAAAATCAGTGTGCGGATGACTCAGCCGGCCGTGTCACGGGACTAGGACAGTGGACGGCTGGACGGCCACAAGCGCACGCAGACCGCGACATTGCAGTATGCCCTAGCTCCCAGGCTGCATTCATACCCTCCGCGAATGCACTGCGCAGTCTGCAGGCGCGCGTGTTTATCTACCCCTTCCAATTCACAACACATGCCGAGTGACGCAACCCACCGCCGTTTAAGGACAGCAGTCGACTTTGGCGGTGTGCGGGCGCTCTCAGCACGTCTGCAGGTCACGGTTAGGCTTCATTTCCCTGGGCTCGCAAATTGAAAGGCGCGCTAGGCCGTAAGCAGCACCCACCAAGGAATCCTCGCTCGCCTGTCGCCCTCCCCCATCCCGATCTCCTGGCTTGCCAACCTCCTCTCCCTAGAGCAGCGACACCGCGCCTCGAACCATCCCGCGCCCGTCTGCAACCATCACGAACCCTAGGCCGCTGTTCAATCGCACCCGAACGCCCGCCCTCGCACCTGAATTGACCGTCGCGGGCGCGCTTGCCTCGCTCATCACCGCTGCTCCTTGCCCCCGTCTCCCTCTCTGCTCTCTGGCAGCGCTCGCCGCAAGTCAAGGCACCTTGCACCATCTCGTTCGCAGCCAACGCATCGTTGTCCTTCACAGCTAACCGCTCCCAGGACCTGACTGCATCCCCTTTTCTACTCTCTCCCCCCTCCCAGCCACCCTCATCTCACCGTCGCCCAGAATGATGGCTGCACCGTACGAGATCCGCACCGGCGGAGACGGAAAGAGCAAGAAGCAAAGCATGGCAGAATTGAAGCTCCGCCGGCTCACCGAGCTCAACCAGAGACTCCGAGAAGACCTGGACCGCCGCAGGATACCAGTGTCGGAAGCCGCCCTCGAGTAGGAGCCCCATTGCCGATTTGTAATGCAGCACATGGGAGTTTTGGACTGACCGCGTGCCCGTAGTCTCATTGCGTTCACGGACAAGGAACCTAAGGACTGGATGGTGCCATCACGATGGGGAACGGCATGTGATCCCACGCCATCACCATCTCATTCCCCACAGAACACAAGGCTGACTTGCTGTCCCAGATCGATAAGCGCGATGACCCTTATGCGCCACAACAAAGCAACGGCTGCTGCGCCGTCATGTAGACAAATGACGACGAGAAGTGCTGGTGGTCATGTCAAAGCAACGGCGTTATGTGGTGCCTCTTCACGGCAAAGTTCTTTCATATACCTTTTTGTGTGATGGTGGATAATACCCAAGGTGCTCTCCTGGGACATTGAATTCGGACGGGCCATGTACTTTCTGCAATGTGTACATTATGGGAAAAGCGATCATCGGCTTCTCTAGCGCGATGGGAGATTCTGTGTTCCTAGTCGACCTTCTTGCCTTGACAGGTATTTCAAATCATGAGATAAAAGCAGTTTCTAACTACCATGCTCGCTCGCTTTCGCTTTTCTACTTATCCTCACTGAGTCAAGACCGAGGACCACACATGGCGCAAAGTTGTCTGTGGATTCTGACGATCTAATCCAAGGGCATTTTCCCGCAACGGGCAGGTCACGGAGGCGTTGGTGGGCTCGGCTTAGGCCAGCGTCAATTTGACAGCTACGCGAGATTGCCCCAGGCGCGACTGATGATGGCGCGACGGACCACCTAGTGAACCAAAATGCACTTTAAAAAAGAAAGTCAGAGAGGGAAATATTTAAAGCGATGCTTGCGCGACGAGTGCGCGTTTTGCACGGATAGGTGACAGGCTCTGCGTCAACGTGCAAACGACAGCAACCGTTTCTTCGGGACTCTGCAGGCCTTCATCAGCGGTCGTCGGGCTGCGCCGCGGGCACCGAGCGGCATCCGACCGCTGAACTGCAGCAGCCCGTGCAGAGTTCGCCTCGGCATCCTCTTGAGAATGATAGTGTTGCGTCGTGGCTGGAGAGGTATTGATTGGCGCTCACTTCCCCAGTCCTTCGTCAACGCTTGAAGCAGGTCCACCGAGAAATTATCGCCTGAAAGACGCGGCGGATGTGCGGCTGTTAAGGTCTGGAGCTCTCGCGGCCTGTGTGTGTCCAGGTATCCGTATCCACTGGCCGCTGTTCAATGATCACAGTCAACTACTATGGTCTGACATGAAAGAACAGAGGCTTTTGGTCGACTCTTTGTCTCTCGTCGGTTTCACCAGGCGTTCATAGGAGCAACTAAGGGCCTGGATTCATTCCAGAACACTGCTCGGGCTGTGAGAATAGATATCGGGGTGGGTCACCTGGGAACTGTCCGGTGCATCCATCCCACGTCCTGCGGCGAGTTCGGAGCTGATTGTCTCGCACCCCTCAACCACATGTTCCCAGGCTTCGATTGAGGGCCGCGCATCGGTTATAATGGAGCGTGCGAAGAGCAAATGCGCCTTTGGTGGACATATGACCTTGAAGCTGTGTTCTCGAAGCCCCGAAGGCGACGTGTCAGCCACAGCGAAGGCCGTGCATGCGGGTGGTTGTTGGGGAATCGGTCAAGTTTATCTAACAGCGTGGGGAGTCGCAGGGGGGGAATACCGACCTCACTGTCGACGGTCCTTCTCCGCCGCGCTCTCTCTCTTTCTATCTCTCCCCTCCGCTCGAAAAGTGCTGCGCAGAGCATCGTCAACGAGTGCCCCCAAGCCATCGCCTTTTGCGTGGAGCCCCCATGTCTGGCGTGCGCTGCCATCGCCGACCACTCTCTGCTAGCCCCACCAACCCGAGAAAAGAAAAGCAGCCCTGCTCGACGTCTCCCCTTTGTCCTCGACACTGACCCAGCCACGGGCGCAGATAATGAATGACGCAGGCTCCTCATGGTCCGGGGCAGAACCGTATGACCCAATGAGCGCCTCCGCCGACCACGACTTTGGGAGCCTGATCGACTTCGACACCCTCGACCTTGACTTCCCCATCGATTACACCAACGGCGCGAGCGACCATGACACGTCCCAACAACTCGCTGACTTGGCCGACTCGCTCGACGTTCAACATCTGCAAAATCATTTCTCGCCGGCTGTCTCACAGGACCATCGTGATGGTGGGGCCGCGATGTCGTCGCAGCAGCAGCAGCAGCAGCAGAGCGCAATGGGGGGGAACGAGATGCCGCAGTCGGAGAACAGCTTCTTCGATTTCAACATGCCACAATATACCCAGGGAAACGTTCCGCCCTTCTCTGCCGCGCCGGACCAAATCTTCCGCCCACATTCTGGCGTCCCGCCCACACCCAACAGCGTCGAAATCCACGCCAATGCCGCGCGCTACCTCCAGCAGATGGATCCACAGCAGGCTCTATTCGACCAGCGTTATCAGATAAGGAAGGAAGACGCTGTACGTGGACGTGGGAGGTTATAGTCGCAGGAAACAGCTAACTCACCTGTAGGCATTCACCCCACTCGTCTCTCCCGCTGTTACCCCTCATGATGCGCGCTTCCAGATTCCCGACTTCACAACTGTCCCAGGCGCTTACTTCAGTCCCCTGACGTCGCCCGCACTGAACGCACAGCAGCACCAGCAGCACCAGCAGCAGACACACAGCCATGCCAGCCAGTACAACACCTCGGGAAGCTCTGCCGCCACGTCGCCTGTGGATGTGGACATAGACATGTTGGGCGAGGCTGCCATCCCCGAACCAGAGCCCAGCCGAAGGCTACGGAGCAACAAGAGGCACCCCCCCAGCCGAGTGCGACAGTCTCCGATTGTGAAACCCTCAAGACGGAAGGGAACATTGTCATCAACGGTCCACCCGAAGGAGGTTAGTGACCTGCTCGAAGAAGCACAGCGATTAAACTCAGCGCGCGCGCCCTCCAGTAGACACCCTGTGCCGCGCAGTTGTGACAGCTCTGGCACCGAATCCATCTCTCCTGAACCTCTGTCCGAAATGGGCCCGCCTCCAAAGCCGTCCTCGGTGACACATTCTCCCGCCATTGTGGCCAAGGGTAATCAAAGCGCAACACCCAGTCAAAGAGCATGCCCAGCGACACCAGCATCTCTGATGCGCCTTCAACAGTCGCCCAATATCGTCGCACCACAAGAAATGCCGCCCCTAGAGGAGCTCACCCTTCCAGAAGCTGCCTCCGCAGACAGACCTCCACTGTCGTGCATTGATACCATAACTCAAGAAGATGACCAGCCGACGCCACGGATACCTGCCCGGAAAACGCCCAAGTTAGGACCCTTAAGTACGCCCTCTGCAACAGCAGCGTTGTCGGGTAAACCGAGTCCAATGCTTAGTGCTATCTCGTCTCCAACTAGCCCCGGATTCGCATTGGGAACTGGACGAAGAGCGGACTCTAAAGTGGGAAGGACTTCGAAGAAGAGAAACAGCACGAGTTCGGCCCTCGTCAGTCCGGCCTTGAGGCCAAAGATCTCTCCAAGCATAAAACCTCTACTCCCTGAGGGTGGTAAGATTCTCCATCGATTCGATAGAAACCGTGCTAATAAAGAACAGCGGTTTCTGATGACACTCACGCTCTCTTACTTGCATCCAAGTCTAATTATCAGAATATCCTCGACGGCACAACTGTGCCCGGAGTGAACTATCCTACGTCGTTATCGACTAACTTGACATCAAAACGGACGTCCCACAAGATTGCTGAACAAGGTCGCCGAAATCGAATTAACACGGCACTTCAAGAAATGCAACAGCTCCTCCCCTCGCCTCAGATTCACGCCAGGGATGCTAGGGATGCCAAAAGTCCGGACTCGAGTGGGGGTGCTCAAACGAACAACTCAAAAGCGGCTAAGGTCGAGAGCGCCATTGAGTACATCAAGCAACTCCAGAAACAATGTTCTGAGAAGGACAAATTGATCGACCAAAAAGACTTGGAAATGGAAGCGCTACGAAGAGAACTTGCCGCTCTTAGGAGGAGCGGTTCGGTGGGATCGAGTTCAAACCCAGCGGAAATTGAGACACAACTGAAAAGTGAATCAAAGTCGGGCTCAGAAACAGAGAATGCGACGTGATGCTTAGGCAAGAACACCTGATATCACCAACCGTTCTACGTCGCCTGATGAATGCTTCTAAGGGACTTTCTAAAACGGCAATGAGCCCCAGTGCTCAGGAGCGTAATCACTATTGAACATCAGCGTTCCGAAGGTCAGGCTGTCGTAATGACACGGACTTGATAGTATCGGTGAACTCTATTTAACCCGCTTCTACTGACTGTATGGCGTAATGTCTTAAGCAAGAACGGGACGGGGGCTGGCACCCACCTCCAGGCTTTGAAGTGTACCAGTTGCACTTCAATATTACTTGGCCTTTGTCTCTGGCGCAAGCTGAGGACCCTTGGAACGCTTGACAAACCATAAGTGCTTTAACTAGCAACTTTGTTGTAGATAGTCGCGAATGATAGCACACTCCTACATCGCCTTCGACAATTTTCAAGCGACATTGCCCTCTTTCTCCCTTCGTTTTCTCTCAGTACTTATCCCCCGTTGTCCGTCTGTTCGTCCGTCCGCCATTTGATTGGCTAATCCCAACCACAAACGCCGTTGCCTCATCAAGTCTTGATTTAACTCCGCTCACTCAACTGAACACTGCCCCCCTTCAACTTTCCCTTTACACAGTTCCCTAACGCGAGGCACACAGTAGCTATTCTAGACTGGAAGTGATTTCCTTTCTCGTCGCGTTACTAAGCGGAGGTGCGGTGGAGATAGGTCGAGCCTCAGCCTCAACATCCGCTCGAGGTATCGCCATGGGCGAATGAAAATCATGGAACATAAAAGGGAGAGATTTTGAACGGTGGGTGTGGTATATAGTGCTGGACCAGTCTCCGCTATGATGTGTCTGTAAACCACTTCCAACCTTTCTTCCTACAGCCTGTCTTCACGTTCTAAAAGCTTTGTTTCCAATACACTCGAGATCTTCCGTTCTTCCACATCTCTCACATACACTCCAAACCATGGCCCCATACTCTCTCCCTCCAGATGCAGTCTGGTTTATAACGGGCTGTTCGACAGGCATCGGCAATGAACTCGTCTCCTATCTCACCACCAACACCTCTTCCCGAGTCGTCGCAACCGCCCGCAACCCATCCTCTCTCTCCTCCCTCCCTACCACGCCCAACACCCTCAAACTCGCACTAGATGTAACTTCCGAATCCTCCATCCGCGCAGCTCTCACCGCCACACTCCAAAAATGGTCTCGAATCGACGTCCTAGTCAACAACGCCGGCTACGGCCTCCTCGCTGACACAGAAGGTGTACCCATGTCCCAGGCCCACTCCATCATGGAAACCAACTTCTTCGGCGCCGCGCTACTGACCCAACTCACGCTCCCCATATTCCGAGATAACAACCCTACGTCTGGCCAGCAAGGCGGCGTGGTGTTACAAGTAACGTCCATGGGCGGCCGTCTCGCGTTCCCCGGAAATGCCTTCTACCACGCGTCGAAATTCGCACTAGAAGGCTTCACGGAAGCTGTTAGTAAGGAGATGCCAGAGGAATGGAATATCCATTTCTGTTGCATCGAGCCTGGCGGCGTGAAAACAAATTACATATCCACGTCTACAGCGCAGGGTGGCGAGGTCCCGCACCCAGCATACACGGATCCGAAGCTCCCGACTAATCAGATCAGGGTGTATAAGAGTAGTCCTGAGGCGACGAGGAATTGGGCGGAGGCGGGGGATGTGGTAAGGGCTATGTATGAAATTGTGAGGAATGGGGCGGGAAGTGAGGGTGAGATTCCGTTGAGGTTGCCGCTAGGGAGCGATAGTTGGGGGATGCAGAAGTTGGGGTTAGAGAAGGGGTTAAGGGATTTGGAAGATGTGAAGGGGGTGAGTTTAAAGACGAGTGGGAAGGAGCAGTTGGAGAGTATTAGGTTTTTGAAGGTGTGAGGGAGGATTACAGTATATTCGGGTTGCTGGAGTTAGGGAGGACATTAATGGGAACCAAACATGTCGTACTTTACACTTTTCATGTCTCATGCTTGGTGCAAAGTTACTCTAGTCAGTAGATAGCGCTGACTGCTGCTGAAAGCAGCCTGTCGAAGTTGTTTAATGGTTCGCGCATGGTGTTGGGATGGGGCAATTAGCGACGCGGGCTCAGTCTATGTAGTGAGCTTTACTTATAGTTGTGTGATTGTGACGTGTGAATGCTTTTCTCTATCCATAGCTCATGACAGACATTCTAAGATTTCAGCAATATTACATCCCTTTGACAATTTGTTTCATGGGGGTATATTAGATGATGACAAAGGATTGATACAAGGTCAGTTATCTCATGCCTACTCGATAAAAAGCCCGACGAAACAACCCAAAGCGTACGCCAGGTATATAACATCCCCATCAAGATCCCATAACCCAAAAAGTGGGTGTCAGATAGGTATCCCAAACATGCCCACTCGCTCGAACGCCGCAAAAGACATCCCAAAATATCTCTCATCCCTCACGTTCTATATCCCTCTCCACTCTCTCTTCTCTGCACCTAGTCTCCAACCCCATCTACACGGCCTGCCCTTGCCCCTTCCCTCTCCCCTCATACCACTGCCCATGCTCCTCCTCCGCAACTGGACTCACCGGCTGATGCGGTTCTCTCGCATAGTGTCCCTGGCCTCCATCCAACGAGTTGAACGCCTTCGTCCTCGGCGTCATGGGACTCCGCATTCCACCGGCAGTGCCCGGAGTTCTTGGCAATTGCTGCAGCTCCCACATATGCTGCCATTGCTCATCCGCCGTCATTTCGTTGTCATAGGGCGAGGATTCGTAGAGCTCTTTCTCTGCTTTCTTTTCGGCGACTTTTTGGTCGTGTGCGATGCGGGCTTCTTTGGTGGGGCGGAGAGAGTAGGCGGCGATGATAGCGTGAGTGGCGAAGAGGACGCTTAGGGAGGGTGGATGTTAGGATTTTGTTTGGGGGGGAGGAGAGGTAAGGGGTAGACATACAGCATAACCACACTAACAGCAAACGCACTCTTCGCTTGCATACAGTACCCTTTGATTCTCGTCGAGCTCGAGACATTGCAGTTTTTAGTGATATACCACGGCGGCCCGTTGTTAGCTCTCTTTGGGTCAATCGTGTCCGGCGCCGTCTGGGCGTGGATGCTAACGGCCCAGAGAGCGACGAGCGCAAGGTGGACGATGAGAGATAGCAGCGGCCAGAAGGCGTGTACGGTGAACATAGTGAATTTGGTGAGTAGGACAAACATGCTGAAGACGCCGACTACGAGGTTGAATTGAGTTTGGCTGGGCGGAGTGTCAGCACTTGATCGTTCTTTTCATTCTCTCATCATCTCGACAATCCTCTGGAAACAGGAGGAGCTTACAAATTACTCCAAACCAGCGGTGTCTTCACAGGCCGATGATTTGCAGCCGCATACAATACAGTAGATGGATCGCTATTGTAGCCATGCATCCCACCTTCTTGCCATAATATCGTCCGATACAGATTCGGTGCCGCGATGCCGAAGAGCGCCAGATTGGCGACCGTAAACGGGAACTCGAGGATCAAGAGCGCCCATATGACCTTAGGGAATCGCCAGTGCCGTGGAATAAAGAACCCCATTGTGAATATCGCAGGCTGTGTAGGGGAAGGGGGAGTCCTAAGTTTGATGCAGTCTTCGAAATGGATGTCAGCTTGGGCGGGGAGAGCGAAGTGCTCGCTCGTGTCACACGTCGATGTCCCGGAAGGTCGACGGAAAGGCGAAATGCGTCGTCAATTAGTCGTCGCTGGGCGGTCCCAGGACCAAGAAGGCCGTCGTTCACGATGGATATGCAGGACCTCAGCCTCTAGTTTTGCGATGCAGGAAGCTTGAGTGCGGCGGGATAACCCCGTTTAAAGGCAGGCCCTCCCGACAAGCTCTGCCCAGCGCCCAGCTCTGCCGTCTGGCCGTGTGGTCGCCAGCGGTTGGCCCGCTGCCAGGTCTGTCAGCCGAGCCATCGAACGAGCCCCCAGCGCTGGCATCCATTGCAGGCGGTTGAAGTGCGCCCCTCCTCTCCAGAGTGCCAGTGACAAGCGCTGAGTGGCAGCACATCGCAGAAACGAATCACCCCAAAAGCCACTCACTGCGGACGCGCACCCAATCACCATGCGTGACATGCGGGAGCTAACTTGCGTATCCCTGTTCCATGCTGTCAGTGCGTGCACATAATATACCCGCTTTCGGAAGTGCAATATATGCGCATCCCAAGATTGGATAGGGCAGCATGAACGCACACACCGGGCTTAAAATGGATATTAGCTGACGGTGGTACAAGTTTTGAAGATTGTTGCATTTGGGTTCTTGGATTACCTGCCTGTGAATAGTTCTTTCTCGAATGTCGAAGGGGTGTTTTGTTGGGCTGGGAGAGGCGTGGATGTTTCGGGGTGTAAGCAGTCGAGCGAGCATCACGAGATGTTCAAGTCCTGGAACCATCGTGGGCGCTTAGCAAGATATCACCTTCATCAAGCGCTTGACGGATCCTGAATGTGAATGTGAGGGGTCCACAAGCCCCGAACAGCGGTTCGAGAACACACCATGCGAGAAATATTGATGGGTCGAATTAGTGCACCAGCAAGCGGCTCTCTGTGTGTATTTCTGAATTTAGGATACACGAATCTCCGGATAGGCTTTACTGGGCCCTGAGAATAGTTCGCTACGTCTCCCCTTCAGTGCGAAATCCATGAACGCTTCAACGTATTTCGTGATTATTTCAAATGCGCGCGCTCCGTCTAGCTCTCCTAAAATCCCCCTGATTACGTCGCTGTCAGGTAGTCCAGCCATCTTGATCAACAAGGGAGCGTCCATAAAAGTGGTGTGTTGTGAGTGGCTCAATCCCAGTTCCCTTCGCCAACCCTTCATATGGTCCCAAACTGCTGCCCATGTAGCGTCGTTTGTGCGATTGTGAGAATGAGGGTCATCTCGACCGAATAGCATTGCCGGTCGGTGGATGTCTTGATTGACTCCATATTGCGATCCATCAAGGTTAAGACCGCCGTTCAAGCGATGGTCTCTCGCCAGGGCTGCTAACGCCGTTGCACCGCCGAATGAATGGCCATAGAATCCTGAGTGTCCGATATTAAAGGCGCAAGTAGCTCCAGGTATGAGACTCTTAACAACTGCAAGCTGTCCTAATTGAGTCAATACGAATTGTGCATCCTGCACTCGAATATCAAGCACCGATTCCACCCGCTCCGGGAAAGCCGGGTCAAAGAGGTATTCCAGGTACGATTGATTCCAGCCCACTATGTAGCTTCCATCAGGATACTCCACGACTACCCCTTCGTATGTATGGTCCATTGTAGCCACCGCGTAGCCGGCGCTCGCCAACTTTTGCGCCATCGCGCTGTACAGGAGACGGGAACCGCCTAGACCGGGAGAGAACAGAACAACGGGAAACTTTTCCATGGCCTGGATACCTCTATGAGACACTTTGCAACAGGATTGCCAATTAATCGACGCGAATGTACCATTAGGAAGTGTTAACCCTAATTCAGCTGCAAAACCATCCTCAAATGTAGCTGTGATTGGGGGCATGTAGTTGATCGAACACATCTGCTGGCAGTCCTCTCGAGCCACGGGATAGAATAGGGACATCATGACGTTTCGTTTGCCGTGACCGGGATCGTAGGGATCGATTCTCGATTCGTCTACTAGTTTCATCGTATTATATCCGACCGCATATGGTCCACCAGGCTCCGGAATTAGGATTTCTCCTCGGGCCAGCCCCCAGAACGAGAGCGAAACAAGAAAATGAAGAGATAAAGGCTTCATGGTGGCCAGGTTGGATCGTCAGCAGGTTGGAGATGATATCGAAAATGAACGGATGCTAATGAAATTTATACAGGAATAAGAAGAACTAGTTGACTGTTGGCTTTCGCATACGTAATGTTCTTCTAGTAAGGCAGACTTCGGTTGTCTTCTAGACTGGGAAGCGATAAATACGAGATTTAGAGCATTCCGGTACCATGGGCGGGGATATGGTCAACGCAGTCAGCAAATTCGAAGACAGAAAAGGGCCACTGATTGGATAAATCAAACTCAGGCAGGCGTCCTCAGATTCAAAGTGCGCCTACTGTTGGAGCAGCATGATCAATTGAAGAAACTATAAAGTGATGTCTTTGGATGCCTCCGGTCGTGGCTATGCAGAATATGCCTAAAAATCCAAATTTTGCATTCAAAGATCTCAACACCTACATAATAGTAAGCCACAATTTTTAAATACAAGCTATTATGTATACTTTATAGCTTCTATTAAAGGGTTAGAGCGTTCGGCTAAGTCTAGTAATATATCAAAATATGGGGGCTAAAATTAAGCAAATTTGCCATATGTTAACAAGAACGAGGTGCGAAAGCTCTAAAACATTGATAGAAGCTACGAAGAATACAGTATTAAATAGCTTACATTCAGATTGCTATGAAATTTCACTAGGTAGTTATTGAGATATTCAGACGCAAATTTAGATATTTTGGTGTGTTTTGAGGTGCGCAGCTTGCTTGTGGAACAGGGGTTATCGTCTATTAGTTAGTCTCAGGCTGAGGCATAAATGGAAGCTGTGGGACCCCTTGTAATTAGATAACCATAAGCTGTATAATACCATTGTGCCAACTAAGGGTTATTTGGCCCTTCAAGTAGAGTGAAGACAGGCCGAAGTGGGCTCAAAAGTTAGGTATTCTTATGTTGTAGAGGTGGGATATACCTAACCCGAGAATATTGTCCTTACCACCACTTCTCACACAGAACACTTTCAGGTGCCACATTTTCTCGGTCCTTGAGATATTGGACGATACTGTCCGTCATGTCAGGTGGTCCGCATACGTAGAAGACCGCAGAACCTCGTTCTTTCTCATTGCCAACGGCACTGGACAAGGCATGCTCATTAATTCGGCCGCCCCAAGCTACGACTGGTAAGTTCCCCTCAGATTCAAAGCCCGGTAGCACAAAAGACTGGAAGAGCACATCTTCATTACAACATAATAGCGAGCCGTCCAAAGTGCCTGTGAAGAATAGTTCTAGGCGATCCCTGTGATTCTGGCGTGGTGGAGGCTTTGAGGTGCAAAATAAGTCCAGGATTCGAGGGAGGAACAGGACTTCAGACTTTGTCGAGGTCTTCGATGGTAATTTTGTAGAATATAAGAGTCGAACGTGATCCAGCGGAACATTCTCTTCTCGAATATATGAGAGCATCGAGATGAGGGGGCTAGCTTGGACGTCAGGTTTCGTTACTTAGTTGATTCACGGCAGCATGCAAAGTGGGGAATGACAGATGAAGATCATACTTGATGCCAACACCTCCCGCAATGAAGACAACACGCTTAATTCTCTCGGAGTCTAGACCGGGTGGAGGCCAGATAAAACTTCCTCCAACCCGAACGGCTAGTTGACTCCCAAGTATAGTTTCTGTCGGCTGCCATAGCCACGCCGCAGGTGGATTATCGGGACTCCTCTGTACAGCGAGCTCAAGGAATGGGCTAGAAGAGCGGGTTGTGGCCGCCACAGCGTCGCGAGGGGAGGATGTGATGGTGAAGCCACCAGCTTTCTCTATACCTGGTACATGGACATCAAGCCACTGGCCTGGCAAGAACTTGGCTAAGGAATTAGCTTTTGTGCATCCAAACAAGACGAAGAATCAGACATGAATACATTTATGCCATTCTGCCTATCCTCAATCGCCAGACGAAAGGTTCTAATGGTGTCTCCCACTTCCATTATGCTATCGACTATAACAGGATGGAGATCTCTGCTACGTGGTTCAGTCGCAGTCCGCTCTTTATGGCTCAGACTTGCTTTGGTTGATGATCGGGTTTGCATTTTGGCAATGGGATTTATCCTCCTCAGATTCGTGAGGGATGTAGAGTGATGTAAAAAGATTCTAGCAGAAGTGTTCAGCATAGCATCTTGTGAATCGAGCGCCGAGAGAGGAGTAGGGGGATGTTGAAGAGCAACATGTGAATTCAAGTGGTGATGGTTCGGAGCTACGACGCTTTTAGAGCAGCCTCGGCTCGACGTGCTTTATCGATTAGACGGTTTCGTCTCAGCTCTCAGCTGCCAGAGACAACAACTATTTCATCTACTCTTACCTTTCTCGCAAGGACAAGCTTCTTGCTTCTAGTTGCACCTAACAACTTCACATCCACATCTCAACCATGACGACCGAGGAAGGCTGGCATGCGCTTGAGGATGGGACGAAGTTGTATACGAAAACCTGGAAGGTATCTTCTCGGAACTGCTAGCTGGAAGTCATATTAACCTGCCACACAGACAGAAGGCCCGGCTAAAGCTCGACTAGTGTTCATTCATGGTTTCAGTGATCATTGTGAGTGCATCCTTTCTAGCGGCACCCTAATACAAAGACCCCCACTTAGAGCGAGACAGGCAATACATACAATAGTTTCTTCCCAACCCTTTCTTCTAAAGACATCGAGGTTTATAGCTTTGATCAGAGGTAGGAACTCAAGCTCTATCCGGCGAAACCTCTTTACTAACCTCGTCAGAGGATGGGGTCGCTCTGTCCAGAAGCCATCAGAAAAGGGCCACACAGGCCCTACCTCCCAAGTCCTAGAAGACATTTCTTCGTTCATCAAAACTGTCACTCCATGTCCTATTCCACTCTTCCTCATGGGTCATTCTATGGGAGGTGGTGAGGTTCTATGCTACGCCGCCCAAGGTCCCGCGGATATCCGCCAACACATTCGGGGCTACCTGCTAGAATCCGCCTTTGTCGACTTCAGCCCAGCCTCCAAACCATCGCCAATTACGGTCTTCTTTGGACGGCTCGCTGGCAAGCTCCTGCCGCATAGACAAATGGTCAACAAGCTCGATGTACAGCTAATTTCACGAAATCCTGCTGTGCAAAAGCAGTTCCTGGAGGATGATCTGTGCCATGACACCGGAACCCTCGAAGGGCTTGCTGGACTGCTGGACCGTACTGGGGAATTGGCCAGCGGCAAGATCAAGATTGGAGACGCAGCTGGAGAGGGCGGAGTGACGAGAATTTTCATGGCGCATGGAAGCAAGGATGGCATCACCAATTTTGGTGCCGCAAAAAATCTATTCGAGAGTGTTCCAGCGAAGGATAAGGAATTCAAGACCTACGAAGGCCATTTCCACCGCCGTGAGTGACTGCTGAAGTGTACTGAGCTGTCTACTTACTTTTAGCAGTTCATGACGAGCCTAGCCCGGAAAATCAGAAGTTCATGAACGACGTCGCGGACTGGATACTGGCTCGATCAGTAGATCCAGTCCAAGTCGAAGTAGCAAAGTCGAAGCTCTAAAATTAGAGAACTGGGGACTGAATAGCGTTTGCGTGGCTAGCAGGGTTCAATAGAGCATACTGTTTTCTACTTCATGATCATATTCAAGCACGAGGTAGGTCTAAGCTCTCACCACCTGCATGATGTAGTTCGCGCGCTAGGCCACAAGTTCAGTACAATGGCCGAATGTTTTGTCGTCGAACGCGCGTATATCGGAGTTGTGAACATCGTGAAACATGAAATGGCAAGGCTGAGCTTGTCGTTCATGGAAGGGACAATGATACCAGGAGCACCTGACTGAAGCAGCATGCCTGGATTTCTAGGAACGCTGCGATGCAAAAAGTCGGCCTGGGGGACGGAGACAGAAGGGTGAAATTTTTCAGTGTTGATGCGGGACCGGGGGGTAATCAAGATGATCTGATTGGCGTCTCTGCAGAGGGCCGCATCGCGAGTGGAGAGATACTGGCGGGCCCGGATGAGCTTGATTTCTCTGCTCCAGCCAGCGCGGCGTCCCGGCCGCAACCGCAGGAGGCTCAAGTGCAAGCAGGAAGATCTGATGCGTCTTGCAGCCTCAGGTCCACGTCACAGCATTCGCCAGCAGTCTTCCTCTGCTGCCCTCCCTCTCATGTCCCTGCGCAAGTGCAATAATGGCTTGTCGCTCTTTGGCCAATTCCGACGCGTGTGTCCCTACGGGCCACGTTCACCTCACCTACTATCGGGCTCCTGTACCGCAGCGCCAATCCCAGTCTCACCGGCAGTCAAGTGCCTCCAGCTGCGCGTCCTCCGCACTTCTACTAAAGCCTCGTCTACTGCAGCGTGCTCCCTCGTCAATTGGTCCTCGGCCGCCTACAGCAGACGACACATTTCCCCTTCCGCCATGACAAGCTCCACCAAGACGCAGACACGGGCGCACGTTGGGCATTCCCACCACCACCACTCGCACGACAACACATATTTGATCTCCTCCAACAAGAAGGATGCGGGCGTGCGAA
The DNA here is from genome assembly GCF_010093535.1 of Lindgomyces ingoldianus. Lineage (NCBI taxonomy): Eukaryota > Fungi > Ascomycota > Dothideomycetes > Pleosporales > Lindgomycetaceae > Lindgomyces > Lindgomyces ingoldianus. The sequence continues at coordinate 999,536 of NW_022985164.1, read as the reverse complement.
TCACGCGCATTGGGCTCTATGTCAACCTGGGCATGGCGATAGGAAAGGGCGTTGGAGGCTACGTCTTCCACAGCCAGGGCAAGTGCAACCCGCGCGCCTGAGGCAGGCTTCGCCGGACTGACCATGTGACAGCCCTCATTGCCGATGCCATCCACAGTCTCACAGATCTTGTCAGCGACATCATGACCCTTGCAACCGTCTCGTGGTCTTTGAAGCCTCCGTCGGAGCGTTTCCCCAGTGGGTACGGAAAGGTGGAGAGCTTGGGTTCTTTGGGTGTCAGCGGCATCCTACTCGGCGGAGGGTTGATGATGGGCTGGGCTGCCCTGATTGCTCTCTGCCAGCAGTTCTTTCCTGATTTTGCAGAAGCTGCTGCTCACTGGGGCTTTTTGCCGCACAGCCATGGTCACGGTCACGGCCACGGCCACGGCCATGGCGAGCTGGGCCCGAATATCAATGCGGCCTGGCTCGCCGGAGGTTCGATCCTCATAAAGGAATGGCTGTACCGCGCGAGTAGGTTTGCAGCACTCTTCACGTGCAGGGCTTCTGCTGACACGTGCACTCTCAGCTCTCAAGGTCGCCAACGAGCGCAAATCTTCCGTCCTCGCTTCGAACGCATACCATCATCGAGTAGACTCTCTCACAGCCTTCGTCGCACTGCTCATGATTGCTGGATCAAACGTCCTTAGTAATGCCTCGTGGCTGGACCCCGTTGGCGGCTTGGTGATTTCATTAATGGTGGTTCAGGCTGGTTGGGGCAACACGAAAGACTCCCTGCTTGAACTCGCAGACGTCGGTGTTGAAGATGAGATGAAAGGGAACGTCCGCAAGGCAGCTAGTAAAGCCCTAGACAGCATCAATTCTGGATTGGTGGCCACTCACGTCGATCTGCGTTCTGTACAGGGTGTCAAGTCCGGTCAGAACTTCTTAATAGATCTAGAACTTGCCGTGCCCGGATCATGGACCGTTGAGCAGACACGTGGCGTGGAAGACTTGGTCCGAGAAAGAGTCGGCGCAAAGGTCCGAGGTGTCAAGAGAGTCCGGGTCCGGTTTGTGTCCAAGTCTTCTGAACAGCCTGACTTCTCAGACGAGTTCATTGGCCCAGATGTGAGCGCTAAGGCCAGCCCAGAGCCAGAGGAGGAGAATCATTCACACTCCCATGGCCACGATCATGGACACGATCACAAGCCGAGCAATGGGAATGTGACGAAACGGAAGTGATCTGTATTATATCTATCAAGGACAACGCGGAATCGGAGTTTTGGCTTTGGATAGGACGGATTCCCTATTGCGGCTATACGGGCTTGCGCTACAGGTGGCGCACTTTGATCTTTGAGCTTGAATACAGCCCTATTCGGCAGGACGGGCTAGTGGGTAGTGTTGTGGGTGGTGCTGCTGCGGGATGACAGAATTGCTAGTGTTGTGCAAGAGGATCTTCTTAATAGCAGAAAGCAGACACATTAGCTCGTAACCATCTCATCACCATCTCATCACCATCCTTCATCTCACCAAGCACCAGTTCTATCTTCAACCCTCGATTCGGCAATCCGCATATTTATCCGCGATCCAATGAGACGAACCGAAAGCTGCAGGCACGACCGGCAAAACCCATTATTCATGGCAAGCGTCACACCCAAGACGCGGCAGTGCTCGAAGCTAAGTGAGGAAGGAATATGTTTTTTCAACCTCACATGAGAAGTTGCTTGCTTATTTAAATGTCCTGTGTAGTTTTCACTTCTCTTGCGTCTGTTCTTCTTCAAAATCCCGACAATGGCTGACCAATATCTGGGTTTTGATCTGAGCACACAGCAACTGAAGGGTGAGCGTGCCCCGCTTCAGCTACCCCGCCATCGTGCTTCTGGACTGACTTCAGACGCATCCAGGAATTATCGTGCACTCGGACCTCAAACTTGCTTATGAGGCGAAGGTAGACTTTGATGTTGACCTTGCAAAATATGGGATCAGCAAAGGTGTCCTCACTAATCCCTCTGAGGGTGAAGTGTTTGCTCCTCCAGCAATGTGGCTCGAGGCTATCGACTTAGTCCTCCAGCGCCTAGAAGCTCAAGGGGCAGACTTTTCGAAAATAAAAGGCATTTCTGGAGCTGGAATGCAGCATGGGACTGTGTTCTGGAGTAGAGATGCAGAGGCTTTGCTTGGTGGACTAGATGCCGGGAAAACGCTGTTGGAACAACTGGAAGGAGGCTCAAAAGGAGAGAAGAAAAGTGCTTTCAGCCACCCGTTCAGCCCCAATTGGCAGGATGCTAGTACGCAGAAACAGTGTGAGCGCTTTGATGTGGCTCTGAGGGGTCCCATGCAGTTGGCGATAGCCACTGGAAGCAAAGCTCATCATGTATGCATGCTCCAACTCTCGGAGTTTATCGAGCTAATGCCGTCTTTGCAGCGTTTCAGTGGGCCGCAGATAATGCGCTTTCATCAAAAGTACCCTGAGGCGTACAAAGCTACCTCACGTATTTCTCTCGTCTCCTCATTCCTCGCATCAATATTTCTAGGCCAAGTGGCACCGATAGACATTGGCGATGTATGCGGAGCGAATCTCTGGGATATTAAGAATGGTCGTTGGTATGAAGATCTTCTGGCACTTGCCGCCGGGGACAAAGGCGTTGATGATCTCAAGTCGAAGTTGGGCAATGTGCCAGAAGATGGAGGGGGCAGTTTCGGCGCCATCGCTTCGTATTTCGTGAACCGATACAACTTCCCATCTTCTTGCCAGATTATTCCGTTCACAGGAGATAATCCATCTACTATCTTGGCTCTACCGCTCCGCTCGTCTGATGCTATCGTCTCACTGGGCACGTCGACAACGTTTCTCATGTCGACTCCACAGTACAAGCCGGATCCCGCTTACCATTTCATGAACCACCCCACTACACCTGGGTTGTATATGTTCATGCTTTGCTACAAGAACGGAGGCCTTGCCCGCGAACACATTCGCGACGCAATCAATGGCCTCTCCTCTTCGGCAGACAGCAAGTCTTGGAATCTCTTCAACGAGACCTCTACCAGCACCCCTATTCTGGGGCAGAAAGACCCTAACTCCGATCCAATGCGCCTAGGACTCTTCTTCCCAAGGCCAGAAATTGTACCGAGTGTCAAAGCAGGAATCTGGCGATATCTCTTCGCAAACAACACTCTCACGGCCGTACCCCCTCCTTCGGCTCAGACGAAGACAGAGGACAAGTCATGGCCGATCCCGCATGCCGATGCTCGAGCAATCTTGGAATCTCAGTTCCTCTCACTCCGCCTCCGGTCCCAGAATCTAGTTGAGAAACAGGGCGAATTGCCTCCCCAGCCGCGCCGTGTCTACATGGTCGGTGGCGGCGCAGTGAATCCAGCCATCGCGGAACTTGCAGCAGAAGTTCTCGGAGGCGCAGATGGAGTTTACAAGCTCGATATTGGTGGCAATGCTTGTGCCCTGGGGGCAGCGTATAAAGCTGCTTGGGGCGTTGGCCGCAAAGATGGCGAATCATTTGAGGACTTTTTGGAGGCCCGATGGAATGAGAAGACTTTTGTACAGAAGATCTGCGAGGGTTATAGAAAAGGGACTTGGGAAAGGTATGGGGAGGCGCTGAAGGGATTCGAGATGGTGGAGACGAAGGCTATTGAGGAAAAGGGGGAGGGAAGGGAGTAAGACTAGTGCTATTAGAGGCTTTGAGGTTAAATTGCATCATACGGAATAGTTTTATTAGAAGGGACTCTATATCTTACACACTAGGAGTGTGACAAAGAGCCGCATGAGAAGAGCGCTAGTCTTACGATGGCTTGTGTTGCATTGCCAAAAGGTCAACCTCTTAGCTAGCATAGCACAAGGATATAGATAGGCGGATAATTGTATGCGACACACCCCCTAGCTCGAGCGGTATGAACGTGAGAGGTGAAAACCTCCTGCAACAGCTTGCTTTCGACTTCGGACTCCACGCCCTTCGTCCTTGATCCTTGTCCACCTGTCTTTCTGACATCACAACTTCCTCAAAACCTGAAGACGATGTCTCTCTTGTTCACTCACGGCTTTCAAAATAATCGAAAGCCAACCCCACCTTCACACACAAGGCAATGAAACCAGACGCTCTCTCCACTCTGCCCATCATGCCCTCTCTCATGTAACAAGTCATCTCGATCCCCAACCCCCTCGAAACCATCCTGCTCTTCGTTCCACCCCGAATTATCTACACTACTAAACGTATCTACAAATCCTAGCAATCACAATGTCATCATCTCTCACCCTCCAACACAATACCTATATAATCCCCGACCCCTCACTCACCCTCCCTTTCGATACAGGGTCGCATATGATGCCCACGAACGGTGAACTGGTTGAGGATATGAGCACATCGGTCTCAAGGGGGAATTTGAACCCGTTTCTCTGGCTAGAGGTTTTTTTTTTTTTAGCAAAGCGCACTTCAAGTCTTGTTGAAACCGATTCTACGGCGGTGTGGAGTTTTGGCCAAGAGATAAACGGGTCCTGAAGGCGTTTAGTGGGTGGGATAAGATACATAGAGGTTCGAAAGAGGTGTGGTGGAATATGCCGGTTTTGCAGCCTTGTCCCAAGGTAGTGGGGATTTATGGGTTGAGGAAGCGGGGATGAAATGGAGCAAAGTTGACGCACGTGAATAAAAGTGTGGAGCACAGGGAACTTCATAATCCTCAATCATGGAATGGTTTCGTTGCATTGCCACTATTCTGCGGCGCATACAATCATATCCGCCACGAAATTCCCTCCATCCATTCACTCCAAAGTGCAGTTGAAGGAACTAACTCGGTTGTCCCATTCTTCTCAGAATTAGTCCCCAACCCAAAACAACCACAAGGAAGAACTCACTATTCCAACTCATATCCGCATACCCTGGATAAAAGATTTCCAGACTTTTTCCTTTGCATTGGTGTTTACTGCATTCACCCATCAATTCGAATTCTGTGCTTTTAGTACAAATATGAGCCTACTCAAAAACAATACATTTCACGCCCTCGTCAGGGCCGAAAGAGGATATTTGCTTGTCACTAGGCGTTGTCAATCGAGAGGATTTGAGAATAAATCGCGGGGAAGGAAAGCGCACTAGACAGTAAGATCGTGGCAGTCATTGTTCTTGATCCTGAACCATTGCCACAGCCCCTTCGTCTCGCGATAGCCCCAGAAGGGCTCGGTTGTCATGTAGACCTTGGGGTGAAGTTAGGGAAAGACATCTACTGGATATATATATGGATAGAAGACGACGTACACCTCCACTGCCTTGCTCCATGTTCAAGTGGGGTCGTTCAATGTGCGATGTTGGAATGGCCTGGGTGAGAGATACCATAACGGCGGGAACGAGGATTAAGAACCGCATTTTGAATTGATGATAGTGGGTTTGGTTTTCAGCGAAGGCTGTTGATGCTATTCCCTGGTGGGTGTGAAGGGATGGAAATAATAGGGCAGATTACTTTTATACTCGTCGTGACTGCCTTGCGCAAGGAATGTATATTCGCAAATTCCTCATCGAGCCCTATCGATAGCGTACCTCACGTAACAGGGACTACGGTTTGATGTCGTAGAGAAGGCGCGGGGACGTTAGCATCGATTCCGCATTGAGGTATAAAATGCCACGAAGACAAGTTGCGTGATCCCTTAAGAACCAGCCATGTTTCGCGCGATCCCCTTGCGGCGATGTCTTGAACTCAAAGAACACATCTTGCAACCTCGAGCTGTGATGACTCTTGCAATTGAAGTACACGATGAGACGTTGAGCCAGAGTCGTAGCGCTAGCCGACACGTTTTAATTCTGAGGGGAAACAGATCAGCGAGGATGAACTTGTGGGGAGGCACAACCGAAAGATTGGGATTTGTCCAAGGCGCAGCCGCATGACGTCCACAGTCGGTCGTAATTCGATGAGCTTTCATATCCTAATGACGTTTACTGGCTAGAGGATGTCTTCGTTTACGTCTGCTCGTAACGTTTCGTATTCCCTTCAGGTTTAGCTGGATTAGTCGAGACAGCCCGTGCGGGAATGCCTGTGTTTTGTTTATCCATCCAAACATCTTGCAGACAGCAGCAGATGGAAAGCGAGGGTCAAGCACATCGTGTCATTTCTACGCACTGTACAGCGCTAGGGGGAGGCTGCGGTTTCCCGAATATTGGTGTGGCGCCGGCTCCGTACAATGAATGTATCGGACTCCGCGCCACGGACTTCGAAGCCCTACACCACGGAGTGGCACTGTAAGGAGTTTTAGTAGCATAGCACATGGTGAGGGGAAGAGACTGGAGCGACACGGCGACCATTCTTTTGGGGCAAAGGCCGTTCTCGTGAGACGTGGTGAATGGGACACAGGCTCAATCATGCAACTCAACAAACCTGGTGGTAGATTGTCCTTATTGTCAGACCGATTGCATCCGAATTCCCATTCATTCGACCAATGTAAGCATTGGTGAATGAGAGATATTTCAAGCAAAGGCCAGCAAATCAAGTCGCCCGGAATCAGCCGCGTATTCCTCTCGCGTGTAGTCAAACAATATCCGCTGCATGGACTGAGTTTGGAGGATGACCAACAACCTATCAACCGCACAGGGATTCGATAAGCCTTTCGATGTTTATTACATGCAGCGATGAGAAGATCACATCAGCTGGAACCTGATTGCTGAAGACAAGCTTTCTTTTCTGAGATCTCAACATCTGACTCTTTCGTGTCTTGCTTGGAGTAAGTGGCAAGGTGATACAAAGGTAGAAAAGCTCGACAGCGATTAATATACATTGGCCAATGGGAATGCTACCAGCCGTTAATTTGGAGTTTGGAGCCAGAATCAGAAGGTAGCAGGGAGGATTTGAGTGAAGAGCATTGGCTGAGCCCTGCACTTTATGCAGGGCTCAGGAATTACGGTCTACGTAGATGCGAAACAGGGGCTGGAGAAACAACTTTCGGGAAGACGAATGAATAAGGGATATTGAAAGTGCGGAGAATTAGACGACATGCGATACGATCATCGGTTGCACCTTGACGAGGCTCGACGATCTTTCGTCATCATGCTTTCAACATCTGCGAGAGTGTCCTTTTGGAGGGGCGCGTGAAGCGTCGAAGTTCTTGCTCTCCCTACAGGTGGTCGAGGTGTGGGAGGAGTGGGGAGGGCGTCGGACAATTAGCGTGATGGTTTTGCAGACCATGGTTGAGCCAGGCAGGAGCGCTGGCCAGTCCAAGTCTCTCGGTTTCCAACATCGAGACGGTGAAGGAGTGCTTTTGCTGGCGTGGTGGCCACCAGTGCGTCTCGATGGAGAAACAGCGTTTCCTTGTTAGTTCATGGGGTCGTGGGCTTAGAATGGTACGCAGAAGCGGAGGTCTCCCTGAGTCAGCCGGGGTCGCCCACGGATCCATGAACGGCGAATTGGAGGATCCTCCCCCAAGATTTACGCGGGAGGGCTCGACGTGAATGTCAATCTGTCAAGACTGTCACGGCCGATGGAGAGCGGTTCGGCCTGGGGTTCAGGCGTGCGAGTGAAAGTCCAGCAATTTCGAATAGATGGAGTGAGAGTGCGTTGGCGAAGCTGTCATGCGGGTTCTGAGTCTGGCGATTGCATGATAGCCTGGAGCCTGCTAGACTTGTTCCAGCTGGCGTGAGCTGCCCGCTCGCGAACCCTGGTGAGATCTCGACTGACGCCACAACGCTGCCAACAGGGCGCGGCGTGAGGGGGACCATCCTGGTCGGTAAGGTGACCCGCGACTGTGTCCATGGCAGCTGATAGAGAAAGGTCGAATACATTTAGAGGCATAGTACCACCCGAAGGTTCTCGTTAAAGGGCCCCACTGCATTCTTCGCTTCGCGCAGCTGGCTGTCTCTGTTGCTTCTCTGTTGCTTCCGATAATTATCGCCAACCTTGGAAGATTACCGCTGTTCCGTGGCCAGGAACGCGCTGACCTCAGGCACCGCCGCCTGCTGGCTTGTCCGCAACAGATCCTGGAAGCCACAACCCAGACCCCTGTAGCTCCCGGTTGGACGCCGTATATACAAAGAACCGCCTGTCCATCGTCTTCACAACAGCGTCGAGCTTCAATTGTTCTCACTGCACCCTTCCTTTCCAGCCTCTCGGGGCATCTATTCTAGCCGGCCACAAAAGACGCTGAGCGCAGGCCGCATCCCGTATTCTGCTCGTGCTGCTCGTACCACCAGCTCGAGACTTCGGAACGGGCAAGCCTGTAGGCGCTTTCACTGAATGCCAGCTCGTCCATGAGCCGCTTCGTCCCACCCCCCTCCCCGTCCCGAATACAAGACTTATACCGGCTCTCTCTTCCGCGGACGACCTCCTGAGGCAACCAACATAATTTCTGCTCTTGTTTTTATCTGTCATCGTCCTCGCCCCCCTCGTCCTCACCCCCCTCGCCGTGGGTGTGCATTCCCATGCCTCCATCAGGTCTGAATGCGGAACCTGCCGCAGAGGACACCTCCTCGAACCGATCAAGATCTCGAACCTCTCCCTCCTCGACCAATGGCACCAGCTCAACCTCGCCGCAGTCTTCAGACCGCACCACGCCCACCTACGGGTACCACAACACATTCCACACCCACGCTCAACTCGCAATTGACGCTCCTCCACCTACCTACGCCTGCGCTATAAATCCCCGGACCTTGGATCGACTCAATGCTAAAGCTAGATTAGAAAAAAGATCCCTCGCTCACCCTCCACCACCATATACCTGCACTGTAGAAATTGGAGGCGTTTTGGGCCTAAAGCAAGAATTATCAACCCCATTCCAGCTGGCCGGACACCGAGAGTGGAACGACGCGTATGTGGTGCTACGGGGGACCCAGCTGAGCATCTTTCGTGTCAAAATCCCCAGCTTCCTCAGCAAGAACCGCGCTCCGGGACCGGGACGCTTGGTGAAGACCTTTACCCTCCAACATGCTGAAGTTGGTATGGCTTCCGACTTCAAGAAGACGCCACTAACTCCAAGGTCGCCATTTGCGCATCTGGTGCCTTCGTCCGCCCGCCAGAAACTCTACGAGACGGATCCCCATCTTTTTGAACCAGTCCGTGAGCACGTGATCCGCCTTCGATTGGAAACGGAGCAGTTCTTGCTCTGTGCACCTTCTCAAGAGGAGATGTTGAACTGGATTGAAAATCTTTGCGCGGGTATTGACATTAGCCCACCACTGGACGACCGGAGCGAGCCGCGTTATAGGAGTCTTCCCCGGAGAAGTAGGCGGCAGCGGCTACTTGACAGTTCGCGGATCAATGCTAACCTGGATAATCTATCTAATCTGGAGACCGGCAGGCGAATCATTGCCGAACAAGAGCGCATCATCCGCCAACTCTACCCTCACCTTGCAGCTGCAAACACGAGAACTGAGCAACCAGATCATCAAGACTCCCACGAGCATGCAGCCCCAAGCCCTGCCGCAGATCCTGAGACTGATGATCTCGATCCTGAAGATGCTCGCTTTCCAAGTTCACATCGCCCAGGAACCTCTTCCATGCGTCGGACCGCTTCTCGTGAAGGCGATGGCAGTTCCGAGCATGCCCAAGCTGAAAGTGAAGCTCGGCATTCAATTGGCAATGAGTCTTCAGTTGATCCGAAATCCACACCTCCACATCGACATACCCCATCACAAGCTCTCCGCTACCGCCGCCGGTGCGCCCCCGTTTTGCTCGCTTCCTCGCCACGAGTGAGTGATGTTGTCTTTAGCGAAGGTCAGCGCCTGCGAATTAATGTCAAGGAACACAATCTCGTCAGCTACACATCACACCCGCCTCGCTACGATGTCCACAACTTCTCCAAGCCCTTGAAGCGTCTTTCCCCGATTGATGAAAACGCGGCGACCTCGAGGACAACCTCTAAGCTAGTCCCCAGCCCAATTCATGTCCAAAGACCTGCTTCACCTATGCGTGGTGTAAGCAATGATTCTCTCACACATTCTCTGAACTCCCTGGAGCACGACACCTTTGGATATGACTTGGCTTCAACCTCCTCTGCTGAGCATCCTGGGTCTGAACGTCTCAACAGTGATTCTGACGAGATCCGTTCAGTTCCGCCTAATTCTGAACCCCCCTCGCCAATCGCGCCGACTCAAGCCAAAGCAGATGCTACGCGCAGACTTGCGACTTTAGGAAAGACAAGGAGCAGCGAAGAAGCTTCGAGGGACAATGGTTTAAGCGCAGTTGCTTTGGGAGTGGGCTTGCTGATTTAGACACACAAACCCCGGTCATTGAATTAAGGGGCTGTCGTGGAAACACGCCAACACCATCCTCCTCTACCTAATGCCAACCTTTTCTGCACTCGTCGGCGTTCAACATGGTACACTATAATACCCAAAGATGTCCTAGCTAGGATGTCGCATGAAGCAGAGTTGTTTACTCCTGGCGTTCGATGCATTTCACTTTTCTTAGCATGGCTTTTGTTGTATAGCGCGAAGAACCATTCCGCGCTCGGATGAATCGAGTTTATCATAAGATACCCCATTTCCTTGCATTCTCCTTTCTTTTTGGCTTGGCAAAATATTTCGGTACAGATGTGAAACGCTGAGTTATGGAAGTTGAAGATCAGTTTGTAGATATGGAATATTGAGGACAGATTCTATAGGTTGCACAATACATGGTTCGCGATCAATGCGTGAATGCACACAAGTTAAACCCACTCATCCATGGAACCTGGAAGATGCCAGTAATTTAGGTTTCAAGTTCCTGACCTGGGGCAATGGTCAAGCCTTCGAACTAACATCTAATAACTTTCCACCGACGGAGACCCGAGTCCGGCGAACTTGGACCAGAGTCACGAAATTTCTGCTTTTCAGCTTGGCTCTCCGCCACCCGTGCGACAAGCGTCTCAGGCTGGACGGCAGGCTCCGGTTTTCCACCAGAGCCGCCGTGGAAATGAGGTGGACCATGTTTGCTTATTTGTCCCTGGCCGGGAACTACATTTTGTGGCTGAAAAGCGAACCTTGGACAGAAATTTTCTTGCCGATCGCTGTGGCTTAATCGAAGCGCGGGAATGGTTTGCCCTGTTTCATTGAACGGAAGATACCAGAGTTTTCATTTAAGACAGAAGCCTGCACTTTTATTAACTCCCTCTGCGAGTCTCCTCGCAAGGGGGCTGGGCGAGAGTTTAAGTCGTCCCGGTCGACGTTCCGTGATAGGTTTCAATGTGCTTGGCTGAGATCTTATTAGTTAGCCAAGCCAGCCACGTGATTATTACAAGTCAGCATCCGGAATCCCCTCCGTGGGTCACACCTCAAGCTTCTCCATAAACTGGCATCATTCACCCATGATTTTAGAACCCGTGATGCAAACTTCAATGCCCTAATCCAATGGAGCTCAGATGGACAGGTACCACAACTAAGAAAGTCTGCATCCAGTGCAAGCGAACGAAACGGCGTTGCGGCCTCGAGAAGCCGGGTTGCGCACGGTGTGGGAGGCTTGGTCTCTATTGCCACTATCCGTGTGATGGAAGAGATAGCGAAAGTCTGGATAAAGTGAAAAGTGGCAATGGGCACACGGCACCGACGGCGACGGTGGTACAAGGCAAAATTAGTGTCGATGATGTGAATTCATCCACGAAGCGAAAACGAAGCCCTACAGCTTGCTCACGAGAAGAGATATTTTTGGGTGATAGTACCTTCGGACCTAAAGACATCCATGCCTCTGCGACGACGGCAGCTGCAGAATATGTCGAACCCTCCCGTGGCGTTCGCGCCAGCCAAGGTCCAGGTCCGGATGTAAATCTGCACTTCCGCGATCTAGATCGGCTCAGCCCTGCGGCTGCCAACCCGACACGAATTTCTCACCCGCCACTACTCCAACACGGAGAAGATGACACGAGCGCCGGGGGAAGTGGGCCGTCCGGGGAAGAGTTCGGTTCCTTTAGTTCAAATATCCAGGAGGCGTTGGATCGATTGGATTTTGAAGATCATCTGGATCTTGTCACTGGAAGTAATGTCGGTGTTGATACCAAGCAGATTGGGGTGAGGTGGATGGATGCTTGGATGGACGAACAAGGGCAGAGGGAGAAGAAATTGAGTAAATTTACTGTGGGGTTTCTTGAGAGGGTATTGTGCGGGTATTGGAAATTGGAGCTAGGTTCTCGGGGTGAGAATGCGACAGGACGAAGCTGTGCGGAGACGCTACCTCCGTTTATACACCAAGCTCAGGTGAGGCAAGATAGTGCAGATGTTGTGCAGGCTTTGACAACTAGCAGAGAACTTGTCAAAATGTGGCAGGATTGTCAAGAACCTGAAGTTCGACAGCATATCCTATTGAGTGTGAGAGGGGAAATGGATGGGCTTATACGAGAGGTGAGTCTTGCTATTTCAAGTATGTGTTGTTGTCCTGATTATTAATAAGGTACAGTATCCTAGACTTGACTCCATTCGTCTCCTAGTCTCATTCCAATCTTTCCTTGTTTACATCCTGATGGTACATCTCTCTCCACCCCTAGGCGCTCCTTCCTCTCTCGTTTCCGGTGATACGGTACTTCAGCTTCAAGAATTCGCGAGTCATGTAAGTAGCGCCGGTCTCTTCTCTCAGGCAGAACTCCAGCATAAGCGTCCGAAATGGGAATCCTGGATCATTGCGGAAGCCAAGAGAAGGACAATCTATGTTACCTACCTTTTCAACAATCTATATCAAGCTCAGCATGGTATGCCAATCTTCTTGGCAGAGGAGCTTTCGGGTATGCTTCTTCCAGCAACGAAAAAATTGTGGGAAGCGCAAAAGAGGGAGGAGTGGGAAAGGGAGTATGAAAAGCACTTGGAGAAGTGGCCAAATGGATATCTGAAGATCTCGGAACTTTGGTCCATGGAAGGTATTCCTGAAGAGGAGAAACAGTGGAGAAAGAAGAAGGTAGAAATGTGGCTTGAGGATGTAGATGACTTTGGGATGATGCTATTCGCGACATGTGCCCATATACATGGTTGTTGACCACAAATCCAAAGATATTGTCGCCATAGCACACCTTAGAGAGGCTTCTGTAAGCGAAAGTATAGTTGCGTTCCACGACTATCAAGGTATGCTTTTATCCACCCCGTCTATTATCTAAGAGAACATCTTGCGCGATGTTGTTTCAAATTCTTATTTCTCTCGCACCAACTTCTCTTCCCTTTCTCTCTCCTCTCGCTTTCTTCTCCATCCTACACCCCACTTCATTTGAACAAATACCAATACAAGGCCCAGGGCCATTACACCAACCCAAAGCGTTAAAGCCCATCCCGTTCCGATGGCCTTGATAATGGGCAAGATCGCTGCAGTCCCTCCTGCGCCCATCAGACATCTTGCCATGTTTAAGGCCGCCGTGGCACTTGCACTCCGTCCATGGAAGACGTCCACCAGGAAGGTTGTGACAACACTTTGGGTCGAGGTAGCTGCCCATCCAAGAAAGAATGTGCAGATGATGGGCACCGAGACATGCACTTTCTGATTAAGCGTCCAGCCAAACACAAGTGTAGATGCAATCTGCATTCCGCTCCATATCCATACCGTTCTCAAGCGCGCTTTCTCCAACGGAAAATCTTCGTCCGGGCCATTGTATGCCGTCTTAACTTTTATATAATCTAGATCCATAAACTTCCCCGTCAAGATTGTCCCGATGATACATCCCGCCCCGTTTGCGATGAATGTCAAACCGATCTGAGTAGATGAGAGACCGTACGAGGATTCGAAGAGCGTGGATATGGCAGTGATAGTCATTTGCCAGACGGTATAGTATAGCGAGATGAAAAGAATGATGCAAGTTACTTCGCCGCCGCCGACGAGTTTAAGGGGAGTCCAGAAGTCGAGAGTGACTTTCTTGTCGGCCTCTTTTCCTTGTTGCGAGATTGCGACTCCGCCCTCAACGTCCTTCTTTTTGGCCTGCTGCCATCTAGAACACCCACCAATCGGCCTCAGGGTGTACCATCGCCCGCCATACCTCAACCCAGTCAATGTTTCCGGCAAGAATACACTAACCGCAACCAACACGCCCCCGCCGAAGATCACCAGCGCCCAAAACACACTCCTCCATCCTAACGCCTCGGCCAACCCGCCACCCAAAACCGGTCCCGCTGCCAGCGGCACGAGCAATCCGGCTTGGAAAATTCCCATCCACCCCCCTCTTTCTTCTCGGCTGGTAACATCCCCCACAACCCCCGCTCCAAGCGCAACCGTACTTGCGGAACCGGTAGACTGCACCGCCCGGAGTATCAACAATTGGTAGTATGTTTTGCTCTCCGCGAGCCCGGTGCAGGCACCCACGTAGATGGTGAGGGTAAGCAGGTAGATGATGCGGCGGCCGTAGGAGTCAGAGAGTGCACCCCAGAGAGTGGGGGAGAGAGACTGGAAGACCATATACGTTGTTACAGTCAGGTTTATGAGTGTTGGGGAGATGGAGAAGTCGGCGGATAGGGTAGGGAGGATGGAGAAGTAGATGTTTGAGGATATGGAGGAGAGGGAGGCCGCGAGGGTTACGAGGGAGATTGTTATGACTTTTTGGAGTTGAGTGTATGAGGGTTTGGAAGAAGTGGGTGTCGTAAGTGGAAGATTGGCCTGTGGCGGAAGATATTCGTGAGATTGGGGCAGTGAGGTACTGTTTGAGGAAGATTGGGAGGGAAAACCGAGCGCTGAGGCTGGCTGGGCGGTTCCTTCCTGAGGGCCCATATTCATGATAGAGAGGACCTAACGTGAAGTCTCTGAGATGATGTCTGGCTAGCATATATATATCTACCCAACCCTCTATGCGCCTCCAGAAACGATGCGCATCACCGAGATGCAAGAGTGGAAATTTTCTACAAATGGTTTAGCGCTGATGAGCTTGTGCGGGAATGTTCCTGTTCTGGCAATAGCGTTTCGCTGGGGTGGCGTCTGCACGGGGATGAGAGATCGAAGAGAGGCGTCAGGTTGCCTTGTTCAGAATAATCTTGGCCCCGATGTGAATTCGGATGCCGCTTTTCTGCCATGAAGCTGCATTTGTCAACATCCTTCCTCTTAACGCGCCATCATGATTGAAGTTCTTGTTATCGGTATCGCCTTGTGTACGAGCACTGGCCCAGGGCTCGTCTGGCTTACCCCACACCGCCCAGGCCCACTAGCCCTATCCGAGATGCCGGCGCAGAGCATGTTTCGTGTATCTGATCGAGCATCGTTCAGCGGTCAACGAAGTAAGGGTCGCGGCGGAAAGGGATGCAGCAGGAAGGGCTCGATGGTGTTTCTGGTCGCTCTGGCGTGGAGCATTGCTGTTAGCGCTGTCGAGCTCGGGTTTCTTTCGACACACCTGGCGGGAGATGGAACTCGGCGCTGATCAGTCCGTAACTCTGCCTTACTTGAAACCCGCGGCCGCTGTCTCCAAATGCAACCGTCGCACTGTGTTGTGCCATGCCAAGCGCGCGGGCAGAGAGTCGTTCTAGGCCGTAGAATTGAGAGACTGAATGTTGGCGGCTGCTCAGTTGAGCCTATTTCGCTGCCTCGCACTGTCGCTGTCTCATCCAACTCTTCCCTTTCGAACCCCTTTCTGGCCTCTTCATTCTTAAGCAAGTTAACTGCTACTGGTTAAAATGCTTGATCCTCGTAGCGTTGCCGCACGCATCGTTAGCATTACTCTTCCCTCCCTACATGGTACACGTCTTCTTTATGTCACCTTAACAAGATCGTCCATGCCCCACGGGATATTAAGGGCCCTGAAGACGATTTCCCATTAGCCCAAATGGCACTTGAATCACTTCAAGCTATAAAGGATCTCGAGTGGGAGGTCTCTAGTGAAAAATATCGCCAATTGGTTAAAGACAGCGATTGGGAATTATGTAAGAGCGTGTGGCATGTTCTAGGACGACTTACACTGCTATAGCGAGACAGGGGAGATGTTGGCTTCTTCAAGGAGCACTAGATCAAGGCTATATATCTAAGCAACTTCAAAGCTGCAAAGCCACTTTCAATTCAGCAGTTAGCATGGCCACTCTGTATGCATATATAACCATGTCCTAAGAGAATGACGATGATGCTAACTGTTATTATATAAGGACAACTCTATCCGCCATACCTATATCGCTGAGGAGATAAGGCAGACAATTTCAGTCACAGAGGCAGAGATTTCCCAAACTATCACGTCAACGGACACACAGCTGGCTGAAGTGGAGACCGCCTTGGGTGAGATTTGCCTTACCGACTCTACCCATGAACGGAGTCAAAATGAAAAGGAGGCAAAGAATGCGGTCAAGCAAATTGAAGAAGAACGGGCGGCGCTTGTTCCCGGAAATTGCTCGAGGAACTACTGTCAAAGGCACACGAGGATGCTATAGCGAGGGTGGGGAGAGAGGAGCAACAGGAGGAGGGATGAGATGGCAAGGGCGAGCAAGAACAGAATGAGCAGACTGAAGATAAATTCCCTCCCGAAGTTGTAGCTTGGGTTCGGGTGGAGACGAAGTATAACTAGAAACACCGCACTAGAGAGTTAGACTCCAACTTCGACTTCGGCGAGGAAAGAGACCAGAAGGAGAAGAAGAAAACTGAAGACAAAGAGGTGGATGATGTTATAGCTCGCGTCATGGCAGAGCCTGACATCGTCAGGAAATACGGCAATCCCGACTCGAATTCCGGCGAAGAAAACGCGAATGAGCCTCCAACCTCGACACAGGACGACACAAACTCCAATAAAGCCCCATCAACAATACTAGAGCCGCAAGATCAAGACGAAGAAAACAGCCTCCACCTCCCCTCTGCATCATAAACCCTCCCAAAAGACGACCTAGACAAAACCCAAGCCCTCGAAGACACCCTCGTTGCCCTTTTCGCCTCGCTCTCCAACCCCTCCCCCTCCACAAACTCCCTCACCTCCCCTCAACACCTTCCTTCCCACCCTCCTTTAGGCCACCCAAAATCACAAAATCCAACATCCAACAGTACTCCGACAAAGACATCGAAACGTGGTGTATAATTTGTAATGACGATGCGACTTTGAAGTGCCTGGGTTGTGATGGGGATTTGTACTGTAGGAATTGTTGGATGGAGGGGCATAGAGGCAAAGTGTGGGGTTTGAGGGGAGGAGACATAGGGCTGTGGTGTTTAACAAGGGGAGGGAGGCTCTGGTGGTGGTGGGGAGGAGGAGGAGGAGGGAAGGAGAGGAAAGTTGCGCTTGGAGCGGGCTGATAGCGCTAGAGGAGAAGATAGAGACATGATATCATGTGCTTCTATAGGAGTGGGTTTTGCGACTGATCCCGAGTTCTATAGATACTCGCGATCGATCCTGTTCCGAAGCCACCCATCTCTACGTACACCACCTATATATATGCTGACAGAACCAATATTTTCCACATTGGACCGTAAGGCAGAGAAAGCAAGCTTAGCATTAACTTGTACCCATTTGTTCTCGCACATTTACTTAGCTCTGAGATAAATGTAAGCGTAGGTAGAGTCTAGGTTGTTTTGAAAAACTATGAACAGGGAAAAGAAGTACACAACGACAGGTAACAGATAAGCAATTCATACCTAATTTACTTCATTACCTATGTTGCGCTGATTCCATCTGCAGCAAAAACTCTTTCCAAAGCCCACTCTCCCTCGCTGTCTTCCCCGTGTTCCATGCCTCATCATTCTCCAACTGCTTCATCCACTCGCGCTCCATTTGTCTCCGC
Source organism: Lindgomyces ingoldianus (assembly GCF_010093535.1). Classification (NCBI taxonomy): domain Eukaryota; kingdom Fungi; phylum Ascomycota; class Dothideomycetes; order Pleosporales; family Lindgomycetaceae; genus Lindgomyces; species Lindgomyces ingoldianus. The sequence continues at coordinate 981,972 of NW_022985164.1, read as the reverse complement.
TTCTCGCCCCCTTCCTCATTCCACTCATCAATTGTTTTCCGCAACTGCATATTTATCTCTTCCTTGTTGTCTTCCAAGGCCCTCTCCCGTTCCTCAAAAACAACTCTTAATTCATCAGGCAAGATACAAAACCGGTTTCCCATCCTCCAATCTTTGATATGCGACTCTGTTGCATGTACTGTCCACTCCCCAGCTTTCTCAAAGTACGCGTCACACTCAGAGTATGGGCAGGAGAAGGACTTGTGTTTCTCGTTATCGAAATGATGCCGGTCTAGGGCTTCAAGACTAAGGGCCCAGAGACTGTGTTGTTGTAGTAAGACTCTTTCACCCTTATGCTTGAGCATTTCGAATCTACCAACCGGTCCGTGGAAATGCTTCATTGGCATGAGGATCGTCTTGTGACGCCAACCTGTTCCAATCTTTGTCCATATATCGCCTGCTGAGCGTCGATATAGCGACCGTTGCCATTTTGTCATGGACGGGACTGAAGTGCTGGTGTCAATGGTAGGGTTTTCCTCCTCGACGATGAAAGCAAAGGCTTCGATCTCGAGAGGACAAGATTGTATAAGAATTTGTAGTGCTTGCGGGACAGGCTCAGTCCCATTTCTCCACGGTGGAGATACCCAGTTCTGATTGATGACTACCCTCTTTGCATTTGGAAACCGCTTCTCTAAACTCTTCCAAAATCTTGTTATTAGCTCCTGTCGGACTTCCATGACCCCATCGTGCAGTGGGCATATCTCATCTTCCCGTCCATGGTGGTACTCGATTTCCACATTTTGTACGTGCGATAGAAAAGGTAAATCGCAGCCTGTATAGCCAGAGTGACCCCCGTTCAGGAGCCAGTACGCATCAACAAGGAAATACGCATCTGGATTCGTCCAATAGAGCTTGGATGCTTCAATGCGGAGGTTCGATGACACGCGCATGAGCTGGAAGAGGGTGCAAGCGGAGCAAAACGAGAGAATACGGAGCTGAAGCTCGACTGGAAGTGTGCTGAATTGCGGCATCGAGGAGATTTGGCCAGGGAAGCAGGTTGAAGCGGTGCTAGGCTGGACATAGGAGTGAAAGGGAATGCGTTCCTCCCCTTTCATCGTCATGTGAAGGCCCCAGTTTAATTCTTCTGTCCAGGGCGGGAAGCGCAGTGTAGCGAGTAAATTGCAGACGTATTCTGGAAACATTTTGGTGTAATTGAATAGGTTGAGTGATGTGAGAATGGTAGGGTACCAGCGGGAGAAAAACCTCAACAAATCAACGAAAAACCGGAGAGGAGCGCCGGGTTATTAAAGTCCTGTGATGGAATAGGAGGTGTTCACGCATGGTGTTCTTCTGTGCCTCATGCGGCCATTTTTGTGTGATCGCCTGCATAAGCGCCCAGGCGTATCTTTTGTCCGGTCAGAGACGCCATGCCTTAGAACACCGTTCTCATTCCTGTCACGAAACCGCATTGATGTAGGATATCCTTCTGCTTGTTAAATATTTATAGCAGACTTGTATTCTGTAGTTAAAACACGTGTGGGAAGGCTTGCGTAGTCCTAGTCAACTCCATCAAGCCAAATCTAAATCGCCCTCGCCAAGCACCGTCAGACTACACCATCATCTACTCCAAAACTTTTACTGTTTATCGTCATTTGTGTGACCACACTCAAACCTATACTCAAACTTTCGGAAAATTTTTAATGGGAGCTTTAGGTCTGGCACGATCTAGTCAACTGGGACCACGCGGGCGTTCTCACAAGTATTACCTAGGCATAACCACAAGATACAACTCTCCACTACTGGGTGCTCAGCTGGCAGAAGGAATTGGGCCTCCGAAAATCGAACGAGTTGTGCCTCGCGGAGCAAAAGGCAGACTTGGACGCAAGGTACAAGACCGCAAACTATGGTGGGGGAAGCTATTATGACACAACAGTGAACGGGGCGAGGGCGCAAACATCGGGATCGATCCTATATCCATTCTGCCACCTATTCAGAGATGATCCTTAGCCTGTGGGTTCCACATCGTAGGCATACTTGGGTGTCAAGTTATGACAAGGTCAGACGGTTGCACTCCTGCGCGGCCAAAGGACCGGTAACCATTGGACCATAACCTCTCACCGTAGACATGCCATCTATTCTCGATCAAAGCATTACTTGTTCGCAATTTAGGTGGACGTGTCTACAGCGTCCTGGTCGCGATATATAAGAAAGAGCTTTTGCAGTCATGTTAGGCCAGTCAACACTGGATATCGAGCTTATTCTTTCTTTTGCTCTTCATGTATCCACCATAGAAGGAGTAAGTGGGGGTATTCGTTCCGATTATCTTGGAACAGGCTACAACTTTTATAATATCCTCTTTCTCCAAGACATGGGAGGTGATCGATATCAACGTGTAGGTGTGGGGACAGTCTTTGATAAGGACATTTTCGTACGACCTGCATTCTACGGGATTTATCTATGGTAAGAGACGTGAGAATATAACTATACTACTCTCTAGAATTCATTTCTTTGTATATTTTTATGCTACTTACGCTTTGCAATAGCTGGTTATTGATTAGGTAGGTGACCATCAGCGAATTTCTAGAGCTAAATGTTTCTCTACTTTACGATATTTCGCGTCAGAATTCTCTATAATTATGTAGATATTAATGTACACTATAGGCAAGTTACTTACACACCTAAGTTGCTTACTTTTTGTTACGGTCCCTGAGTGGACCATAAGCGAGTGTCGGACGACTACTGGATTGAACGACAATTAGTAGTGGAACTTCTTCTTAGCTGCACAACAGGAGTGACAACCTAGATGCTACCGGAACGGAGATAATGGCTTGGCAGATGCATGCGCCAAGGAAAGTGCATGCAAACCTGATGTATATAATCTTGATCTTAACTATTGCTTAAAGGTTGTAATTAACGTTTAGTCTTTTCTTTACATAGACTAAGTAGTATTAGTAGTTTTAAATAACACTATACTATTATATATCTTGCGCATATATATACTCTAATTGTTATCTTTCTTGAGATTGTTTCCCCTGCTTCTTATACAGCAACTAGCGGCAAACTATAGCTAGCTAATCCTCTGCATCCTACGTAGATAGTACCCTAGACTGTACGCCTGTGTTCCTATCTACCCTCCTCCTCTCTACTAATCCCCTTATTCTTCTGGCTCGCATACTAAACGAGTATAAACTTGTTACGGTCTATGGTTGGACGGTAGACCACCCCTAAGAAATGCCCTACTATTTGAACGATCAAGGGTGGAGTCCCTGGGTTGTCCCGCCACGAAACGAGTCACGTGACCCTACAGACGAAGAACGGCCCGCCCAGGCGGACCAGGACATAAGCGAATGCATCCTCTAATAGGAAGAAGGTAAGGGATCGCAGGTGCTTGCAGACCTGTACTGCGACCACTTGCGATCACTTGCGATCACTTGTGATCACCTAACACTACTATAGGTATATAGTTAGGCTAAGAAACTACCTAGAGAAGGCGTAATTAATGTTTAGTTTATTCTTTACATAGACTAAGTAGCATTATTACTTTTTAATAAGTGTAATACTAGTTATATATTTAACACTATATATACCTCTAATCTTGTCCTTACAGACTGTAAACTCTAAGGCGCCTTATACTACTATTATAAGTAGTAAACTATAATACAGCCTTAACTCTCTAAAACCTTACTTACTTTAAATAGACTATACACTTGTGTTACTATAAGTCTTTAACTTTAATACCTTTTTTTTTTTTTACCTAGCCTAAGTACTTGCCTAGCTAAGAAGCCTTAATAAGTAAAAATTATAACATTAATTACTACCTTTTTTAAGATAAAGTATAATTCTTTAACATTGCTTTTTAAAAACTTATTTATAGAAGGCGTAGCTTTTTAAAAAAGTATAAACTTTCTAACTAATTTTAAAATTAAAGCTTAGAGAGTAAATAGTAAACTTATAAATTAAACTAAGCTTTTTACACTATAAGTTAAATAAATAAATAAGCACTTTAGTAAAAAAGTCTCTTTGCCTAGCTCTTCTAAAGCTCTTTACTAGAAACTTAAAAGACTTTAAACTTTTTTTTACTTACTACTAGCTCTATATAAACTATAATTCTAGAGCTTTTAAAAAAGATAAAGAAATAACCTAGTAGATACGCCTTTACCTAGACAGTTTCTTTATAGTATAGTTCTAGCTAGGGTTGCCACTTTATAGTAATTACTCTTTTAAAAATAGTAATTACTATGTTTTTAAAAACGTTATTATTACTTAATTACATAAGCTATAATTCTAAAAATTAATATATAGATGCTAAGTAAACTAGTCTATAAATCTATAAATTTAAATTCTAAAAATTATCTTTAATACATTTATAATAAATAAAAAAGAGAGAAAAAAAGGAGAGAAAAATAGTAATTACTATTACTATTACTATTTCTGCCTTTTTTCTCTTTTTTTCTTTATTACTAGGGATACAAATTTATATAGTAGAATCTAATCTTATAGATCTATACTTTAGTATACCTAGTATCTAAGTTTAGGTTTTTAGAATATTAGCTAATGTAATTAAGCTGTTATAGACTTTTTAAAAAAAATAGTAATTACTATCTTAGAATAGTAATTAGTTAAATTACTATAAAATTTTTATAAAAAGCTTTTTTATAGTTATAGTTATACTTAAACTTTACTTTAAGCTTTAAGTAACACTTAATAAACATATTAAGCTAGTTTATGCTAATATAGCCTATATTATGCTTAGCGTGCAAAGAATTAGCTATATTAGCTATAGCTGCTAGCTAGAGGGGAAATCCTTGCGTATTTAGCTTAAGTATGTGCTAAATAATTACCTGCTTTTTATTATTATCTAGCTTTTATAAGTTAGCTATATAATTAGCTTAGAAAGGTTATCTAGCGTGTTAGTTACTTATTATTTTTTAAAAGACTTTATAGATAGCTGTAGTGTGTTGCTTAAAAAGTGTTATGTCTTATTTAAAAGCCTAAAGTATAAGCTGCATCTAATATTTTTTTAACATGTTTAAGTAGTGTTGTTAGGAATGCATTAGTGTAAAAAGAGTAGTGTAGTAGGGTCTTAGTAAAAGTAAGTAACTTAGGTGTGTAAGCAACTTGCCTGTGAAGTACGTTATATATTATAAGATATATAAATAGTATTATAGCTTTTTAAAAAGCTAAAATGCTACTTAGTTTATATAAAAAATAAACTAAATATTAAACACACCTTTTAAAAGTTGTTTAAGGTTAGAACTATATATATGTCTAATAGTGCTAAGAACGTGTTAGTTAAGTCTAGATAAGCTTGCCTAGCGTAACTTGTCTAGCTTGTTTAACTTGTTCCTATTCCTTAGCTTACCTTTCTACTAGACAATGCATTCTTCTGTAGCCATAGGCAGCTGTGCTGCCTCCGCGTCTTCCGGTTGGTCCATAAACGAGCTCTGCCCCAGCCTAGCTAGATTGTAGAGTACTTCGGGTGGAGTTACGTCGGTCCAACTATAGACTGTAACACCCTCTTCTTAAAGCTTGTCCTAAGACCTAGAGAAAAATAAGTAGTGTTAAATTTTATATATAAAAGTAGCATAACTAGCGTTATTAAAAACTTAGTAAAAAAAAAAAAGTACATAGTTAGCTATAAAGCTAGAAGGATTTAAATTAAACACTAGCTAAGTAGTAGAAGCTTGTACTAGCTATAGGCAGACCTGCGGTGGTAACTGTACAGGTTACACCTAGGCAATACCTATCTCTAGTAACTAAACTTTAGAAAACTTTAGTAAAAAAAAACTATATTAAAAAAAAGCGTAACTAAGTGCTTTAAAATGCTATTACTAGTGTTATCTGTATATAAAAAGCTTAAAGGGAGTTGCTATTTGCTAGAAGCATTGCTATGCTAGTAGTTAGGTGCAAGCGTGAGTGACAGATCCCTAAGCTGTACGCGTGTTTCCCTAGCTCTCTAACATACTATATTAGGCAGAGAGCTATTGCATAGATAGCAGGACGCTAGGCGTACTTAGCTTGTACAGCATGTGATTAGTAAGCGCACAGAGCTAGTGCGCAACAGAGCTAGACAGCCTTACAGAAGTAAGGTTAAATTTAACACTAAAAGCTTTTCTAGCTAAAGGTTAATTATTAAAAAAGATAAAAAAAATAGATAATAATATAAAAATTATAAGTAAAATTGTAACAGCAGAGGCAAGACAATAGGTTCGAATGCGGTAGGAATCCACTTAGAGGCATATGGGAGTGCGTGGGGACTCTAAACCTAGGAATGCCATTAACACCTATAGGCCTTGTACAAAAGAATATTAGAAAACTACTAAGCTAGCTACAGAGGCGAGGTGCAACTAAATACATAAGGGAATAAGAGTAACAGCAGAGGTTAGAGCTAGGTTAGGGTTAGAGCTAATACAGGGGCCTTCTAGAGGTTCTAGGTGTTACAATCCTTGCTTCGTGGAAGCACTCGGGTCTTATGCTGTTCCTAGGGGAGAAGTAGGACGGATAGTAGGGGCCAACTAGTAGGGTGTACAGTCCTACGTACAGGCTAATAGGCTTATTAGAGTAGGATAGGGTGACTAGATTATAGTTTACCCTTAATACAGCAGTAAAAAGGCTAGGTTAAACAGTCCTATTAGACAAAGTTAAAGGTATATATAGTGTAAGATATATAAATAGTATTACAGCTTTTTAAAAAGCTAAATGCTACTTAGTCTATATAAAAAATAAACTAAACATTAAACACACCTTCTAAAGGTTGTTTAATATAGAAATTATATACATGTGCTAGGAATGCTAAGGGGAGCAGAAAGAGTTTTTAGAGTCTGCTAAGGCAAGCTCTTAAAGCTCTCTTAAGCTCTCTTTAATTTATAGCCTGTCCTCCTATTAGACAGCACATTCCTCTATTACTGTAGACAGCTATGCTGCCTTTATGTCCTCTAACTAGTTTATAAGCAAGCCCTATCCTAATCTAGCTAGATTGTGGAGCACTGCTAGTAGAGTTACGCTAGTCTAACTATAGACTATAACACGCTGCCCTTTCTTCCTAGCAGCGTCCTTGCTGCTCTACTTACACAACTGCGTTAGCAAGAGTTTATTTATAAAGTAGGCGCCTACTTACTAGAAAGTATTCTTAATATTTTTTTTTTAAACTAAATAGCTTAACGTACCTAACAGGTTGGCCGGCCACACGGGTTGGCCGGCTACTTTTGCCAAGCCCCCACTAAACTCTACCTATTGTCACGATTGTGCACGAGTAAGGTTATAGAGCTTCACAGAGGTCTAGTTCAATTACTACGTGAGGTATTATAGTAGGTACAAGACGTTGTGTAAGGAACAGGAAAGTTTAGGAGGAAATTAGCAATTAAATACTTAGCTTAAAAGTCTAAGCGCTTTAGGTATAAATTAAGCCTATTTTAAGTTTAGTTAGTGTTAAGGCAGTTTATACTTAAGTTTATGTCTATGTTATGTTGTGTTTATGTTAGACATGCACTAATAATACTCTAGTACGCGTCTAATACAGTTATGTCTAGGATCTAAGAAGGATACTGTAACAGTACCCCCCCCCTTATTAGGAAGAGAATCCTTTACATTAGTAGTTCTAGCATTAGGTTGTCTTTATTAAAGTACAGGTTTAGTTTAGATAAGTATTAAGTGTAGAATTAAGTTACTGTAGAGTTCTCTTATAAGGCTTTTACAGGTTCCTATAACAGTTTGTTGTATTTAGTCTATTTTATAAAGTATTTATAGATATGTTTCTTTTTATTAAACTAGATTTATTTAATGTCTTCTATAACATATTCTAGTTTATTATTTATAATAATAGGTTTAGGTAGCAGGTTTAGCTATCTAGGTAGATAGTTAGATTTAGAGGCTGCTTAGCGCAGCAATAATACATAGAACACAGGGTGTATCTTTATGCTGTTAGGTAGAATTAATTAGTAAGTGTGTAATAAAACTATATAAGCTACTATAAAGGGGCTAAAGTTCTTTTAATTAAGTTTCTTTAATTATTAGTTTATTTAGATATTTCTAGTGTCTAGCTAGACCTTCTTGCTAGCTGCATACGCAGGGGTAGGGGTTTAGAATTAGTTTGTGTACTCTTGTTAAAAAGCTTAAGCCTATGTAAGCTTTTTATAAACATATTTAAATATGTTTTAGATTTTGTTAATAAGTCTATTTACATTTATTACTTATATAGATTAATAAGTTAGTTAGAAAGTATTTATAAGTAGTTTAAATTTTATTTAGGGGTAGTATTTATAGTTTGCTAAGAACAGGGATACTTATGTTAATTTAAATATTATGTTATTAGCTTTAAACTGTGCTATAGCTAACTATTTTACCTAGTTATCCTACTAGTAGTTTATGTACACTTATAGGACTTGTTTTATTACAGCGTTTATGTTCTTAGTCTAGCTGTTAGTCTCTAGGTAAAAAGCTGTAGATAAGTAAAGAATAATTTAGAGCTATTTATAGAGTTTGTCCTAGAAAGCTAAGACAAACTATGTACCTCTGTCTAATATAATTATGTTAGGTAGGCTATAGTAAACCTATACATATTAGTAGAATAACTAGGCTATATTAGAGGCAGTTATAGAGGAACATAGTATTAAGTGTTAATACTTAGTTAAGTAATTAACAACTACTATAATATTTATGTACTTTTTAAATAAGAGTAGGTTTATAATAAAATTAATTAATATGTCTTTTTAAGCTTATTTAAAGATTAGAAGTAGTTTAAGTAGGCTATTATACCTTTTTTAAAAGGCTTTTACTTTACAGCAAGTATAGCAACATAATACGTATTAGCGTACAGTATAGAACATGCAGGGCTAGTAGTACTCTCTCTGTAGTAGGTCAAAAGTCTTTCCTCTGCCTAGGTGTCCTCTAGTAGGCAAGTTATGTATAATTTAAAGTAGTTTAATTCTTAGTTTGTTAAAATTAGAGATTATAAGTTAGTTATAGTAATATAGCTTACTATTTTAGTTTTTATAGTTAGCTAGTGTTACCTTCTTTAACTAACTAGCGCTGTTTTAGAGTAGGTCTAAAGTTTCTTAAATAAATTTATTATTTAAATACTTATTAGTAATAATTTAATTAATTATTTAATTTATTTTATTTAAGTTAAAGTCTAAAAATAGCTTAAGTTAAAGTAAAGTTTAGTGTTAAGCCTTTTACACTTCTTTCTAAGCAGGGACGTCTTAGAATTGCCTTATAAGGGCATCTAGTTTCTCTCTGTTTTAACTAAAATAATAAGTAATCTTAAAATTAAAATAAAACAGGTATTTAGACTAATAGGCTTGTTAGTAGCTAAGTTATTTTATAGTTACAAAGTACTATAAGTTCTTATAGTTAAATAGGACCTGTATTAGATGCGCTGCACTTTCTAGTTTAGGTTACTATTATTTAAAGTAGTGTACTATAGTAAGTAATTTCTTGTTATAGATTTTATAATTGCCTTCTACAGGACTTATTCTTTTTAAGAAGTATGTAATAGGCCTAATAGTCCTATTTAGCTTAGTCTAGAAGAGAACTCCTGCTACTACGTAGTCTAAGGCATTAGCTTCTATAAGTATTAGTAGTTTAAAGTTAAAGTAGTAAAGTATTAGGGCTTTAGTAAAGGCTTTCTTTAGCTAGTTAAAAAACTATTAGTAATTTAAGTTAAAGTTAAATTAAACCTTTTTTTTAGTAAGTGTAATTATAAGGCTTACTAGCTATAAAAAGTTGTTAATAAATTATTAGTAAAAGTTAGTAAATTTTATAAAGGCTTAAATATTCTTTATATTCTTTAGGTATTGCTAATTTAGCACAGTCTAAACCTTAATAGGGTCTATTTAGATGCTATCTATAGAGATTACATATTCTAAATATGTAACCTTTAATTAGTAGAACTTGCATTTATCTATGTTAAGTTGCAGACCTGCTTCTTTTATAGCCTTTAGCACTAAGCGTACATGCTGTTTGTGCTCTAAAAGGCTATTACTGTAGATTAGAATATTGTTAATATACATAGTGCAGAACACGTCTAAGTAGGGTTAGAGCAAGTTATTTATAAAATGTTAAAAAGTACTAGGCGCGTTAGCTAAGCTAAAGGGCATTACTAAGTACTTAAATAGTTTATATTAGGTCTAAAATGCTGTTAGCTACTTATTACTCTTTACTATTTTTAGCTTATTAAAGGTAGTAATAATATCTAACTTTATAAAATACTTTACTTTACTTAGTTAGCTTAGAGTTTCCTATAAAAAAGAAATTAAGTATTAGTTTTTAATAGTAACAGTGTTTAGTCCTTAGTAGTTAACGCAGAATTAGAGCCTACCTTTAGGTTTCTTTATAAATAGTATAAGTAACACTACTAGTAAAAAGCTAGCTTAAATAAACTTTTTTTTAGGTTCTTATTAAGGTATTTTTAGAGCACTTTTAATTTATTTAGTAATATTTTATATAGTAGCCTATAACTAGGTTGTTTACTAGGCTTAAGAGTTATCTAGTAATTATATAAATATTATATTAGAAGCTTATTAGACTTATCTTAAAAAAAAACATGCAATAAGTTATAGTAGTCTTAAGAGACTATTATTCTTAGGTTAGTGTGTTTTTAAAAAGCTAAAGCTTAGTCTATATTAAAAATTATAACTGTGTAGATTTTATAATCTAGTTATTAAGCTAGGGTTATAAATAGAGCAGGTTCTATGTAGTAGATGTCTATTTGCTGTTTAAGTCCTAGTTTATGTCTAAATTAAGTAAGTAGAAGTTTTTTAAAGGCTTCTTTTTTTTTAAGTTTAAGCAGTTGTTAAATTATTTTACATAGCTTATTTTAGTAAGAGGCCTAGCTTATTAGCCTTACTTAGGTAGTTCTTTTCTAGGTTATTAGAGAGTAAGTCTAGAAACCTTCTATATTAAGTGCTATTTAAGTGTTGTTTAGGTGTAAGCATAAGCATACATCTTAGTATTAGAAAAAGTTAAAGTTTAGAACTTACTCTTAGTAATTAAAGGCAACTTTATGCTAATACAGCTATAGTTATTTTAGAATTAGGTTATAATGTTCTGTGTTTATTACATAGAGCTTAATCTGCTCCTTATAGTGTTAGTAGGTAATTATAATAGTTGTAGTATAGAAGATAAAACCTTTTTTAAGTTATTTTCTATTAAATCTAGTTAGGTAAATTATTTAGGTAAGTAGTGTTAATTAGAGATTTAGTTTATGTGCTAGTTCTCTGTTAATGTAACTTATGCTGTTTACTTCTAAGTTAATAAGAGCCTATATTAAGGCTAATATAGTTCCTTATTATAAATATATAGAAATATTAACTTAGTACTTCTAGTTATTAGTAGAGGACTTAGCCTATAAGTTAGCAGAGATCTAGTGTTAAATTAGTCCTAGGGGGCAACTTAGCCCTAGGACAAGCCTTTTTGTAGGCTCCTACTGCTATAGCTGCAGCTATGTTAAGAGTAGTAAAAAGGATTAAGGCTTAAATACAAGTTAAAGCCCTTATAAAAATAAAATTAAAATAGTAAAGATCTTTAATAAGTGCTAGTAGCGCTACTTACATAGACTTAAGAAAGAGAAATAAAGTAGTTTTAGAAAATATAACTATGCTTACTACACTTAAAGCATTAACTTTTTTTTTTATAATTTTTACACTTTTTAGAACTAACTAGAGCATAATTTAAATTAATTTTTATTATGTTAAAGTCCTTATTTGCAACTGCGCTAGTTTAGGGGTGTATTAGGGCTTGTATAGAGAGGAACCTTATGTTATTATTATAGGTAGCAATTAGGTTTACATACGTGTTAAAGTTGTTTAGGAGGGGTTCTCCTACTATAGCGCGTTGCAGTTTAGTTAAAAGGGAGTTATATAAGGCTGTAATTAGACCTATTTTATTTAGGCCTATATTAAATGCAAGTTAGTAGAACTTAGTAAAGTGTAAAGTAAAGCTTTTTTTTTTTTATTATAAGGTGTTTAGGCAACTTAGGGCTATTAACTTTTTATTTAGGTCTTTATAAGTTACTTATAAAAACGCTATAAATTAATCTAGGTTAATAATATCTTTATTTATTAGTAAGTTAATTAAGGCTGTTATGTTATAGTTAAGTTAAGAGTAAGCATATAGTAACTAGAAGTGTTTAGAGGGGAATTAGTCTGTGTTTCCTTTAAGTTTATATTAAAGCTTATGTAGAAAGGAAGGTAGGTCTTTCTGTTTTCTATTAAATAGTAGGGGATTAGAGAGTTAGTTAGATTTTATTACTAAGTTAGAAAGGTTATAGGTTGTAGGTAGTGTTAGGCAGAAGAGAGTTAAGCTATCTCTAAACTTCTAAGTAAGCTTTAAGGCTAGTAAGTTCTTAGTTCCTCCTACTATAATAGAAGTTAAAGCAGAAATAGACTGCTTAATAATGCAAAGCTATTCTTTAAAGTTCTTTTAAAAAGCTTTAAAGCTTATAATATAGTAGCTTTTTTATAAAGTAAGCACTTTTTAGAAGGCTTTTTAGCTTACTTTAATAGCTTAAAGTTATGTAAGTACTAAGCTTATTAGATTAGATTTAGAGGCTATTCTTAGCTAAAGTTTTAACACAACATAATGTTATAATTATGCATAAGTAAGGTTATAGAGCTTTACAGAAGTCTAGTTTAATTACTATGTAAAGTATTATAGTAGGTACAAGATGTTATGTAAGAAATAAGAAAGTTTAGAAGAAAATTAGTAATTAAATACTTAGCTTAAAAGTCTAAGCGCTTTAAGTATAAATTAAGCCTGTTCTAGGTTTAGTTAGTGTTAAGGCAGTTTATGCTTAAGTTTATGTCTGTGTTGTGTTGTGTTTGTGTCAGACGTGCACTAATAATACTCTAGTACGCGTTTAATACGGTTATGTCTAGGATCCGGGGAGGATACCGTGACACCTATCTACATAATGCCTTAACAACAACACTAGATTAAATCTTCTAAAGAACGTTAAATACAGCTTGCTCTTTAGGCTCTTAAATAAGACTTAAAACTCTCCTTACAACACGCTGCAGCTATCTATAATGTCTCTTACACAACACTAAGCAATTAACGCGCTAGACAGCCTTTACAAGCAGAATGCTAGCCTAAATTAAGGAATCTAACTAAGCTTAAAAAAGAGGTAGTTATTAAGTACATACTTAAGCTTATTACGCGCAGATTTCCCCCTAGGCTTGCAGCTATAGCTAATATAGCTAATTCCTTGCCTATAGAGCGTAATCTAGGCCAGGTTAGCTTAAACTAGACTAGTATGTAGGTTAAGCACTGCCCTAAGTTTACAATAAAGTTTAATTATAAGTATAATTACAAAAAAGCGCTTTATAAGGATCTAGAGGTTATCTAGGGCTAGTTTTGCCTAGTAGCTAACATAAAAGCTAAGTACAGTATCTAGGATAAAGATAAGTATAACTTTAACAAGTTAAGCTTTATAATAGGCTAGATATTAACTAGAGCAGTTATTACAGCTTTAGAGAGATAAAGACAGCTAAAGGTAATATAGTAAGGTAATAAAGAGTAGACTACAGTTATCTAGGGCATTAACACAATAAAGTAGGCTATAAGATTACAAAGCTTTAAGCAGCAAATAAAGCTGCTACATAACATAGATTACATAAAAGGAAGCAGATTTAGGCAGAAGAGACCTTAATAGTTAAGGATAAAGCTTGTCTAACTACTCTAAAGGAGTTTAGAGCGCGTAGTAATAGGAAGAAGCTAAAGACGCAGGTGCGCGCTAAAAAAAGTAAGCTAAGTTAAAGGCAATGCAGGTAGTGCAATTAGACTAGGCATAACTTGCGTATGTGTAAGCAAGTAGTAGAAGTAGACTCTAAATAATATCTTGTGTTATATTACTTTATATAGGGCTAAAGTGGGCTGTTTTGCGAGAGAATGGGGTGGTTTTAGTGGGGGCTTGGCAAAAGTGGCCGGCCAACCCGTGTGGCCGGCCAACCCGTTAGGTACGTTATTAGTTTTACTTATTTTATTATCTTTATATTGCTTTTTATTTTAACTCTCTTTACTAGACAAAGATAAGGCCCTACAGCGCTTACTAATTTTCTAGGTTGTTCTATGTGTTAACATTATCCTTAGATAAATATGTTAAGTGTGTAAAAAAGCATAGTAAGTGCAACACTTTTATTTTTAATGCTATGTAAAATTAGCTAGAGAGAGAGAAAAAGACACTCCTTTAAAAGGCTACTACTATAAAGGTCTAAAAATAAAAGCTTAGGGAAGAGATGTTATATTAAGTTTAGGCAACTTTAGAGGTAACAGCTAGAGAGTGTTCTAAACAGAATTATATCTAGAAATTACTAGATTTATTAGAGGCTTAACATATAAAGTACTTAAAAGAGGACCTTTTTTTCTTAGACAAGATAAAGGCTCTTAAGGCTAAAGTAAAAAGTTATTTCTTTTTTTAACTTTTATTAGCTAAGACTTGTCTTTAAAGGCTGCTACTATCTAGTAATAATATAGCTGTTTCTTTTAATATAAGTGCTTTATTACTTAGCTAGTTTCTTTTAGATAAGCTTAAAAGTACTTTTATACTAATAGCTATGTGTTCTATAAATTCTTAGCTAGTTTTTATATATTTTTGCTAGTAAGCTACTTTTTTTATTTTACTAAAATTTTTTTTTGGTTTTTTTAGTTACTAATAATATGTTTAACTTTATATTCTATTTTCTTATCCTTTTATTTTTATGTAGATAAAGAAATTTCCTTATATACTTTTTTTAGCCTAGAGACATAAAACTATAGGTGTATTTTTATATATAGAGGAAGCTTAAGTTTATAGTTATTTTATTAAGTTTAAAGAACTTTATATAGTTTTATTTTTTTTTCTGCTAGCTTCTTTAAAGGTTAGAGTGTCTTAAGGTTTTTAGTATTAAAGTATACATAGTCTTCTAGATAGATTTCTAGTTCTAGTTATTATAATTTATTTATGTATTTATTTATTATTTCTTTACTAGATTTAGCCTCTATTACTAATTTTTTATATATATATTATAGGTTTATTAGTTAGTCTACTAATTTTTATAAATCTATAAGTTAGTTTTTTTATAGTGTAAAGTAAAAGTTATATCTAAAATTAGCTTTATATAGTGTTTTCTTTATTATAGCTAATTCTATGTTATTAATAGCTAGTTACACTATTAGAAGCTATTCTGCCTAGTTGTCACGATTGTGCACGAGTAAGGTTATAGAGCTTCACGGAGGTCTAGTTTAATTACTACGTGAGGTATTATAGTAGGTACAAGACGTTGTGTAAGAAATAGGAAAGTTTAGAAAGAAATTAGTAATTAAATACTTAGCTTAAAAGTCTAAGCGCTTTAGATATAAATTAAGCCTGTTTTAAGTTTAGTTAGTGTTAAGGCAGTTTATGCTTAAGTTTATGTCTATGTTATATTATATTTATGTTAGATGTGCACTAATAATACTCTAGTACATGTCTAATACAGTTATGTCTAAGATCTAGGGAGGATACTGTAACAGTACCCCCCCCCTTATTAAAAAGAGAATTCTTTACATTAGTAGTTCTAGCATTAAGTTGTCTTTATTAGAGTACAGGTTTAGTTTAAATAGGTATTAGGTGTAAAATTAAGTTACTGTAGAGTTCTTTTATAAGGCTTCTGTAGGTTCCTACAACAGTTTGTTATATCTAGTCTATTTTATAAAGTATTTATAAATACATTTCTTTTTATTAAACTAGATCTATTTAATGTCTTCTACAACATATTTTAGTTTATTATTTATAATAATAGGTTTAAGTAGTAGGTTTAGCTATCTAGGTAAATAGTTAGATTTAGGGGCTGCTTAGCGCAGTAATAATACGTAGAACACAGGGTGTATCTTTATGCTGTTAGGTAGAATTAATTAGTAAGCATACAATAAGACTATATAAGCTACTATAAAAGGGCTAAAGTTTTTCTAATTAAGTTTCTTTAATTATTAGTTTATTTAGATATTTCTAGCGTCTAGCTAGACCTTCTTGCTAGCTGTATATGTAGGGGTGGGGGTTTAAAATTAGTTTATATACTCTTATTAAAAAGCTTAAGCCTATGTAAGCTTTTTATAAACATATTTAGATATATTTTAAATTTTATTAATAAGTCTATTTACATCTATTACTTATATAGATTAATAAGTTAGTTAGGGGGTATTTATAAGTAGTTTAAATTTTATTTAAAAGTAGTATCTATAGTTTGCTAAAAACAAAGATACTTACATTAATTTAAATGTTATATTATTAGCTTTAAACTATACTGTAGCTAACTATTTTACCTAGTTATCC
This sequence comes from Lindgomyces ingoldianus, assembly GCF_010093535.1. NCBI lineage: Eukaryota > Fungi > Ascomycota > Dothideomycetes > Pleosporales > Lindgomycetaceae > Lindgomyces > Lindgomyces ingoldianus. The sequence goes on along the minus strand of NW_022985164.1, from coordinate 965,705 downwards.
TACTAGTAGTTTATGTACACTTATAAGACTTATTTTATTACAGCATTTACATTCTTAGTCTAGCTGTTAGTCTCTAGGTAAAAAGCTGTAGATAAATAGAGGACAATTTAAAGCTATTTATAAAGTTTATTCTAGAAGGCTAAGACAAACTGCGTACCTCTGTCTAATATAATTATGTTAGGCAGGCTATAGTAAACCTATATATATTAGTAGAATAACTAGGCCATATTAGAGGCAGTTATAGAGGAACATAGTATTAAGTGTTAATACTTAGTTAAGTAATTAATAACTACTATAATATTTATATACCCTTTAGATAAGAGTAGGTTTATAATAAAATTAATTAATATATCTTTTTAAGCTTATTTAGAGATTAGAAGTAGTTTAAGCAGGCTATTATACCTTTCTTAAAAGGCCTTTACTTTACAGTAAGTATAGCAACATAATACGTATTAGTGTACAGTATAGAACATGCAGGGCCAGTAGTACTCTCTCTGTAGTAGGTTAAGAGTCTTTCCTCTGCCTAGGTGTCCTTTAACAGGCAAGTTGTGTATAATTTAGAGTAGTTTAATTCTTAGTTTATTAGAATTAGAGATTATAAGTTAGTTATAGTAATACAGCTTACTATTTTAGTTTTTATAGTTAGCTAGTGTTACTTTCTTTAACTAACTAGCGCTGTTTTAGAGTAGGTCTAAAGTTTTTTAGATAAATTTATTATTTAAATACTTATTAGTAATAATTTAATTAATTATCTAATTTATTTTATTTAAGTTAAGGTCTAAAAATAGCTTAAGTTAAAGTAAAGTTTAGTATTAAGCCTTTTATACTTCTTTCTAAGCAGGGACGTCTTAGGATTGCTTTATAAGAGCATCTAGTTTCCTTCTGTTTTAACTAGGATAATAAGTAATTTTAAAATTAAAATAAAATAAGTATTTAAACTAATAAGCTTATTAGTAGCTAAGTTATTTTATAGTTATAAAGTACTATAAGTTCTTATAGTTAGATAAGACCTATATTAGATGCGCTACACTTTCTAGTTTAGGTTGCTATTATTTAAAGCAGCGTACTATAGCAAGCAATTTCTTATTATAGATCTTATAATTACCTTCTATAAAACTTATTCTTTTTAAGAAGTATATAATAGGCCTAATAGTCCTATCTAGCTTAGTCTAGAAAAGAACTCCTACTACTACGTAGTCTAAGGCATTAGCTTCTACAAGTATTAGTAGTTTAAAGTTAAAGTAGCAAAGTATTAAGGCTTTAGTAAAGGCTTTTTTTAGCTAGTTAAAAAACTATTAGTAATTTAAGTTAAAGTTAAATTAAACTTTTTTTTTAATAAGTGTAATTATAAAGCTTACTAGCTATAAAAAGTTGTTAATAAATTATTAGTAAAAGTTAGTAAATTCTATAAAAGCTTAAACATCTTTTATGTTCTTTAGGTATTGCTAATCTAGCACAGTCTAAACCTTAATAAAGTCTATTTAAATGCTATCTATAAAGATTACATATCTTAAATACATAACCTTTAATTAGTAAAACTTACATTTATCTACATTAAGTTACAGACCTGCTTCTTCTATAGCCTTTAGCACTAGGCGTATATGCTATTTATGCTCTAAAAGGCTATTACTGTAGATTAGAATATTATTAATATACACAGTGTAGAACACGTCTAGGTAGGGTTAGAGCAAGTTGTTTACAAAATGTTAAAAAGTACTAGGCGTGTTAGCTAAGCTAAAGGGCATTACTAGGTACTTAAATAGTCTATATTAGGTCTAAAACGCTGTTAGCTACTTATTACCCTTTACTATCTTTAGCTTATTAAAGGTAGCAATAATATCTAACTTTATAAAATACTTTGCTTTACTTAGTTAGCTTAGAGTTTTTTATAAGAAAGAAATTAAGTATTAGTTTTTAATAGTAACAGCATTTAGTCTTTAGTAGTTAACACAGAATTAGAGCCTACTTCTAAGTTTCTTTATAAATAGTATAAGTAACACTACTAGTAAAAAGCTAGCTTAAATAAACCCTTTTTTTAAGTTCTTGTTAAGGTATTTTTAAAGCACTTTTAATTTATTTAGCAACATCTTATATAGTAGCCTATAACTAGGTTGTTTACTAGGCTTAAGAGTTATCTAGTAATTATACAGACATTATATTAAAAGCTTATTAAACTTGTTTTAAAAGAAAACATGTAACAAGTTATAGTAGTCTTAAAAAACTATTATTCTTAAGTTAGTGTGTTTTTAAAGAGCTAAAGCTTAGTCTATATTAGAAATTATAACTGCGTAGATTTTATAATCTAGTTATTAAGCTAGGGTCACAAATAGGGCAGGTCCTATGTAGCAGATGTCTATTTGCTGTTTAAGTCCTAGTTTATGTTTAAATTAAGTAGGTAAAAGTTCTTTAAAAGCTTTCTTTTTTTTAAGTTTAAGTAGTTATTAAATTATTTTATATAGCCTATCTTAGTAAAAGGCCTAGCTTATTAGCCTTACTTAGGTAGTTCTTCTCTAGGTTATTAGAAAGTAGGTCTAAAGACCTTCTATATTAAGTGCTATTTAGGTGTTGTTTAAGTGTAAGCATAAGTATACATCTTAGTATTAGAAAAAGTTAAAGTTTAGAACTTACTCTTAGTAATTAAAGGCAACCTTATGCTAATACAGCTATAGTTATTCTAGGATTAGGTTATAACATTCTATGTTTATTACATAGAGCTTAATCTGCTTCTTATAGTGTTAGTAGGTAATTATAATAGTTATAGTATAGAAGATAAAACCTTTTTTAAGTTGTTTTCTATTAAATCTAGTTAAGTAAATTATTTAAGTAAGCAGTGTTAATTAGAGATTTAGTTTACACACTAGTTCTCTATTAATATAACCTATGCTATTTACTCCTAAGTTAATAAAAGCTTATATTAGGGCTAATATAGTTTCTTATTATAAACATATAAAAATATTAACTTAGTACTTCTAGTTATTAGTAGGGGACTTAGCCTATAAGTTAGCAGAGATCTAGTGTTAAATTAGTCCTAGGGGGCAACTTAGCCCTAGGACAAGCCTTTTTACAGGCTTCTACTGCTATAGCTGCGGCTATGTTAAGAGTGGCAAAAAGGATTAGAGCTTAAATATAAGTTAGAGCCCTTATAAAAATAAAATTAAGACAGTAAGAATCTTTAATAAGTACTAGCAGCACTACTTATGTAGACTTAAAAAAAAGAAATAAAGTAGTTTTAAAAAATATAACTATGCTTACTATACTTAAAGTATTAACTTTTTTTTCTGTAATCTTTACACTTTCTAGAACTAACTAGAGCATAATTTAAATTAATTTTTATTATATTAGGGTCCTTATTTACAACTACGCTAGTTTAGGGGTGTATTAGGGCTTGTATAGGGAGGAACCTTATGTTATTATTATAGGTAGCAATTAGGTTTGCATACACATTAAGGTTGTTTAGGAGGGGTTCTCCTACTATAGCGCGTTGCAGTTTAGTTAAAAGGGAGTTATATAAGGCTATAATTAAACCTATTTTATTTAGGCCTATATTAAATGCAAGTTAGCAAAACTTAGTAAAGTATAAAGTAAAGCTTTTCTTTTCTTATTATAAAGTGTTTAAGTAACTTAAAGCTGTTAACTTTTTATTTAAGTCTTTATAAGTTACTTATAAAAACGCTATAAATTAATCTAGGTTAATAATATCCTTATCTATTAGTAAGTTAATTAAGGCTGTTATGTTGCAGTTAAGTTAAGAGTAGGCATATAGTAACTAAAAGTGTTTAGAGAGGAATTAGTCTATGTTTTCTTTAAGTTTATATTAGAGCTTGTGTAGAAAAGAAAGTAGGTCTTTCTATTTTCTATTAAATAGTAGGGGATTAGAGAGTTAGTTAGATTTTATTACTAGATTAGAAAAGTTACAAGTTATAAGTAGTATTAAGTAGGAGAGAGTTAAGCTATCTCTAGACTTCTAGGTAAGCTTTAAGGCTAGTAAGTTCTTAGTTCCTACTACTATAACAGAAGTTAAGGCAGAAACAGACTACTTAATAATGCAAAGCTATTCTTTAAAGTCCTTTTAAAAAGCTTTAAAGCTTATAATGTAGTAGCTTTTTTATAAAGTAAACGCTTTTTAAAAGGCTTTTTAGCTTACTTTAATAGCTTAGAGTTATGTAAGTACTAAGCTTATTAAATTAGATTTAAAGGCTATTCTTAGCTAAAGTTTTAACACAACATAATGTTATAATTATGCATAAGTAAGGTTATAAAGCTTTATAGAGGTCTAGTTTAATTACTATGTAAGGTATTATAGTAGGTACAAGATGTTATGTAAGAAATAAGAAAGTTTAAAAGAAAATTAGTAATTAAATACTTAGCTTAGAAGTCTAAGCGCTTTAGGTATAAATTAAGCCTGTTCTAGGTTTAGTTAGTGTTAAGGCAGTTTATGCTTAAGTTTATGTCTGTGTTGTGTCGTGTTTGTGTTAGACGTGCACTAATAATACTCTAGTACGCGTCCAATACAGTTATGTCTAGGATCCGGGGAGGATACCGTGACACTAGTTATGCTAAGTATAAGATATGTACTTCTTTAGGTATCTTTTTACTTTTATATTTGCTTTTTTAGTCTAGCTGTCTATTTATAAGTAATAGGCTGTTAACAGCTTATGTGTTATACTAAAGTGTTACATTACTACTTTCTAGAATCTGCTAGTAAACAGCTTATCTTAATTAGAGATAATAATCTTAAGACATCTATATACTAATACTATATTTTATTTTAATTTATAAATAAATTTTTTAGCTATTATTATTTTTTCTAAGGGCTAAGTGTATAGATATTTAGTAGTCTTATTAAAAGCTACTATAATTATGTTGCACATCTTTTCTATTCTTAGTTTCTTAAATAAAAGTAATCTTATAATAAAGTCTATTATAATTATAGTTTATAGTAACTTTAGTGCTTTAATTAGTTAAAAGTATCTATAAGTCTTATGCCTTTATAGATTATTTTTATTACAGGTGTTATATTCTTTAAGCACTTTTATGTATAATTACTTTACTTTTAGTATTTATTGTAGTATAGCAGCCCTTAGCTTTTTCTAAAGGGTGCCTATTTCTAGGTGTTTAAACATTAGAGATTTATAGTATTTTTAAATTAAGTTTTTTTATCCTTACTTAATAGCTATAAGCATGCAGAGTTTTTTTATTAGTTAAGGTCTGTTATAGATTTATTTTTTATTAGTTTTTTTAAAAAGAGTAAACTTCTTAGTTTTTTTTTTTTACTATTAAAGTAATTTAGTCTTTAGCTAAGAGTGTTAGCCTGCTAGTTTTATGCTCCTAAGATGTGCTTAATAATGCAGTTAAATTATGTAAGCTCTATTACCTACTTTATGTGCATTAGTAATAGTTTCTTTATAGTTAGAAACATAACTAGATTTACATAATCTATTATAATATAAAAAGGTTTTGCTATCTTGTGTAGCTTTATAGCCTATACTCTTACTATGTTTAGTATAGCCTTAAGTTTCTTATTAGGTATACTGTAGCCTACTTTAGGTCCTAAAAACTTAGTAGAGTAGTACACTACTAAGTGCTATTTTCTGTCTTTCTATTTTTAGTAAAGCGCAGCTCTACTAGCTTCTAAGAATGCATCTGTGTAGATCTTTATATCTAACTATAAGTTGTACATCCTTAGCACTAGTTTAGCTATTATAGCTTATTTTAGCGCTATAAATGCCTTATTTATGTGTAGGGTTTAAATAAATTTTGCTATTACCTACTCCTTAGTAGTAGTGTTTGTTAGAGGTATAGTGTAACAATTCTACAAATTGTTCCATCTCAGGTCGCTCAGATCCTATCCGAAGGGTCCCTGTATCGGCCCCGACCATGACTCAACCTAGTCCCCTGCAGTTACCCCTATTCCCTCATGTATTTAGTCGCACCTTGCCCCTGTAGCTAGCTTAGTAGTTTTCTAATATCCTACGTACAAGGCCTATAGGTGTTATTAGTATTCCTAGGTCTCTAAGTCCCCACGCACTCCTATATGCCTCTAAGTGGATTTATACCGCATTTAGACCTATTGTCTTGCCTGCGCTATTACATTATATTAAAAAACTTGCTTTTGCTAGTAACAGCCTTATTAATAATATTATATTAATTATTTATTTAACTATATCTAACTCTAAGAAGTGTTTAATTTAGTTTAAGTTACAGTTTTTACACACTATTATATTAAATTATTTAGTTATTATAAATAAGATTTTAGAAACTTTTTATTAACTAAAGCTTTTAAGTTTAGAACTTCTTATCTCTTATAATTAAAATTACCTTTAGAAAAGTTGTAAAAAGTGTGCTAAGGTAGAAACTTAAAGACTACTAATAACTTATTAAGATTAAGAATAACTACTAATGCTTAACTCTTAACTACTATTAAATTTTATTATAAAGACTATAACTTATTCTAGCTATAGCTAAGGTAAAATGCTTACTTTTAAAACTAAACTACTACTAACTTTAATAGCTAAACTTTTTTTATAGGACTTAAAGCTAAAAACTTACTAAATTTAGAGTTAAACTTTAGTAGTATAGCTTTTAAAAACTAAGTTACTTAATTAAAGGCATAAATTAAATAGCTAACTAAATTAAAAACTATTAGTTCTAATTATTTCTTACTAACTACTAAATTACTTTTAATAATGCCCTAAATTACCTTTACTACACTAATAGTAAGAGACTTTTTTAGCACTTTTAAGCTTTTTTAAAGCTACCTTACTAAACATATGCTTAAGATTAAAAACTTTATAGATAGTAAAAAACTTATATTTAAATAATAGTAAGCCTTTATTATAAATAGACTTAACATTAATTTAGATTACTATTAGAGTAAGCATGCACACATAGTGTTAGTATAGAGACACACTGCTAGTATTGCAAAGGAATACCTAGAGCCTAGATACTTAGCTAAATTAGATAATTTTTAGTTTAAAAACATAGAAGAAATAATTAAGCTCTTATAAATATACTTTATTACTAGTAATAAAAAGATAAAGGTGTAACAAGTGTTTTAAACTTTAAAAATAAGTAAAAAAAAAGTATTTTTTACTTTTAAAGCTTACTTTATTAGTGCTACTATTAAAAAGTTTATATTAAAAGCAGAATAGTTTTTTTACTTATAGAAAAAAATACTACCTAGCTTAAAAGTACTAAACTTAGGTTTTAAGCATACTTAAAAGGGCTTTTTTAAGACTATAGTAGCCTACCTAATAGCTTATAATATAAAAAGAAGAAATACCTCTACTATTTTAAAGTAAACTGTTAATCTTACCTAATAGTCTACTATTAGACTTAGTATAAATTAGTCTTAAAAGGTTTCTAGTATTACATCTAAGGTGGTATACTATTCTAGTGCACTCTAACCTGCACTTTTGTTAGTACTCTAGTCTACCTTAATTACCTATAGATAATCTAGCTAGACACCTGCCCTAGAAAGACAGACAACTCCTAGCAACTATTATAATTATAAAAAACTAAAACATTTTACTAGTAACTACCTTATCTTTAGGGTATAAGAAATAGAGGTAGAGTAGTAAGATTTTAAAGAAGAATTTATAAATATAAATAATTTTAATCTAGATGCCTTCTAAATAAAAAATAGTAACACTTAAAAAAACTTTTTATTTTAAGCTTAAGTAAGTATAATTTATTAAACATTAATCTATTACACTTATTTAAAGAAAAACACTTTTAAGTTTTTACTATTTTATATTTAAAAAGCATTAAAGTTTGTTTAAATCTTTTAGTTAATACTAGTGCTTATAGTTTTTTATTTATTAACTTACTAACTACTAAGTTATTATTTTAATGCTTTTATGTTTTTATCTAATACTTACTATTTAAAGTTATAGTTAAGGGCTTTTAAGATTAGATCTAAGTCCCTATCTACTAGTATATCTGCCTGCACATGTAAATTAATAGAAGAAGCATTTAAAACTGCTTTTTTATTATTATAAACCTTAGCTTCTAAGATTACATTATTAGCATTAAATAGTTATGTTGTTTTAAACTTTATCTAAATATAAAGAGGAATTAGATTATATAGCCTAGTAAATATCTACCTACTTATAAACTTTTACTGCCCTTACTTATATAATTAACCTAGCCTGCGCGTAATAAAGAAGTAGAGCTAGATATTAAATAACATAACACACTATAAGAAAAGGACTAATTTTAGTAGTTATGCAGCCTAACAATCTACTGTATTAAGAGTTTACTAAGGCTACTAAAATTATATAGATCTTCTATTATTTATAGTCTAAAAACACTTAAATTATTCTTCTACCTATTTATTAAAAAGTCTAGAATAGGTTTAAAGAAGGTCTATTTAGCTACTATTACCCTAATTTTAGTAAATGCTTTTTATTTTAATATAAAAAAAAGAATAAGTTTTTTTTAACTTTTATTTATAAAATTAAGTAGTTAATTAAAAATAAGTAAGCTTTATAGTTAGACACTAAATATAAAACTAAAGTATTAGTAAACCTCTAATTGCCCTCTAAATACCATTAGTACTAAGATGTATTTAGCCACACAGCAGCTTACTAGCTACTAGTACATTGTTTATATAACTACAAGATTGTCCTTATAGAGCCTCTCTCTAACAGTTATAGTCTGTTGTACAAACAGAACCTTAAGAAGCTAGAGGTAATAAAGAAATACATTATAAATAATTTAAAATATAGCTTTATTAAGTAAAGTTAGAGCTCTTTTACATCTTTTATTCTTTATATATAGAAACTAAATAGTGACTTATGTATCTATGTTAATTACTATAAACTTAACACTTTTACTTATAAGAATGTGTATCTAATACTGTGCATAGATAAACTTTTATTAAGACTTACTAAAGTAGCAATTTTTACTAAGTTTAATATTTGCGCAGCTTTTAATAAGATTAGGATAGATCTAAGCTTTAAAGAGTGTACTACCTTTTAGACATAATATAGAACCTATAAGTGTAAAGTTTTGCTCTTTAAATTATGCAATAGTCTAGCAACTTACTAGTGCTATATAAATAATGTATTAATTAACTATCTAAATAATTTTTATATTACTTATCTTAATAACATCTTTATTTACTTTAAAGATAAAGCAACTTATATTCTTTATATTAAAAAAGTCTTAGAAAGGCTCTAGTAAGTAGAATTATAAGTAAAAATTAAAAAAAGTAAATTTTATATTACTTAAATAAAGTATCTTAGCTATATACTTTTAAATAAAGGACTAGAGGTTAACCTAGAGAAAGTAGAAGTGCTACGCAACTAGTAGGCGCCTACTACTATAACAGGTGTAAAATCCTTTTTAGGCTTTACTAAATTTTATTAGTAACGTACTTCTGTTAGATTTGCGCACCTACTGTCAAGACAGGAGGAACGCTTGACGAAAGCTGCTACATAGTACGAGCAATAAGCTCGAACAGTATGTTGCTGCAAATTGCAGCATTTTGCAGCAAATTGCAGAAAATTGCAGCATTTTGCAAGCTGGTCGCGCATAGGGCAAGTGCGCGAGGGACTCGGATCGGCAAAACAAAAAGCCGAGCAACACGAGTAGAGCAGAAAAAGGATTGATAAATGAAGACCATCAATACAATCAATTAATCATCCCATACATCATATCCAAACCCATCATTTATCTCAGGAAGCCCAGAAACAGTGCTTCAATCTGACAACTTCATGGGCGAGTCGCTCACACACCTGAGTCGCTCACTTTTGCCAAGACCCCACCCCAACAAACTCTATTATGGCCCATAACAACCCGCTCTAGCACTATATAGTATAGTACAGCCTAGAATATTATTTAGATACTACTTTTACTTCTTGCTTACACATTTGCGCGTTATGCCTAGTCTAATTGCACTATCTGCAGCGCCTTTAGAATAGCTTACCTACTTTAGCTTGCACCTACTTCTTTGCCTTTTTTCTATTACTACGCGCTTTAAACTTCTTTAAAGCTATTAAGCGCAGGCTTTTCTAAATTATTAAGGTCTCTTTTACCTTAATTTACTTTTTTTTATGTAATTTATGTTGTGTAGTAGCCTTATTAGCTGCTTAAAGCTTAGTAATTTCCTATTACACTAACACTAGCTTATGCGTAATTATTGCTACCCCCTTTAAGACCTTTTTAAACACCTTAACTATAGAAGTTAGTAAACTATTTATATGCTTCTAAATTTTTATCTTTATAAGCATTAATTATAACTTAAGTTTTAGAGTATTACTTAGGGTTTATAACTGCTAGGGCTTGTTATATATAAGTAGTAGTAGTAATAGAGTGCGTAACTTTACATTAAGGCCTATTATAACCTATTATAGGTTAAAAGGAACTAATCTAGCGCCTTAAAACCCTCTTTAGATATTACTAAAAGTAATTACAGCATTATAAGCTACTTTAAAGCATAGTAGGAACTTTATTTTTATAATATAAGTAATCTAGTTGTGTATAAGGTTTTTAGCTTAGTGCTTATATGCCTTTTTTAAAGGAGTAAAACAACCTACATTAAGTAGCTATAAAAAGTGTAATAAGTAAAAAGGCATGTAGATAGTAATAATCTTATTATCTTTATAGTATTACTAGAAATAAAGTAAGTTATAGCTTTTATAGCTATTAATAACTAGCAGATAGTAGCTGCTAACAGTACACTTCTTTATATGCGCGTTAAAGTGCTTTAACTAGTCTAGACTAAGCTAATTAGTAGTCTAGCTGCGCTTAAAGATTATAATAACTTAATTCTAAAGTAGATTTTTCTTTTTATACTAGTTTAAAAAGTAGTTGCTACTTTAAAAGATAATAAAAAGTAAAATAGCCTACTTTTTAGCATTAATGCCCTAGATAGCTGTTGTCTACTTCTAGTTACCTAGCTAGACTGCTTTTAGCTGTCCTTATCTCTCTAAACTTGTAATAACTGCTTTAGTAGATATCTAGCCTATTATAAACTTTGTTTTATTAAAGTTGTATGTGTTGTTATTCTAGATGCTATACTTAGCTTTAATATTCTTTATAAAGTTAAACTAGCTTTAAATTACTATAAAATCTTTATAAAAAGCTTTTTTATAGTTATACTTATACTTAAACTTTACTTTAAGCTTTAAGTAACACTTAATAAACATATTAAGCTAGTTTATGCTAATATAGCCTATATTATGCTTAGTGTGTAAAGAATTAGCTATATTAGCTATAGCTGCTAGCTAGAGGGGAAATTCTTATGCATCTAGCTTAAGTATGTGCTAAATAATTACCTGCTTCTTGTTATTATCTAGCTTTTATAAGTTAGCTGTATAATTAGCTTAGAAAGGTTGTCTAGTGTGTTAGTTACTTATTATCTTTTAAAAGACCTTATAGATAGCTGCAGTGTGTTAGTTAGAAAGTATTATGTCTTATTTAAAAGCCTAAAGTGTAAGCTGCATCTAACATTCCTTTAACATATTTAAGTAGTGTTGTTAGGAATGCATTAGTGTAGGAAGAGTAGTGTAGTAGGGTCTTAGCAAAAGTAAGCAACTTAGGTGTGTGAGTAACTTGCCTATAAAGTATGTTAATTTATTCTAAAATTCTTTTATATAGCAAAACTAATTATTATACTTTAGAGCTTTACTACCTTTTTTATATAGACTTTAGAGTATAATGTGGCTTTTAAAAAGCTAAAGTCTATGCTACTAAGTATACCTACACTTTACTATTTTAACTTTGCGTTATAAACTAAAATTAAAACTAACACTTTTAATAAAGTAGTAGTAGAAGTTCTTTTTTAGAAACAGGCAGATAAAAATTAGTGCTCTGTATTATTCTATAGTAAGGTCCTATCTAGTTTAGAGCTAAACTAGGAGATATATAATAAAGAGCTATTTATAATTATTACTATGTTTAAATAATAAAGGGCTAAGCTTACATCTATAGTAATAAGCACCCTAGTATATACTAATTATTATTTATTAAAGTACTTTATAATAATAAAGGTGCTAAATGCTTATTAAGTCTATTAAGCTAAAAAGTTAGCTTAGTATTACTTCTAAATTAAGTACACCCCTAGTAAAAACAACACTAGGGCAGACATTCTTAGTTATTATAAATAAGACATAGAAAATTTAAGAGCAGCTTAAACTAATAATAAGTTAAAAGTTCTACTAGAACTGCACTAACTACACCCTTAAATTAACTCTAAACTAGCCTAGTACTATATTGCTTAAACAACAACTTAAGTAGCTATACTAAACATTATAAAAGAACTAAACTAAGTTATGTCTTTAAATTTTCTAAAATTAATTAACACATTACTTTAAAAAAATTAAGCTTTTTTTATATAAAAGTAAAAACTTTTACTTTACTATTATTAAATAAGAAATAGACTACTCCTTTATACTAACTACTTATGTGTGCTAGTAGACTTATTGCTGTGTACCTAACTTATCTAAGAAGTTTATAACTAAGTATCCTTAGCATACTTAAGTGCTACTAAGACTTATTAGTTACTAGCTTAAAAGTACTACTAGAAGAGTATAAAAGCTACTTATAAATAATATGTACAGAATTACCTTCTTTATTATAAGGCTTATTTAAAATAGACTTAAACCCTAAGCTTTATCTACCCTCTGCTAATTCCTGCTTAACTAATATAGCACTTATGCATTAACTTTAAGGAGTTCTTTAAAGATAAGTCTAGATATAATTAAATTATAGTTATAATTAATTACTTATTAAAATAAGCTATTTCTATCCCCTACTATAAAATAATTAATGCCTAAGAAATAGCTACTTTATTTATTTAATAAGTGTACTATTTTAGCTATACACCTAAAACTATTATCTTTAACTAGGGACTCTAGTTTATATCTAGTTTTTAGTCTAAATTTTATTAAATTCTAGGTATAAAAGTTAAGCTTTTTACTGCTTATTATAAAAAAACAGATAGCTAAATAGAGATTATGTTAAATAGACTCTCTGCTAGCTAGCACTTAGTGTTAGCAAATGCGTACAAGACGGAGAGGTTTGCACAGTGTAAACATTACATAGGGGTGTTAGGTAACTAGTGTTAATTACTTCTTATTTTTCCTCTATACAGAGGAAAAGGGGGATATCTAGATGTTTGCGCACAGAGGTTCGCGCACAAGCATCATGTAACATAGATACGTGATCCTGCTCGTGCGTGATCGCTTGTATCTAGGCTGTGACGCTGCTGCTGCGTACAGACACTAGCAACTTTTCTTTTTATCTAAAAAGTTACCTTTTATACGCGTTACCTCCCTTCTGTCTGTGTAGGTCTATCTAATTATGTTCTGCCTTTACTTTACTCTATTTATTAGGACTTGCCTTAGTAATGCTATGTGTTAGAATAGGCTAGTTGTGCTATGTAAATAGCTTTTCTTTTTTTTATTCTTTACTTTCTAAGCTTTACTATACAATCCCCTAGCTCTTTTTTTTTTTGTATAGTGCTAACAGTGACAGATCCTTATAATAATAAAAATAAGTGCGTATAATACAAAAAAAAACAAAATAAAAGAAAATAAGCCTTATATAAAGGCATTATTAGTCTAGTTAGTCTAAGGCATCTTTGCGCACAGGATCTAGCTAGTCTACAGATGCTTCTATCTAGACAAAGAGGCAGTTAGTTAGGACTAATAATTAAAGAGCTTAGTTTAGTGTTTTCTTTATACATGCATTTACTAGGTTGTCTTTACTATTAATCTACTTTATTTTAGTAATTTCTCTCTTCTTATATAATTTATAGAGTAACATAATGTTAATTATAAGTTACTTTTTACTAGTAGTGCCTAGCTTAATAAGGTAATTATATAGAGACTTTAAATCTATGTAGATTACTACTAGAATTAGTAGTAGTTTAAGTGTTTATATAATTTACTATAAAGTTGTACTAAAGGTAATTACATTATTAAACTTTTTAACTATTTTATATAGTTTACTAGTAAGAACACTTCTAGTTACTTTTTTACACTTAGTAGAATTTTAGTGTATAATGTTGCCTAGTATTTTAAAGTAGTTACTTTACTTTATATAGTCTTTATTACTTAATATAATTAAGAATTCTAGCTATAAGCTAAAGTTTTTATTATTAGTAAATAATCTATTTATAAAGATAAACAGCTTTACATAATTAAGCTGTAATAGTAGAAAGGTAAGACTACGCTTACTGTTATTTATCTACTATTAGATTTATACATTAAGTGTGTTAATATTATTATGCAAAGGGTCTATAATTTATGCAGTAATAGACAGGTTAAATGCTGCCTTTAGTTAACACATAGATGCAATGTATGCCTCTCTTGTATATTACTTAACATATTATTGTGCAGCATTCTTATTCTTTAGGTTAATTATATAAAGGTAGCTTACTTATTTCTTCTAAGTAAAGACTACTATATTATGCGTAAGTTTAATTCTTCTACTATTAAACTTAATAAGCTACTTCTCTACTAAAATAGTTTTACCTTTTATATAGAACTTTGCCTTTTACAGTTTTTCCTCTTCTCTTTACATAAAATTTTTTATTATAATGCTTAAAGTGTTGTCTATCTGTAGGCTAGTAATACTAAAGGTGTGCTCTTCTTTATTAGTAATTAAAAAGTAGGGGTTGTATAAAGAGATGTGCATACACAGCTTTTCTTTATAATAGTTATAATATGTCTTAAACTAATACAGTCCTAATTTAGCAGCTCTATATAAGGGTTGTACAACCTAGAGTATTATATTTAGTAGAAAGCTCTAGCGCATCTCCTTTAGTAGCTTTGTGTACAGCGTGCGCATAAGCTTATTTATTAATTAGATGTATACTTATGTAATATTACGCAGTTTAAAATGCATTTTGTACATAGCTTTTAGGCTTACTTTTATAGCTAAAAGTAGTCTTTAGCTTATTCTCTAGATAGTTAGTAACTAAGTAAGAATTTCTCTTTTTTTTTTGTCTAAGTAGCTAGTAAACACTAGGCAGGATTTCTTATATAGTTAGGTTGTTTTGCTTTTTACTTTTTATATAAAGTAAAGGTTAAAAATCTAACCTTTATACCTTATTAAGTTATATGCTATAACTTTAAAAGTGCTATTAGTAATTAAAGTGTTTATTTCTATGTAGTCTAATTCCTTAAATAGTTTTTTAGGTGTAGTAATTACACTATCTGTATAAAGCTTAATAGATAAGGCCTAATTATCTTTTTTCTTTTAAGTTAGAAATACTTAGTCTAGACTTTATGCAGGTTTTCTTTACCTTTTACTTTTTCTAGTATCTATATCTTCTCTTTGCACTAGTGCAGCATTGCTATTCTAAGGGGCTTAGTCTGTAGTAGGCTTTAGTTCTGCCTCTATAACATTTTTATAAGGCTGTTCTTTTTTTCTCTTCTTTAGAGAATTTCTTTATATAGGGATTAGTTTATCTAGGTTATTTATTATAAGTAAGTTGTCTTTTTTCTTTTCTTTATAGTATAGTTTAACCTGTGTATATTAGAGCTTTAGTAGGCTATTTTTTCTTTTAATAATAATATCTCTTTCTTTAATGCTTTTAATCTTGTATAGGCTAGTCTAGCCTTTCTTTTCTCTTTATGCTATAATCTTTAAGCTAAGGGGGAGGTTAAGAACTTTATGCGTTATAAAGCTATTATAAGTGTTAATTATATAATTAATGTTTACTTTTACATAGTCTTTTTAAAGTATCTTTATTACCTTTTATACAGCGCTTGCTTGTGCAATAATGTCTAGTAATAGCAAAGAGTTTAGGTTAATTCTTAGGTATGCCCTAAAGACTAGCAGCGTGGGTACTAGACTGTGTAGGCTAGCTGTGTTGTTTAGAGCCTTAACTGCTATCTGCAGGATAGCCTTATTATCTGTAAAGTTACCTAGCTTAGTCTTTAAGATGTTAAACACTTGTTAGAGAAGTGCGTGCACACGCTTAACTTTTTTAACTGCCTAATGTGCTTCTACAGGCATCTGCCTGCATGTAGCTCCTATAATCTTTGCATAAGCTTAAAAATCCTCTAAAGCAAAGTTTATACTAGAGTTATGCATAATATAGTCTAGGGGTCCTTAATAAGTGTTAATTTAGCATTTGCATAGTGCATCTTAGGTATCTTATGTAGACATAGATTTTAGAAATGTAGCAGCCTAAAATAATATGTCTACATTAATAATATATAAAACATCTTTATTATTAATTTATACAACATTAATAATAACTTTATAGTTAAAGTAGGTGTTATCTTTAATTATAAACTTAAATCTTTATAGGGCCTAGTTATATAATTAGTAGAAGTAGCAGAACTTCTTAATCTTTTTTAGCACTGCAGCATTAATGTTATAGCTAGCGCTAGTTAGCATCTTCTAGAGTCTCTCTATGCAGGGGTGTCTAAATTAGTAGTAGAGGCAGTAGAGTTTTAATTTAGTAAAAAAAGACATAGATTTTTTCTTACTAATATTAAAAAAAAAGTGTCTCTATTTTTATATAACAAGAATAGTAGTTTTGTCTTTACGTATAATAACATTTAGAATGTTGTTAAAGTATGCCTTAAGTTAGTTAGTATTTGCTAGCAATAGCAGGAATAGTGTTAGAGTTTCTAGAATGTGATACATTATGTTACTAACTAAGTTAGTAATTTATATAGTACTAATTAATTCTGTTAATTTTTATCTTTTAAAGCTAATACTCTTTTTTCTTAGTGTTTAGTCTACTTTTGTATAAGAGAATTCTTGTAGGTATGCTTTAAGTTATAACTTCTTTATAGTAGAGATCTTTACTACGCTAGTATTCTATAGTTTACCTTAGTATACTATATAGTATTAATCTTTAAGGATAAACTATTCTGCGTATTCTTTAAGTTCTAGGCTGTAGATGTCCTCTGCAGTCGCATAGTAAAGAAATGTAGCATTAGTAAAGTAGTTAATAATCTTCTTACTTTTCTTTTTATCTAGGTTATTGTTGTTGTGCAACTTCTCTTTTTCTTACTCTAGTTTGCCTTTAAACTTTTAAATATACACATTTACCTCTTTACATATTAGTGTCTTGTTATAAAATCCTTTATATAAAGAAATATATTAGCATTTTGCATAAAATTAATCTATGTAAGAATAATTTATTAACTAACATCTTTCCTTATAACAGACAAAGCATTACTTTAATTATGCAGAGGACTGTAGTCTAAATAATCCTCTATATCCCCTTAGGCTTCTTCTACGTTGTGTAACAGCGCAGGCAAGACAATAGGTCTAAATGCGGTATAAATCCACTTAGAGGCATATAGGAGTGCGTGGGGACTTAGAGACCTAGGAATACTAATAACACCTATAGGCCTTGTATGTAGGATATTAGAAAACTACTAAGCTAGCTACAGGGGCAAGGTGCAACTAAATACATAAGGGAATAAGGGTAACAGCAAGGGGTAGGGCAGAGTTAGGGCTAGGTTAAGTTAGGGTTAAGCTAGGGTTAGAGCTAATACAGGGACCCTTTAGATAGGTTCTAGGCAACCTAAGATAGAACAAGAATTGTTACACGTTGTTAATAGCCATGTGTACGTGGTAAGCTATATCGCCTATTAGTGTAGTACGCGTTCTAGGATTTATTTATAAATGCATTGTTCTATTAATTAATTATAACCTAAAGTGCTAAATAGAGGTTACTGTATAGTGCCTTACACGTAGGCTTAATTAAGAACATTGCTTATTTAAGTTTAAGTTGCCCTTAGCATGCTTATATAATAGTAGTGTAAAGCAGTATCTTGCCTTAGAATTATAGACTAAGAGCTTTTTATATAAGAGTAAGTTTATTAATTATAGCTTTAAAAGCTTTATGTAGAGTTTTTATAAAGTTCTTCTGCTTACTTTATGTAAAGCTTATTATTGTCTAATCTGTCTAATACTAGTTATAATTTATGTTAGTATTAAAGTAATTACTAAGCTACTTATATAGTAACTTCTATAATTATCCTAGACTAATATTATAAAGGTAGAACATGTGTGCGCGCTTTTTAAGAATATTAGGAAAGATGCTTGTGTATAATGCCTTAAAAATAGTAAGGCATTAGTAAAGCTTAATAAATACTATAGCCTTATTAGCTAGAATATTATATAGTTGCCTTATGTAGTTGTTCTCCTTCCTCTATGCCTTCTAGAATTGTATAACCTTCTTAGGCGCAAGGTTCTCTGCTGTAATATCTTATATAAGTAGAAGTTAGTATAGATTGTATAGTAATTAAATTATATATAGTAGGTATAAGCTTTAGGGAATCTTATGCAGAGCTGTAGCTACAGGAATATGTAGCTGCTTAGTTGTGCTCTTGTACAGTAAGCTATTACAAGGTAGTTGTACTAATTACAAAGAAAGTATTAAGTCTACAGGTAATTTATACAGAGACATCCTCTGTTATGTTAAGACTAGCAATAGTAGTAATAGTTTTATATAATGCTTTAGTAGAACAGTAAACATGTGTTCTTCTTTTATAAGTTTATATAGTATAGTAGCCTCTATTATGTCCTTCTTAAAGCTAATGCCTTTATTTTATAGAGTAGTAATTAGTTCTTATAGAAACAGTTAGCTAAGATCTCTAAAGTGTACAAGCTTCTACTCTATAAAGTTATTTTAAAAGTTCTTAAGTGTACATATATCTGTTACGCTTAACACGCAAAGTTCTATAATTAAGTTAGCTGTGTATAAATTAAGCTTTTTTTAAGTGTGTTATTTAATAGTTTAATTTTATCTACTTAATCTTTAATGTTTATCTACTTTGCTAGGGTCTTTGCTAAGATGCCTATAAAAGGTACATATTAGTTATATATTAATATATTATGCTAGCTAGTTATAGATAGAGCTGGCGTTGCTTGTTACTTTATAGTAGTTAGTTATGCATTATCGCGCGCTGTCTTACTTCTTGTTGTACGCTGCCTCTAAACAGCCTTATGCAAAAAGATAAAACAGACCTCCTAGCGTTAAATAAGCACTACTATTTATACAATACCTCTAAATAGTATTGTATAGACAGGTTTCTTACTTTTACTTAGGTAACTAAATAGAGATTTATAGCTACTTACACATAAATTAAACTCTATTTTTACTCTTACTAATTTATAGTTAAAGTAGTAAGGAAAAGAATTCTTCTTATACATAAACTTTTAAATAGAAAAGTATAAAAAGAGCTTTTTTTTTTATAGTATTTAAACTACTAATTAGTGTTAAATAGACTTTTTACTAGCTAGCACTTAGTGTTAGCAAATGCGTATAAGACAGAGAGGTTTGCACAGTGTAAACATTACACAAGGGTGTTAGGTAACTAGTGTTAATTACTTCTTGTTTTTCCTCTGTACAGAGAAAAAGGGGGATATCTAGATGTTCGCGCACAGAGGTTCGCGCACAAGCATCATGTGACATAGATACGTGATCCTGCTCGTGCGTGATCGCTCGTATCCAGGCCGCGACGCTGCTGCTGCGTACGGACAGATTATAAATAAGTATATTAATTAAAGACTAAGGCTTTTTATATTTTTTTACTAAAATAACTAGAGTTTTTTACTACTTTTAATTAATTAAGCTTAGATAACCTTACTTTATATAATAATTAAAATGTTTTTATATTAAGTTTTATATAGCTCTAAACTATGTTAAAGCTAGGACTAAAAACATTCTATAGAACCTATTATAGCCACAGATAAGCTAAATTATTAGGATGCCCTAGCATTAGCAACCTACATGCATGCAGCCTAAGAGTTAGCTAAGACCTATATAGAAAAGGCCTAAGATTAGATGTAAACTGTAGTTAACTACTACTACTAGCTAGTTAACTAGAAGGTTAGCAACATAGTTTACCTAAATACTAAGAACTTTGCTGTTTAAAGACTTAGCTAAAAACTATTTAAATAATAAAAAGGCCTTTTTAAAGTACTTAAATAAGTTAGAAACTTATACTACTTAAAGCTACTTTTAAAGTTAAAGATACATAACATCTTTACACTAAACATGCTTTATAAAGACTCTGTCACGATTGTGCACAAGTAAGGTTATAGAGCTTCACAGAGGTCTAGTTTAATTACTACGTGAGGTATCATAGTAGGTACAAGACGTTGTGTGAGGAACAGAAAAGTTTAAAAGGAAATTAGTAATTAAATACTTAGCTTAGAAGTCTAAGCGCTTTAGGTATAAATTAAGCTTATTTTAGGTTTAGTTAGTGTTAAGGCAGTTTATACTTAAGTTTATGTCTATGTTATGTTGTATTTATGTTAGACATGCACTAATAATACTCTAGTACATGTCTAATATAGTTATGTCTAGGATCTAGAGAGGATACTGTAACAGTACCCCCCCTCTTATTAGGAAGGGAATCCTTTATATTAGTAGTTCTAGCATTAGGTTGTCTTTATTAGAGTATAAGTTTAGTTTAGATAGGTATTAGGCATAGAATTAAGTTACTGCAGAGTTCTTTTATAAAGCTTTTATAGGTTTCTACAACAGTTTATTATATCTAGTCTATTTTATAAAGTATTTATAGATATGTTTCTTTTTATTAAACTAGATTTATTTAACATCTTCTATAACATATTTTAGTTTATTATTTATAATAATAAGTTTAGGTAGTAAGTTTAGCTGTCTAGGTAGATAGTTAGATTTAAAAGCTGCTTAGCGCAGCAACAATATGTAGAACACAGGGTGTATCTTCATGCTGTTAGGTAGGATTAATTAGTAAGTGTGCAATAAGACTATATAGGCTACTGTAAAGGGGCTAAGGTTTTTCTAATTAAGTTTCTTTAATTATTAGTTTATTTAAATATTTCTAGTGTCTAGCTAGACCTTCTTGCTAGCTGCATACGCAGGGGTAAGAGTTTAGAATTAGTTTACATACTCTTATTAAAGAGCTTAAGCCTATGTAAGCTTTTTATAAATGTATTTAGATATGTTTTAAATCTTATTAATAAGTCTATTTACATTTATTACTTATACAGATTAATAAGTTAGTTAGGGGGTATTTAAAAGTAATTTAAATTTTATTTAAGGGTAGTATCTGTAGTTTACTAAGAATAGAGATACTTATGTTAATTTAGATGTTATGTTATTAGCTTTAAACTATGCTATAGCTAACTATTTTACCTAGTTGTTTTACTAGTAGTTTATGTACACTTGTAGGACTTATTTTATTATAGCGTTTATGTTTTTAGTCTAGCTGTTAGTCTCTAGGTAAAAAGCTGTAGATAAATAGAGGACAATTTAGAGCTGTTTATAGAGTTTGTCCTAGAAGGCTAAGACAAACTGCGTACCTCTGTCTAATATAATTATGTTAGGCAGGCTATAGTAAACCTATACGTATTAGTAGAATAACTAGGCTATATTAGGGGCAGTTATAGAGGAACATAGTATTAAGTGTTAATACTTAGTTAAGTAATTAACAACTACTATAATATTTATATACCCTTTAGATAGGGGTAAGTTTATAATAAAATTAATTAATATGTCTTTCTAAGCTTATTTAGGGATTAGAAGCAGTTTAAGTAGGCTATTATACTTTTTTTAAAAGGCCTTTACTTTACAGCAAGTATAGCAACATAATACATATTAGCGTACAGTATAGAACATGCAGGGCTAGTAGTACTCTCTCTGTAGTAGGTTAAGAGTCTTTCCTCTGCCTAGGTGTCCTCTAACAGGCAAGTTATGTATAATTTAGAGTAGTTTAATTCTTAGTTTATTAAAATTAAAGATTATAAGTTAGTTATAGTAATATAGCTTACTATTTTAGTTTTTATAGTTAGCTAGTGTTACCTTCTTTAACTAACTAGCGCTGTTTTAGAGCAGGTCTAAGGTTTTTTAAATAAATTTATTATTTAGATACTTATTAGTAATAATTTAATTAATTATCTAATCTGTTTTATTTAAGTTAAGGTTTAAAAATAGCTTAAGTTAAAGTAAAGTTTAGTGTTAAGCCTTTTACACTTCTTTTTAAGCAAGGATGTTTTAGGATTGCCTTATAAAAGCATTTAGTTTCCCTCTGTCTTAACTAGGATAATAAGTAATCTTAAAATTAAAATAGGACAAGTATTTAAACTAACAGGCTTATTAGTAGCTAAGTTGTTTTATAGTTGCAAAGTACTACAAGTTCTTATAGTTAGATAGGACTTATATTAGATGCGCTGCACTTTCTAGTTTAGGTTGCTATTATTTAAAGTAGTGTACTATAGCAAGTAATTTCTTATTATAGATCTTATAATTACCTTCTACAGGACTTATTCTTTTTAAAAAATATATAATAGGCCTAATAGTCCTGTCTAGCTTAGTCTAGAAAAAAACTTCTACTACTATGTAGTCTAAAGCATTAGCTTCTACAAGTATTAGTAGTTTAGAGTTAAAGTAGCAGAGTATTAAGGCTTTAGTAAAGGCTTTTTTTAGCTAGTTAAAAAACTATTAGTAATTTAAGTTAAAGTTAAATTAGATCTTTTTTTTAGTAAGTGTAATTATAAGGCTTACTTACTGCAAAAAGTTGTTAATAAATTATTAGTAAAAGTTAACAAATTTTATAAAGGCTTAAATATCCTTTATATTCTTTAGGTATTACTAATCTAGCATAGTCTAAACTTTAATAAGGTCTATTTAGATGCTATCTATAAAGATTATATATTCTAAATATGTAACCTTTAATTAGTAGAACTTGCATTTGTCTATGTTAAGTTATAGACCTGCTTCTTTTATAGCCTTTAGCACTAGGCGTACATGCTGTTTGTGCTCTAAAAGGCTATTACTATAAATTAGAATATTATTAATATACATAGTGTAGAACATGTCTAGGTAGGGTTAGAGTAAGTTATTTATAAAATGTTAAAAAGTACTAGGCGTGTTAGCTAAGCTAAAGGGCATTACTAAGTACTTAAATAGTCTATATTAGGTCTAAAATGCTGTTAGCTACTTGTTACCCTTTACTATTCTTAGCTTATTAAAGGCAGTAATAATATCTAACTTTATAAAATACTTTACTTTACTTAGTTAGCTTAGGGTTTTCTGTAAAAAAGAAATTAAGTATTAGTTTTTAATAGTAACAGTATTTAGTCCTTAGTAGTTAACATAGAATTAAAGCCTACTTCTAAGTTTTTTTATAAATAGTATAGGTAACACTACTAGTAAGAAGCTAGCTTAAATAAACTCTTTTTTTAAGTTCTTATTAAAGTGTTTTTAAAGCACTTTTAATTTATTTAGTAACATCTTATATAGTAGCCTATAACTAGGTTGTTTACTAGGCTTAAAAGTTATTTAGTAATTATATAGATGTTATATTAAAAGCTTATTAGACTTGTCTTAGAAAAAAACATGTAATAAGTTATAGTAGTTTTAAGGGACTATTATCTTTAAGTTAGTGTGTTTTTAAGGAGCTAAAGCTTAGTCTATATTAGAAATTATAACTACATAGATTTTATAATCTAGTTATTAAGCTAGGGTTATAAATAGGGCAGGTTTTATGTAGCAGATGTCTATCTGCTGTTTAAGTCCTAGTTTATGTCTAAATTAGGTAGGTAAAGATTTTTTAAAAGCTTTTTCTTTTTTAAGTTTAAGTAGTTATTAAATTATTTTATATAGCCTATTTTAGTAAAAGGCTTAGCTTATTAGCCTTACTTAGGTAGTTCTTCTCTAGGTTATTAAAAAGTAGGTCTAAAAACCTTCTATATTAAGTGCTACTTAGGTGTTATTTAGGTGTAAGCGTAAGCATATGTTTTAGTATTAGAAAGAGTTAAAGTTTAAAACTTACTCTTAGTAATTAAAAGCAACTTTATGCTAATACAGCTATAGTTGTCCTAAGATTAGGTTATAACATTTTATGTTTATTACATAAAGCTTAATCTGCTCCTTATAGTGTTAGTAAGTAATTATAATAGTTATAGAATAGAAAATAGAACTTTTTTTAAGTTATTTTTTATTAAATCTAGTTAGGTAAATTATTTAGGTAAGCAGTGTTAATTAGAGATTTAGTTTACATGCTAGTTCTTTATTAATATAACTTATGCTGTTTACTCTTAAGTTAATAAGAGCTTATATTAAAGCTAATACAGTTTCTTATTATAAATATATAGAAATATTAACTTAGTACTTCTAGTTATTAGTAGAGGACTTAGCTTATAGGTTAGCAGAGATCTAGTGTTAAATTAGTCCTAAGGGGCAACTTAGCCCTAGGACAAGCCTTTTTGCAGGCTCCTACTGCTATAGCTGCGGCTATGTTAAGAGTAGTAAGAGAGATTAAAGCTTAAATATAAGTTAAAGCCCTTATAAAAACAAGATTAAAATAGTAAAAATTTTTAATAAGTGCTAGCAGCACTACTTATGTAGACTTAAGGAAGAGGAATAAAGTAGTTTTAAGAGATATAACTATGCTTACTATACTTAAAGCATTAACTTTTTTTTTTATAATCTTTACACTTTCTAGAACTAACTAGAGCATAATTTAAATTAATTTTTATTATATTAAAGTTCTTATTTATAACTGCGCTAGTTTAGGGGCGTATTAGGGCTTATATAGGGAGGAACCTTATGTTATTATTATAAGTAGTAATTAGGTTTACATACGCGTTAAGGTTGTTTAGAAGGGGTTCTTCTACTATAGCGCGTTATAGTTTAGTTAAGAGGGAGTTATATAAGGCTATAATTAGACCTATTTTATTTAGGCCTATATTAGATGTAAGTTAGTAGAACTTAGTAAAGTGTAAAGTAAAGCTTTTCTTTTCTTATTATAAAGTGTTTAGGCAACTTAGAGCTGTTAACTTTTTATTTAGGTTTTTATAAGTTACTTATAAAAATACTATAAATTAATCTAAGTTAATAATATCTTTATCTATTAGTAAGTTAATTAAGGCTATTATGTTATAGTTAAGTTAAAAGTAGGTGTATAGTAACTAAAAGTGTTTAGAAAGAAATTAGTTTACATTTTCTTTAAGTTTATATTAGAGCTTGTGTAAGAAAGAAGGTAGGTCTTTTTATTTTTTATTAAACAGTAGGGGATTAAGGAGTTAGTTAGATTTTATTACTAGGTTAGAAAGGTTATAGGTTGTAGGCAGTGTTAGGCAGAAAAGAGTTAAGCTATCTCTAGACTTCTAGGTAGGCTTTAAGGCTAGTAAGTTCTTAGTTCCTACTACTATAATAAAAGTTAAGGCAGAAACAGACTACTTAATAATATAAAGCTATTTTTTAAAGTCTTTTTAAAAAGCTTTAAAGCTTATAACATAGCAGCTTTTTTATAAAGTAAGCGCTTTTTAGAAGGCTTTTTAGCTTACTTTAATAGCTTAAAGTTATGCAAGTACTAAGCTTATTAAATTAGATTTAGAAGCTATTCTTAGCTAAAGTTTTAACACAACATAATGTTATAATTATGCATAAGTAAGGTTATAAAGCTTTACAGAGGTCTAGTTTAATTACTATGTAAGGTATTATAGTAGGTACAAGACATTATGTAAGGAATAAAAAAGTTTAGAAGAAAATTAGTAATTAAATACTTAGCTTAAAAGTCTAAGCGCTTTAGGTATAAATTAAGCCTGTTTTAGGTTTAGTTAGTGTTAAAGCAGTTTGTGCTTAAGTTTATGTCTGTGTTGTGTTGTGTTTGTGTTAGACGTGCACTAATAATACTCTAGTACGCGTCTGATACAGTTATGTCTGGGATCCAGGGAGGATACTGTGACAGACTCTTAGAATCTGCTTTTAAAATAAGAACCTTTAAAACTCTCTAGAATTACTATTAATAAAGTAAAGAAGTAAAAAGTAAAGGAAATACTTACTAGTAAGCTTTACTAGAAAACACTTAAGTACTAAGTAAAATAAGTAGAACATAACTCTAATTTAGTCTAGTATAAAGCTTTAAATTTTATAAGGTCTTTTTATAAACTAAAAGCTTTTTATAATAAGCATCTAAATTAGCTAGAACTTCTAAAAGCCTTATATAAGTAGATTAAGGCTTTTAAAGCTAGTGTAAAAAGCATAGATTACTTAGTAAATAATAAAGTATAAAAGTAAAAAGTTAGATTATATTTTTACATAATATTATTATAACTTTATAGACATGTTACTTAGAAGGTCTAATAGTAAGTTGTTAGACACTTTTAAACTCTTCTTTTTCTTCTTTTCTACTTTTTTTTCTCTTCTCTCTTCCCTTCTTTTTTCTCTTTAGACTCTCTTTAAACTCTCTTTACTTTATTTTTAGCTGCCTAAAAGCGCTGTAATGTTTACTTAAAAGTTAAACACTAAAGCTTCTAAAGCTAAAACTTATTAGAGCAGCTTAGTATTTTAGTAGAATAAGGCTACCTAAACACTAGCTATAAAAAGCTTAGCTTTTTAACTTTTTATAACTTATACTACTTACACTAGGTTCTAAGTAGACTTTAAAATAGCCTTAAAAGCTCTCTTTTTATTCTCCTTACTCTTTATGTTTTAGGCTGCTGCCTATAGCTTAAGATAGCTTTAAAAGACTAAAAATTTCTTTTTATAATATAAAAAAACCTACGCGTGCATTAGTAAACTATACTCTAGCTATATTAAACTATATTTATATAAAGTTGTATTTTTTATTATGTAAAGTATAATACTTACATTTCTTTAATCTAAAAAAACTAAAAAAAGAACTTAACTTAAAAGCTATAAGCTAAGGCATAAGTAGCCTAAAAGCAGATAACTTAAAAAGCCTTTAAAGAGGCTCTAAGAGGGGGGCAGAGTAGCATAGTAAATTTCTTTAATACTATAATTAGTTAGCAGACTAAGCTATAGAATGTTAGGTGCATAATAATACTTATAAAGTAAAGATTTAGATAATAGCTAAAAAAAAAAAAACTAATAATATTAACTAGACTATATAAGTAAAGTAAGTAAACACTTATTACTATAAATAATAAGTTTACTATATTAATAATAACTACACTACTAGTTACTACTAAACAAAAACATTATAATAAAGGCATTATATTAGTATTAAGTTTTTAGTTTATTTTTTAGTAATAAAAAATTTTAGTTAAGATAGTTATACTTATTATATCTTATTTAAATTAGTTTTAAATTAGTTCTAAATATTTTTTACACACTGTAAATAAAGACTATTAGCTTATAAAGAGGGGGTAGTGTAATAATTCTACAAATTGTTCTATCTTAGGTTGCTTAGATCCTATCTAAAGGGTCCCTGTATTAGCCCTAACTATGACTTAACCTAGTCCCCTGCAGTTACCCCTATTCTTTTATGTATTTAGTTGCACCTTGCCTCTGTAGCTAGCTTAGTAGTTTTCTAATATCCTACATACAAGGCCTATAGGTGTTATTAGTATTCCTAGGTCTCTAAGTCCCTACGCACTCCCATATGCCTCTAAGTAGATTCATACCGCATTCGGACCCATTGTCTTGCCTGCGCCATTACATATAGTAATTTTTAAGTAGTCTTAGATTATTTGTCTAACATATCTTAATAGTCTAAGAAATTCTTTAACTTTTTTAACTATTATAAGTTCTAGCTACTTAAGTACTTTTTATACTTTAGCTAAGTTAATTTTTATTTCCTTACTATTAATTATAAATCTTAAGTATTTTATTTTAGTAACATAGAATTTATATTTAAAAAGCTATAACTAGAGTCTGTACCTTTTTAGCTACTCTAAGACTTTTTATACTTTCTGTACATAGTCCTCTAGTGTATCTTTTAAGTAGATAAGGACGTTATCTAGATATACTAGAGCAAAGACATTAAGATATAGATTAAGAGCTATGTTAATAATTTACTAAAATGTTATAGACGTGTTTGTTAGACTAAACAGCATTACTAGTAACTTATAAAGTTCTTATAAAGTCTTAAATGCTGTAAGCTACTTATCTTTTTCTTTTATTCTTATTTTATTAAATCTGTTTTATACATTAAATTTTATAAAGTACTAGGTTCTTTTTAGTTAGTTTATAATATCTTATATAATTAGTAAAAAGAATTAGTTTTAAATTATGTTATTATTTAAAGTTTTATAGTCTTAACAGACTTAGATTTTTTTTTCTTCTTTATAAAAACTATAGCTAAAGCAACTAGGCTGTAACTTTTTTAGATATAGCCTTAGGCTAGCATTTAGTTAACATACTCTTATAAGGCTTTTTTTTATGCCTGTGTTAAAGGGTAGAGCTTATAAGTTTTTAGGTTATAGTTTTTTATTAGATTAATAGTGTAGTCCTAAAGCTAGTGTAGTAGTAGTTCTTCTAGGTCTTTTAGTATTTTAAACATGTCCTTATAATCTTTATATTTAGTAGAGATGCTGCCTTTTTCTTAGATTCTAAAGATTCTTATCTAATTTACATCTTTATTAGTTTTAATTTTTTATAGAAAACTTTCTTAAGCTTTTTTTTTATTATTCTTATTACCTAAGCTTTTAGCTTTTAGTAAGGGAATTTCTAAAGTTTCCTTTTTTTAGGGTAGTAACTGCTGCCCTGTTTTACTTGTTTGTAGACTAGGCATTAGTTGTTATAGCATGCTAACTAAGTTATGTGTGCGTAGTTGTTAGGAGTCTCTATAGTTATTATTCTTTAGTTAATTGCAAAGTTGTGCGTTCTAAGCTAATTATAGCCTAGAATTATATTATACTTGCCTTTTAGCTAGAGTATGTTTATAGACCTTTAGTTCTTAGTGTTTAAGGTTTTAAAGTCTTTTTTATAGGTTTCTAGGTTAATCTATCCTCTGCTATACTTAATTAAAAATGTGTTAGTAAGAGTTACTTTAAACAAGTTTTTTTTTATGTAGAATAAAATGCCTTATTTATCTACCTAGTCTTTGTCTATTATAGTAAATGTGCATCTACTGTCTATAAGAGCTAGTCTAGGCTATTCTTTATATGTAAAAGTAGTTGTTAGACTGTGTCCTATCCCTTATCCTACTATAACTAGGGTTAATATGTTATAAAAGACTTCTTTATCTAAAAAAAGGTAAGAATTAATATCTTATAAGTTATTATTAAACTTGTTCTTTTTTTTTTATAGATTTAATGTTCTTAATTATAGTAGTTAGCTACCTTACATTTATAATCTTTAACTAAGTAATGTAATGTTAGGTAATCTTCTTTTTTTGCTGCTTTTTACTAGAAATAGTAAAACTAGTAGTTGTTTTACTTTTTACACTTTATCTACTCTTTTTATTTATAAGAAGGGGCTGTCTAACAGGTGTAGCAGTTTATAGTTTTATAGGCAGAGGCTATCTCTTACTATAGGCATTTGTTATAGTTTTTCTTTTATATAGGCTACTAGCCTGTTTAGTGCTTGTTATCCTAATGTTTTACATAGTAACACTGTGTACATTAGTACTAGAGGTATAGACAATTATTAGGTCTATGTAACATGTTAAGAGGACTCTTCTAAGTCCACTGTAAGTACTCTTGTGTTTGTACTAACTGTACAGGGTGCTCTTTCTATTAGTAATTGTTAGTGCTATAGGTGTTGCTTCTACAGAGAACGCACTATCTATAGTTTTATTATATTACTAAAGCTTTTCTAAAGATTGCTAGGCTTAGCAGTAGTGTTTTAAGTTTTCTAGGTACTAGTTCTAGTACTATAAACCTAGTAGGTCTATTTAGTTCTTCTAGTTTCTAGTCTTAGATTTTTATAAAAAATTACTATTACTTTTTTTATTTATAATGTTGTACTTAACTCTAGCTATTTATTATATTATGTTAAACATAAGGTAGTTGTTACTAATGTTTATCTAGTAGAGTAGGACTATGCAGTAGCTTAAATAGTTATAATATAGGCTACCCTTCTAGCATTTACACTTCTAAAACTGTTAGGAGAGCTCTCTTACTAAAGTGCTAAAAGTCTAGTTTTAAAAAGGGAACTATTTTTTTTTAAACATTTATAATATATCTTTAGATTTAAGTCTCTTCTCTATATCTTTTAAAGATTATAAGGTCCTGTAATACTATGTTTAAGCTACTAAAATTTTAAATAGCTACCTTTTAATATGCTTTAAAGTAGTTGTTTAAAGAATAGTTTCCTCTGCATTACTAGTAAAGTTTATTATTTAATTTTTCTAATATTTTCTTATCTATAAGGCTATATTTAGCAGTAATAGCTTTTATTATTATAATAGTATTTTTATTCTTCTCCTTTTAGAAGTCTAGGTAATTTTAGCAGAAATGTCCTACTTTTTTATAGTTTAGGCAGGCCTTGTCTTCTAACTACTTTTACTATTTTTTATTAGAGGCAGCTTATTATGTCTTAAAACTTAGTTTTTTTTAAAAGAGAGCTTTATATATGTTTTACATAACTAAGGTTTATTAGTTTTTTATTATACTAAAAAGGGTTTTTTTTTAAGACAAACTTTAGCTTTTAAAGAGTTCTCTTTTATTATTTTTCTTTTTTATATTCTTTATAATAGTTGTTATAGGTTGTTGCTTTTATAATGTAATTATCTAATTTAGTTAGCTTGTTAACATGTATAAATTTATCTTTTACTTTATTATTTAACTTGTTGTAAAACATGCAGTATAGAGCCTTCTAGTTGTTCTATCTGCAGATAGCTAGCTGTTCTCTAAAGTAAGCTGTATAGTTCTAAACTATGCTGTTGCCCTACTTTATAGTGTCTAGTTTGTTAGCAGTAATTTTTTTTTTATCTAAAGTTTTATAGATAGCTGTTAGGGCTACCTTAAAGTTTTTAATATTACTAAACACTTTCTTTATCTTAGGGTTAAGTAGTGCGCTGTTAGCTCTAAAGTCTATCTAATTATCTACATGTAGTTAGAACTAGATTGCAGGGGGGCCTTCTAAGTGTAGTTCTATCTAGAATATTATTTCTGTGTTAGTCTAAAATGCTTCTTTATTATATTGCATATAAAAGTAGCATTTTATAAAAAATAGGTAGAGGTTCTTTAGTAATCTTTTAAAAGGCTTTAAAAGAGCTAGTTTTAAAGTTTTTTTAGCTATAACACTTACTTTTTTAGTAAAAATGTTTTAGATTTTTACTAGTTCTACTTATAGTTTATGTATTTAATAGGCGTAGTTAGTAGCTTTTTAGAGGCTTAAAAGTTTAAAAAAGTTTTATAATTCTACTACTTTTTAGTAAAGGCTTATAACTTTTTATTAAAGGCTTACTAATTTACCTATGTTTTTACTAATCTACTAGAGTTCTTTAATGTTGTCCTAAATTAAGTTAATTTGTTCTACTAAGATAGCTTTGCTTTAGGTAGAGACTTTTATAAATCTTAATAGTGTAGTGTAGGCTATATTAGAATCTAAGTTGTGTTAAGAGGTATCTATACTTTTTAAAAAAGGTAGTGTTTAATGTTATAATTTTTACTTTATAAAAGCACTTAGGTCTTATGCTGTTCCTAGAGGAGAAGTAGAATAGATAGTAGGGGCTAACTAGTAGGGTGTACAGTCCTACGTACAGGCTAATAGGCTTATTAGAGTGAGATAGAGTGACTAGATTATAGTTTACCCTTAATGCAGCAGTAAAAAGGCTAGATTAAATAGTCCTGTTAGACAAAGTTAAAAGTATATATAGTGTAAGATATATAAATAGTATTATAGCTTTTTAGAAAGCTAAATGCTACTTAGTTTATGTAAAGAATAAACTAAACATTAAACACGCCTTCTAAAGGTTGTTTAATGCAGGAATTATATACATGTGCTAGGAATGCTAAGGGGAGCAGAGGGAGTTTCTAGAGTCTGCTAAGGCAAGCTCTTAGAGCTCCTTTAAGCTCTCTTTAATTCACAGCCTATTCCTCTTATTAGACAGCACATTCCTCCATTACTGTAGGCAGCCGTGCTGCCTCCGTGTCCTCCAACTGGTTTATAAGCGAGCCCTGTCCCAATCCAGCTAGATTGTGGAGCACTGCTGGTGGAGTTACGCTGGTCCAACCGTAGACCGTAACACTAGGACGCCTAAGATAGAATAATTTATAAAAATTATTACACTACCCCCCCCCCCCTCTATAGACTAATAGTCTCTATTAGTAGTAGTTATAGTACAAAGTATTACTATTATATTCTTTACATTCTTAAACTAAAACTAGTCTAATTTAGCTAGGTGTTTTTACTAAGTATTCCTTTACACTGCTAGCAGTGTCCTCTACACTAAACGCTATGTGTGCCTGTTCTAATAGTAATTTATATAAATGTCTAGCCTATTAATAATTAAAACTTACTCTTTATTTCTTACTATCTATGCAATTATTAATCTTAGTTGTGTGTTTAAAGTAGTAACATTTAAATATTATTAAAAGTGCTTTAAAAGTCTCTTACTATAAAGTAGTAGTAGTAATTTAAAGCATTATTAGGGGTAATTTAGTAGTTAGAGGTTAGTGGTTGCTTAGTAGTGTTTTAGTAGATTAGCTGCTTAAGCTATGCTTATAATTAAGTATAGATATACTACTAAAGGTTAACTTTAAATTAGGTGGGTCTAGCTTTAGGTTCTGTAGACACAGGTTTAGCTATTAACAGGGTAGTAGTTAGTAGTTAAAAGTTAGTAGTTAAAAGTTAAGCATTAGCAGTTATCTCTAATTTTAATAAGTTATTAGTAGTCTTTAAGTTTCTACTTTAGTGTATTCTTTACAACTTTTCTAAAAGCAATTCTAATTATAAAGGATAAAAAGTTCTAAACCTAAAGGCTTTAGTTAACTAAAGGTTAATAAGATCTAGTCTATAGACTAAATAGTTTAATATAATAGTGTGTAAGTATTATAACCTAAACTAAATTAGACACGTCTTAAAGCTTAAACATAGTTAAATAAATAATTAGTGTAATATTATAATAAAGCTGTTACTAGTAAAAGTAAGTTTTTTAATATAATGTAACAGCACAGGCAAGACAATAGGTCTAAATGCAGTAGAAATCTACTTAGAGGCATATAAAAGTGCGTAGGGACTCTAAACCTAGGAATGCTATTAACACTTATAGGCCTTATACAAAAGGATATTAGAAAACTACTAAGCTAGCTACAGGGGCAAGGTGCAACTAAATACATAAGGGAATAGAGGTAACAGCAGGGGTTGGGGCCAGGTCGGGGTCAGGGCCGATACAGGGGCCTTCCGGAGGTTCCGGGACGCCCGAGATGGAACGATTCATGAGAATCGTTACAAAAATAAGGTGCTAACTATATAGGCTAGTAACATAATAAGTAGACACAGCAACCTAGTGTCACAGCTCTGCACTGCTACTATAAGGCGGCTAGACCTTATAGTAACAGTGCTAGATATATATAATTGTCGCGTACAGCTATCCGTCTATATATATCCTTCTGCTGTGCTAGCTAGAAGGTTGACCTTTTAGCAAACGCAACAATAATTAAAAGACATTAAGCTTAACTTCTAGCATAACTATATAAAGTAAAGATTAAGCACTTTATATTCTTATAAATAAAGTATTAAGCTTATTATAAAAGTGTATATTACTACTACTATAAAAGCTTTTAGGCTAGTAAGCATTACTATAAAAGTTATATAGCATAGAAGGTTATATAAGCTAGTAGACTTAGTAAGAACTATAAAGCATTACTTTACTAAAATACATAAAAACATATATAATAGCTACTAGGCAGTAATGCTATACATGCAACTAGACTTAATTAGATAAAGCTTATTATCTAATGTTGTTTAAATCTCTATGCAGTAGAGCTGCAGCTTAGTGTAATTATAAGCTGCAGCTTAAAGTAACTATAATCTAGTAGAGCCTATAGGCTATCTAGTAACAGCCTGTACACTGTCTGCTACTTGTAAAGATGGGATGGTAAGTAGCACAGATAGCACTAAGAGCAAGCTTTCAGAGAAAGATAGGAGTGTATTGTAAGAGAGACAAATCGCTGCCAAGCTTCACTTGTCAGGATTCATGCTTATATACAAAGCACAGGTCATACGACCTCCAAACAGGTCAGGTAAGGCCATACTAGCCTGTTCTAGGACATCTAGCCTTACATTATCCCCCCTTATAGTAGTCTTATAACTTAGAGGATAGAACAGATAACAATAGGCCTAAGTGGTATAAAAAAGTGTTACATAATGCTCTAAAAACTTACTTTTACTTATTTTAGTTAATTTTATGCAAGTTTATTTAAAAATAACCTAGAGTTATTAAGTAAAAGTAAAGTAAAAGTATAAAGTAAAAGTAAAGGTAAAATAGCAGTATATCTTACACTAATAAAGTAGCAGTTAGGACAGTATATATAGGGTCTAACTATCCTAGAAATCTATCTCCTTTACACTTCTGCCCTCTCTATAGCTTAGAATTTAGAAGATTTTAAACTTTTTAAAGTAAGTATATTCTAAGCTACTCTAGCGTAATTTAGCGTAAAGGGGTGCTAACAAGCTTTAATAGTCCTATCCTACTCTACTTGCGCCTGCCTATTGCTTAATCTGCTTTTAGCTCTTTCCTTTATACTTAACTTTACTTAATAACTCTAAAATAGACCTTTACAGCCTACTTTATTATAATCTAGCTATAGTTTTTTTTAAGAAAGATTAATTAACTTTT
The DNA here is from genome assembly GCF_010093535.1 of Lindgomyces ingoldianus. NCBI lineage: Eukaryota > Fungi > Ascomycota > Dothideomycetes > Pleosporales > Lindgomycetaceae > Lindgomyces > Lindgomyces ingoldianus. The sequence continues at coordinate 931,254 of NW_022985164.1, read as the reverse complement.
ACTAACATAAACTTACACTCTAACAACTTTTATGTTTAATGCGTTAACAAAATGTCCTGTAAGAGCATTATAAATAAAAGTAGTAGCTGTTATATGCTTATAAACAACAAGTTATGTTATAGCATAAAGAAAGAAAGAATTAAGTACACTAAGTGTGCTTATTACCTTAAATTTAGTAAAAAGTGCTTTAAGGTGTGTATTCTAGCTCCTTCTAGCGTATTTAGGCGCAGTCTGTCTAGGCTAACTCTAGATAGCTCCCTATTACCTTTAAACCTAAATAATAGGCTCTTAAGGACACTATGCTTAATGTTTTAGCCCTTATTAATCTACTTAACCCTGCTTAGTTAGCGTAGGCTAATATAATAGTTATGTTATAAGTAAACACTATTATTTAGTTTCTTTAGGTGTAAGTCTTTCTATTGCAGCATAATCTAGCTTAATTAGCCTTATTTTAGCTCTTAATAGTTTACAGCAAAAACAAAATCCTGTACAATAACTATCTGTACGCGCACAGTAGCGCTATAGGCAAAATTGCTAAGACTAGAGTTGTTTTTAAGAAGCACACCTGCTCTAAAGCTAATATTACTAAGAAAAAGAAAAAAAAGTGTAAGGCGCTTAAAAAAAACTTTAATAAAGATAAAGCTGCAATAACTTTATCTAAAAAAGTAGGTGTGTGCTATTCTTAACTATTCTAGCGCTAACTAGCATAATAAAAGAAATATAGTGTTAAAAGTGTCTATGTTACTAAAGCTAAGTAATATTATTATGTTAATACTGCTAAAGCTGCTAATGCAGTCTACTGCGTCTTTAAAAAGTATAATAAGGCTAATAATATTAAGAATAAGGCTAGTTAGAATTAAACTTTAGCTAAAAAGAGGTAGCTAACTAGGTATAATAAGAAATATCCTAATAGTTGTTCTGCTGTTATAAATTTACCTACAGAGGACCTTAATGTCTAATCTAGGGCTCTAATAGCACAATCTAGTGTGATCTAGCGCATTCTATAGTAAAAATAGTTAAGAATGTATAGTATAGTGTAGTTTTAGGTTTTTTAGCTTAAGCTTCTTTCTTCTTTTCTTAATAAAGTTAAATACTCTTATATTATGTCTTTTAAACTTAAAGTGCAACTGTTTTAGTAGTAATAGATTAATCTGCTTTTAGCTTACTTACTTTACAGCTTTTTTATCTTAAAAATTCTAGAATGTTTTACTAGACTTAAACTCTACCTTTTTCTTGCTAGTATAGGTTATTTTAGGCTAGAAAGTTTATTTCTTCTACATAATAGATTTTCTTAAGTTAAAATAACTTTCTTCTTAACTCTAGTAAGCTATTCTATGCTAGAATAGCCTTACTTAGTCTAATTAAAAAATTTTAGGTCTAAATAAGCTATGTTATCTTTCTATTCCTATAGCGCTATTAAACACCTTTTATTAAAAAAACCTTAAGTAAGAAAAAAATAAAGTAAAGGTAGCTATACTTAATTTATTAAGTTACTTTCTTTTTTCTAAGAAGTTTAACCTAAACTAGCATAATTTAATTTTTTACTATATATTCCTCTACTCTTCTAGAACGCTTTTAATGCGTTTAAGCTAATGTTAGGTCTAAGTTTCTATAAGTTTTTTTTAGATTAATAACTTTTTTATTTTATAAAATATTTTTATACTCTAACTAAGTTCTGTCTCTAGTTAAGTATTTTTTTTACATAGTACACATTATCTTATATAGCGCGTAGAGTGTTTATAATTAGTTCTAATTATAACTTAAGACACCCTTTCTAGGTATATAGCTCTAAAAGTAAGACATAGAACACTAGATAAACTTCTTCTAGATTAGGTAAGTCTACTTTGTACACCTCTGCGCTAATTTAGGCTATAACTTTTTTTAGTTTTAAAAACTTTTAGTCTAACTTTTTTTTTAGCCTTATTAATTTTATATGTTTATTAAAGACTAATACTTTATTTTTTACTTATAGCTATATATGCTTCTATTATTTATCTATATACTTTTTTTAATATGCATTTATAGTAATAATTTTCTAGCAGCATTTTAACTGTAGAGCAAGTGCTTTTACAGCAACTCTGTTTGCTATATGTAATTCCCTCTAACCTAGGGGTTCTCTAGGCTAATCTAGCCCTCTTAGGTTCGCTCTGTGGTATGCTTAGAAAGAAGTAACTCCTGTAGTTGCGTGTACGCTATTATTATACATACACTCTGCTATTAGTAACTATATTACCTAATTATCTTGTTCTAGGTAATAGTAACATCTAAGGTACTATTTTAAGGTTTAGTTTTATCTTTTAGTCTGCCTATTAGTCTTAGAATAGTAGGCTAACAAGAGAATTTTTTACATGCTAAAATAGTAATAAAAACTATTCTAGTACTTTAAGTTTATTATTAGCTTTTAATTAAAAATAATGTTTTTTAGAACTTTATAAAAGTAAATAACTTTTTTTAACTAAACTTTTGCTAGGTCTAAAGCCTTTTAATTAGCTTTAGCTAGCACATAGTAGGCTATCTTAGTAAGACAGTCTACTATTATAAGAATTACATTATATACTAACTCTAAGTATTTATAAGAGGGCAGCTGCGTTATAAAATCTATTGTAACATCCTACTAGAGCCTATTAGGCAGTGGCAAAGAGTGAAGGAGCTTATATAGGCGGTGTTATAGAGCTACTAATTGTCTACACTTTAGGCAGTTATTATAGTACACCTCTATGTCCTTTCTAAGCTCTTTTTAATTATATTAACATATAATCTTTTTAAGTGTTTTTTTTACACTAAAGTAGCCTACTAATAGGCTATTATAGCACTTTTAGAATGCTTCTGCCTTCTTTTAGTCTATTATTAAGGTCTTTTTTTCTGTATTAGCTATAGCATGTTGTTTTAGCCTATTCTAAGGATAAGTGTTTTTATTAAAGTTCTTTTTATTCTTTATTTTACTTTTAGTGTTTAATAAGTCTATTTTATTATAGTTTTCTTTAATACCTAATATAAGGTCTTTATTATTATCCTTTTTTAGTTCTTTGCTTATAGCTCTTTTAAAATCTAGCTGTTTTAGCCTTTGTTTTTTTAAAGTAGTCTCTAGCTAAGCTTAAAGAATTTTAAAAATATGTAATAGCTGTAACTATTAATTTCTTATTATAATTTTATTAATTTAAGAGGTTACACATGTCTATTACATACACTGCATTTTTTTTCTAAAAAGGCTATTATAACTTCTTAATGTAGTTAGGTTTTCTTAAGAGTCTATCTACTAGGTTTAGCTTCCCTAGACAGTGCGTAATAATAAAATTATATTTTATTATTCTTTTATAGGCTTAGACCTGCTAGTAGTTTAAAGTTTTAGTTTTTATAAACTAGCAAAGATTATTATAGTCTATAAAAAGTTTAAATAATAGACTTTAAAGGTAATGTTGCTAATGTACTAAACTTTTATTAATAGTAAGTAACTCTTTATTATAAGTATTATAATTATACTTAGCTTTACTTATCTTTTTTAAAAAAAAGCTAATTAGCCTTTATTAAGCCTCTTTAGTCTTATCTAAGACTAATTAGCTTAAAATGCTATAAATTACACTTTCTAAAGTGTTAACCTTTACTTTAGTTTTCTTATTAGCATTAAAATAAGCTAATATAAGAACTTTAAAAAAAAGTTTTAAAGCTTTTAAAAGGCTGCTTTGCTTTTAAAACTAATATTAAGCTTTTAACTTTCTTCTTACTTTTACTCTTAACTACTCTTTACTGCGTTTAGGCCTTTCTAGGTTAGCTTAGTAAGAGGCAGAGTAATTAGAGAGAAGTTAGTAATAAACTACCTATAGTAGTTTATAAACTTTATAAAAACACAAATATTCTAAACAGTCTTTAGCATTAGCTACTTCTAGATTGTTTTAATTTTTAAAAGGTTAACTTTAACTTCTTCTAAGCAAACTATGTACCTTAAGTACTTAGTTTCCTTTATGTAAAATTTGCACTTACTAAGTTTTAAAAAAAGCTTTACTTTATATAATCTTTATAGCACCTTTTTAATATACATAACTTGTTCCTTTTCTATATTAGAATAGACTAGAATATTATTAAAGTACATAATACATGTTACATTAACTAACCTTGCTAGGGCCTAGTTAATATAAGCCTAGAAAGCTGCAGAAGTATTAGTAAGACTAAAAGGCATAACCTAGTACTTAAAATAACTATATTAAGTCTAGAATGCTGTCTTCTACTTATCTTTTTTATAAATACATAATATATAGTACACATTATAGATATCTAGCTTTATATACTACTTTGCCTTCTTAAGTCTTTTAAGAGATTCTAAGATAAGTAGTAGTAAGTAATAATTTTTTATTATAATCTAGTTTAGGCCTTTATAATTTATATAAAGCCTTAACCTTTTATTTTTCTTCTTTATAAATAGAATTAGAGCTTTTATAAAAGACTTAGACCTCTAAATTTACTCTCTTTATAAATAATTATTAATATATTTATAAAGATGCTATAACTTATACTCTAACAAGTTATATAGTAGTTAGTAAGAAGGCTTTATTCTTTCCTCTAGCTTAATAGCTAAATCTTGTAGGCTATGTAGTAGTACTTCTAACATCTTGTTAGACTTAACTATGTTTGCATATTTTTTACACTTTAGTCTTAACTTAGGCTTTATAAGTTTTAAAGAATCTTTAGTGTTATTAGACAGCACGCTGCAGACATAGATATCTGTATTAGGACTCTACATAGTTTACTTAAACTCTACTATGTCTTCTAAGGCTACGTTAGCATACTTTAGCACACTATAGTCCTTTACGCCCCTAAATAATATATGTCTTGTATAAAAGTTTAGCTTTAGATTAAACTAATTAATCTAAGGTAAACTTAAATATATTAGAGGTCTTTTTAAGTTTATTACTATAAATAGCACTTTATAAGTTTAAACTCTTTCTTAGAAGTCTATAATCTTTATGTTTACAACTATAAAGCTGTAGATAGTAAAGTCTAATCTATTAAGTGCCTTTAGAAAGACACCTAGTAGGGGCTTAATCTTAAGATCCTGCTTCTTAGCTATTATAGTAGACAGGATGTTTAATTAAGCTTTTTTGTCTACTATAGCCTAAAAGTCTTTTAATAACTCTATACTTACTATTACTAATAATAAGGTTAACCTTTTTAAGTATAATAAGTCTTAAAGGTTTCTAAGCTCTTTTTTATTACTTACTAAGGTAATATAGGCTAAAAAAAAAAGCTTAGTTTTTCTAGCCTTACTTTTTTTTTTTTGCTTATTTTTGTTAGACTTGTCTTTATTTTTATCCTTTATAAGATAATCTAGGGAAATATAACCTAGCTACTTATAATTTTAGTAAGTAACTTTTATTTTATTAAATTTCTACCTTCTTCTAGCTTTTTTTTAGCTTAAAGGCTTTATTTTATTTTTTTAGGCTTCTTTAGGTCTTTATTAGCTAGAGGTAAAGTAGAACACTTTTATGTTCCCTTCTCTTTTAACTTTAGCCCTTTTCCCTTCTGTAGGTGGTAGTAGGATATGTTACTTTGCTTTTTTACCTAAGCTAGCGTCTTTTGCTTACTTTATAAGATATACATTAGATTACGCTTAATCTTATTAAATAGTGCGCTACTAAAGTTTACTATTATTCTATCTAGGCTCTTCTTATTAACTTTAGTCTATAATAGCCTAAGGTAGGCTAGAAGTTTAGTTAGAAACTAATTAGGTTATTATTTATAGTTTTTTATAGCATTATAAGCTACTTTTTTTTATTCTGCTAAAGTACTTAATGTATTAAGCATCTTGTTTTTAAGATCTTACTATGTTAGTAACTATAATAGGTTAATAAGCTTTAAATAAGTGTAGTATGTCTTTTATAGTAATTATAGTGTCTTATTAATATATTATAGGCTAAAAGAGATCTTCTATAATTCTTAAGTAAAGCTTAGTAGACTTTTTTAATAATAGTTCTTATTATCTTTACACTACTAGTTGTAGTCTGCTTTGTTCTTCTTTTTGTATTAGTGCAGCAGTTTAGAACGCAGTAGGTTTACTTAGTCTTAAGTAAGTTTTAGTATAATAATGTTTAATACTTTAGTTAGCAACTTATTAAGCGCGTCTATATTACTTACTTTAAATTAATAATAGATTTTTATTATCCTAGCTAGTTCTTACGCTTCCTGCTGCTCTTGCAGCTAGGTGCAGGCTTCTGCTAAAGCCTAATTCACAGGGGTAGACTGTGCGTTACTTGGTCCCACACTAGCCCTTCTAACCCCTTCTAGGCCCTAAACGCCTTTTAAATAGCTTAATAAGCCTAATCTATAGAGATTTCTATTATCTCCTTTACTTATCTTTTACTCTGTTTCTCCCTGCGTTAGTGTTAACTCTAGTTAAGTATTACTAGAAGTAGCAGTTTTAGCTAGCTTTTTAGGTAATTTTTAAGCGCTAGTTGCATCTAATTCTTCTCTAGCGTTTTGCTTTAACACTATTATGTAGGAATGTTGCCCTTAAGCAGTATGCTAGCTTGTAGAGCAATTTAAATGTAAAGATAGGATAGTAAGTAGCATAGATAGCACTAAGAGCAAGCTTTTAGAGAAAGATAGGAGTGTATTATAAAAGAGACAAATTGCTGCTAAGCTTTGCTTGTTAGGATTCATGCTTATATACAAAGCACAGGTCATACAACCTCCAAACAGGTCAGGTGAGGCCATACTAGCCCGTTCTAGGACATCCGGCCTTACACTACTAGTGTAACTAAGTTAACTTTAATAAAAAATCTCTTTAAAAAGAAACTTTTATATCTTACCTTTTTTTTTACTTGCCTCTGCTAAGGTAGGTAGTAGCTTATAGAATATAAGGCTAATAGTAAAGATAGTCTACTTATCCCTCTTCTTCTTAAGGCGCGTTCTAAGCCTTTAAAAAAAGGTAGTAAAAGTTAGTTTAAAAAAACTTAGTTACTAAACTTTATATAATTTACTAGTAAGCTAGATATAGCCTAAAGCTATTTAAAAGGCCTAAAGGTAATCTAAATATAGCTTAGAAATAAACTAAGTATAGCTTAAAGCTATTTAGAAGACTTAAAGATAATTTAAATATAGCCTAAAAACTATTTAGTAGTAATATAACTTTATAAAGCTAGTAGGTAATTACAGGCTTATAGGCTATCTAGATACAGCTTAAAGGTAAACTAGATCTAGCCTAAAGCTATCTAAGAAGCCTAAAGGTAATCTAGATACAGTGTAGAAGCTTTTTAGGTACTGCCTAAAGCTACTTAAAGCTTAAAAGTAGTTACATTATAAAGCTGTCTATACTACACTTCTTACTAAAATAAGAAGTGTTTTATGCTAAAATATAAAGTTTTTTAGTGCTAGTGTAGCTAATAATAATTTTATATTTAACTATAATAATAACTACTACTACTATATCTACTTAAGAGCTTAAACACTTAATTAGTGTGTGTACACAAAGTAGCTAGTAAGGGCCTAGATTAATAATAAAGTATAAGTAGCTTAGTAAATAAGTAGGTTATAAGCTAATAATTAAGAATAAAAAGTACCTACATTTTCTATTAGTTACAGTGCCTAAGCTGCGCTGCGTAGACTGTTTATCCTAAGGGGATATATAAAGGTTTATAATGTAAGAGGTATTAAGCAGGAAACACAGGTTATAAAGAGGGAATGCAGGATAGAGGGGTTAAAAAGAGTAAACCTTAGAGTTAGAGGCAGAGGTACAGAGGCCGAGGAGCCTATATACTCTGTGCTAAGCTCTTAGGGTACTCAGGGGCTGGATAGATGTAACATAACTGTGACAAGTACACTTTATAGCCTTTAGTTATACTTTTATAGCTTTTTAACATAGCTTTACTACTTTCTTATGTGCTGTAATCGCTGCAGTAGCTGCAGCAGTAGCCGCTGCCTCTGCTGTAGTTATAGAGGGTATACGCGCCCTTTTTAGCCTCTCTATAAGCATATTAACAGACTATAACACTAAAAACGCGTTAGTATAGCTCCTATACATATATTTATATAGCATTAAGTTGTACTAATAATTATTAGATAGTTGTTGTGTAATTTTTATATAAAATAAGTAAATTTACAGTTTGTGTGTAAGTTTGTACGCGTGCAGGGAAAATTGTTGTGTTGCTAAGGAATTCCACTGATTTTTGCACCAGATAGATTCGTGCTGAGGCTGATAGGCGTATGCGCGATCCAACCAAATATGTTATCTCAGCAAGCTCAGACGGGATGGGGAGAGAGCCTCGACAGGGGCAAGCCCCTGCTAGTAGCTTTAGTGGCGCAAGCCCTATCTCTCTAGCTAATAAGAGTATAAAAAGGGCTTTCTCTCCCTAGCTGTCTAAGGGACTTTTGTAATTTTTTAGGTAATATTATGGTTCTAAACCTCCTCTACTATGCACTAGCTTAACTAAGAATTACTGTAGCTCTACTACTTTTTGTCTAAACTAGGTTAGATTTTAATAGGTAATAGAGACAGTCTCTAGCTATATCTTAACATTTTTGTAACTTAATTCTAATAAGATTTAGCAGAGTATTGCGCTATTAAGTCCTACGTAGGACATTTTAATAACCTTATAACTACACTTTAATGCAACTCTCTAACTACATAATATATTATCTTTAGAATTTAAGACCTGTCTAAGTGTCAGATTGAAGCACTGTTTCTAGGCTTCCTGAGATGAATGATGGGTTTGGATATGATGTATGGGATGATTGATTGATTTTTATTAATCATGTTAATTTATCAATCCTTTTTCTGCTCTACTCGTGTTGCTCGGCTTTTGTTTTTCCGATCCGAGTCCCTCGCGCACTAGCCCTATGCGCGACCAGCTTGCAACATGCTGCAAAATGCTGCAAAATGCTGCAATTTGCAGCAACATACTGTTCAAGCTTATTGCTTGTACTATGTAGCAGCTTTCGTCAAACGTTCCTCCTGTCTTGACAGTAGGTGCGCATATCTGACACACCCCCTCAGCTTAGACATGCTTCAAGCTGGTTCCTAATTGCGCATCCTTAGTGTGCTTTTAGGGCTTCCATTCTTGCTTTAATCTCTTCCATATCCGCTTCCTGACTAACTATCCTCTCCCTGACGTCAACTAGCCAAATTTGCTAAAGAAAGCTTGGCCATTTGCTAGCTAGAAGCGCTTTAGTAAGTCTGTCTGCAAGCATCTTGCTAGAGGGGACATAGACAACCTTAATTGTTTGTTAAGAGACTTCCTGTTAGAGCTAGTAGTTATAAATGTTAACATGTTAGAGCTTAGTTTAAAGTTAAGATATCTCTTTATTTACTAGTTAAATTATTTACTTGTTATTACACTAAATTATAATAGTTAAATTAGACATCTTAACTTACAGTTTATTAAGAAGCATTCTTATAAACATAGCTTTCTTAGTAACTTAAGACAGTGCAAGTAATTCTGCTTTTATTATTAATGTTATAACTATATCTTATTTATTTACTTACTATGCAATCTATCTGCTAAATAGTTAAATAACATAGCCCTAAAAGCTCTTTCTATTTAGTGTATTATCTATAAATAACATATTGCTTACTACTATAAAGTAGTCTTCTCCTCCTAATTAGAGTGCGTACGTCTGTGTCGCATGTAGGTACAGGATGACTTAATTAGCTGCATCCTAATAGTTAGATGCAGGATTTGTAAGAAACTGTGCAAGGTGTAATGTAGCAAAGGTAATGTCTAGTCTTGTAGTAACTACTGTAAAGAGCAGAGATCTAATCTTCTACTAATATTAATTTACTTCTAATAAAGTTACAAAACTAGATTACAGCATAAGTTTAATCCTACTTATAAGTATAGTGTGCTGTAGGTCTTTTTTATTAGCTAGCCTAGCTATCTTATTAATATATAAGGCTTATAATAGCTAAATTATTTATTACTATTAATTTTTAATAATCTTAACTCTTAAGAACTATTATAAGTTCTTACCTTTTATTAAGGTATACTTCTTTTATAACTAGTCTACTACACACTATGCATCTACTTTAGAGCCTTTTTTATACGCAATAATAAAGTTATCTATATAAAAAAAAACAAATATTCTAGCTTTAGTTATATAGTAAGGTTTATATAGAACAGCTAAAAACTTAAGGCCTTTAAAAGTTATTATAAAATAGTATTACTAAAGTAAAGAAGAAATTTATAGGCTATATAGTGCTTTTTAAAGCTTTAGTATTATACCTAGTTTTTAATAGCCTCTTAGCATTTGTATGTAGATATTGCAGTTAATTACTACATGTATAAACATGTTAGTTATGTTATATTATTTAAGCTTTAAGTTAAAGCATGTAGATATTACTATTAGCATTTAAAATAAGCATTTTGCTAGAGTAGTAGTATAGGTATCTTATATAGTAATGTTTTTTTATTAATTACTATAAACTACTAGTTGCGCCTTACATTTTTATAATCTATAGTGCTTGTTAAGCTTATAGGTGTACACTTACATATAATCTAGGATCTGCTGTCTAGCTGCCTTAATTAGCTTTATTTAGACCTTTATTTAGAATTTTATTATTTAATAACTATTTAGGTGTGTTCTTTCTACTACCTTAAACATCTTATATAAAAGGTGCTTTTTTAGTTACTTTTAAGTTAATAGTAAAAGTAGTAGCTAGCTTTTATAAAGTGTTTTTTTTTAAATAGCATTCTTATTAATGCTGCTTTATTTAGTGTTTTACTACTATGCTTTTTTACACTTCTAGATCTTATGCTAGCTATAAAGGCTATAGCTTATAGTATAGTCTTTAATAACTTTATTTAGCTTAGCTTTAGTGCTGCTCTAGCTATTAACTATATAAGTAATGCTATAGGTAGCAGAGTATTTAGAGAAAATAGATAGTTATCTTTAATCTTTTTTTCTTAATAGTAGCCTAGTAGGTTTACTTTATTAAAATTTAATGTATTATTTATAGTGTTATCTTTATAAAATAACTTTATCTTTAGCTAATAACTAGGTGTTAAAAGCTTAATTATTTTAATATATATAGTAATTTTTTTTACTATGTTATATATAAAGTTATCTATTAAGTTTTTAAGCTTACTACTAAAAATTAAGTGTTTATTAAAAATAATATTACATATATAAATTACTTTTACTAGCAGTAGTATCTATATATAGTAAATATTTAATAATTAGTACTTAACTAGATATCTAATCTACGCCTTTAAGTTTAGCCTTTATAGCTTAAATTTATTTTAATGTGTGTTATTAGTTATTATAAATGCTTTATAGCTATAAGCTTTTAAATGTGTAAAGCTTAGCTTTTAAATTAACATAATAACTTTATTATTTAAAGCTACTTATATAAAGAAGATTTTATATAGTGTTTTTTAGTTATTAGCATAGTTTAGCGTCTAATTATATAGGTATACGCTAGCTCTAGTAATGTATAGCTATACATCTTATAGTAAGTTAGCATCTAGTTACTGTTACAATCCTTGCTTCGTGAAGCACTCGGGTCAAGTGATATTCCTAGGTGGGAAGTAGGACGGATAGTAGGGGCCGTTCCGGTAGGGTGTACAGTCCTACGTACAGGCTATTAGGCTATTAGAGGGACAGAGAGTGACCAGATCGTGGTTTGCCCTATGTGCGGCAGTAGGGAGGCCGGGGTCAAACAGTCCTGTTAGACAGGGTTAGAGGTATATATAGTGTAAGATATATAAATAGTATTACAGCTCTTTAGAAAGCTAAATGCTACTTAGTCTATATAAAGAATAAACTAAATGTTAAACACACCTCCTAAAGGTTATTTAATGTAGGAACTATATACATGTGTAGGGGACACTAAAGCAAGCTAGACAAGCTTACCTAAGCCTACTAAGCAGGGCTTACTAAGCTCCCTTAGACTTATAGAATTTACGTCCTGTCCCCCTATTAGACAACGCATTCTTCTATAATCTTAGGTAGTCGCGCGGCTTCTGCGTCCTCTGCTTAGTCTGTAAGCAAGTCCTGCTCTAACTGTACTATATTATAGAGCATCCTAGGTGGAGTTACGCTAGTCTAACTATAGACTGTAACACGCTGCCCCTTCTTCTTAGCAGCGCCCTTGCTGCTCTGCTTACACAACTGTGTTAGTAAAAGCTTATTTATAATGTTAGTGCTTTTTTGCTAAAAAGCATTTCTAACATCTATCTTTTTTATGCTAAATAGCTTACTAGTCTTATTTGTCCTACTGTTTTTATATTACTTATTATTTTAATTCTCTTTACTAGACAAAAATAAGGCCTTATAGCACTTGCTAATTTTTAGAGTTATTTTATATGTTAACTTTATCTTTAAATAAGTGCGTTAAGTGTGTAAAAAAAAATAGTAAATGCAACACTTTTATTTCTAACGCTGCGTAGGATTGCTTAGAGAAAGAGAGAGAGTTACTTTTTTAAAAGGCAGTTACTGTAAAGGCTTAAAAGTAAGACTTTAATAATAAGATGTCACATTAGGTCTAGGAGACTTTAGAGGCAAAGGCTAGAGAGTGTTCTAAACAAGATTATATTTAAAAGTTATTAAATCTACTAGAGGCTTATTATGTAAGGTACTTAAAAGAGGACCTATCTTCTTTAGACAAGATAGAAGCTCTTAAGGCTAAAGTAAAGGGCTATTCTTTTTTTTAACTATTATTAGCTAAGACTTGTCTCTAAAGGCTGCTACTATCTAGTAATAATGTAACTGTTCCTTTTAATATAGGTGCCTTATTACCTAGCTAGTTTCTTTTAGATAAGCTTAAAGGTACCTCTGTACTAGCAGCTGCGCGTTTCTTAAGTTCTTAGCTAGTTCTTATGTGTTTTTACTAGTAAGCTACTCTTTCTATTTTACTAGAAATTCTTTCTAGTTTTTTTAATTACTAATAATATATTTAACTTTGTATTCTGCTTCCTTATCTTTTTATTCTTGCGTAGATAGAGAAATCTCTTTAGGTGCTTTTTCTAGTTTAGATATGTAGAACTATAGGTGTATCTTTATATGCGGGGGAAGCTTAAGCTTGCAGTTGTCTTTTTAGGTCTAGAGGACTTTATATAGTCCTATCCTTTTTTCTACTAGCTTTCTAGAGGGTCTAGGTATCTTAAGATTCTTAGTGTTAAAATACACATAGTCTTTTAGGTTAATTTCTAGTCCTAGTTATTATAATTTATTTACATATTTTTCTATAGCTGCTCTGCTAGACCTTGCTTCTACAGCTAATCTTTTGTGTATTTAACATAGGTCTGTTAGCTAATCTATTAACTCTTATAGGTCTATAAGTTAGCTTCTATGCAACATAAAGTACAGGTTATATCTAAAATTAGCTTTATATAGCGTTTCTTTAGTTATAGCTAATTCTACGTTATTAATTACTAGCTGCGCTATTAGGAGCTATTCTAGCTAGTTATTCTAAGCATAAAAAATGTACTTCTTTAAATATTTTTTTATTTCTACATTTACTCTTTTAGTCTATCTGTCTGTTTGTAGGTAGTAGGCTATTAATAGTTTATATGCTATGCTAAGGTGTTACATTGCTGCTTTCTAAAAGCTGCTAGTAAATAGCTTGTCCTAATTAGAGATAATAATTCTAGGGCATTTATGTACTAATATTATGTTTTGCTCTAATTTATAAATAAACTTTTTAGCTATTATTGTTTTTTCTAAGAGCTAAGTGTGTAGATATTTAGTAGTTTTGTCTAGAGCCACTATAATTATGTTGTACATCCTGTCTGTCCCTAGTTCTTTAGACAGGGGCAATTCTATAATAAAGTCTATTATAATTATTATCTATAGTAGCTTTAGTGCTTTAATTAGTTAAAAATGTCTATAGGCCTTATGCCTTCTTAAGTTGTTTTTATTGCAGGTATTACATTTTCTAAGCACCTCTATGCATAGTTGTTTTACTTTTAGTATTTATTATAGTATAGCAGCCTTTAGCTTCTTCTAAAGGGTGCCTATTCTAAAGTGTCTAAACATTAGAGATTTATAGTATTCTTAAATTAAGTTCTTCTATCCTTGCTTACTAGCTAAAAGCATGTAGGATTTTTTTATAAGTTAGGGTCTATTATAGACCTATCCTTTATTAGTTTTTTTAAAGAGTGTAAACTTCTTAGTTCCTTCTTCTCCTCTATTAAAGTAGTCTAGTCTTTAGCTAAGGGCGTTAGCCTGCTAGTTCTGTGCTCCTAGGACATGCTTAATAGTGCAGTTAAACTAGGCGAGTTCTATTGCCTATCTTATGTGCATTAGTAATAGTTTTTTTACTATTAAAAACATAACTAAATTTACATAGTTAGTTATAATATTAAATAGTTTTACTATTCTATGTAGCTCTATAGCCTAAACTTTTATAGTGTTTAGTATTACTTTTAGTTCTTTGTTAGGTATGCTGTAACCTGCTTTAGGTCCTAAGAATTTAGCAAAATAGTACGTAACTAGATGCTATTTTCTGTCTTCCTATTTCTAATATAGCGCAGCTCTGCTAGCTCTAAAAGATGCGTCTGTGTAGATTTTTATATCTAGTTGTAAGTTGTACATTCTTAGTATTAGTTTATCTATTATAGCTTATTTTAGTGTTACAAATACTTTATTTATTTCTAAGGTCTAGACAAACTTTGCTATTACTTATTCTTTAGTAGTAGTGTTTATTAATAGTATAGTAATTTTTAAATAGTCCTTAATTATTTATCTAACATAGCTTAATAGCCTAAGGAATCCTTTTACTTCTTTAACTATTATAAGTTCTAGCTACTCTAGTACTTTCTATACTTTAGCTAGGTTAATTTTTATTTCCTCTTTATTAATTATAAATCCTAGGTATTCTGTTTTAGTAATGTAGAACTTGCATTTAGAAAGCTGCAGGTAAAGTCTATACTTCCTAAGCTATTCTAAAACTTTTTGTACCTTCTATACATAGTCTTCTAGGGTATCTTTTAAATAGATAAGGACATTGTCTAGATATACTAGAGTAAAGACATTAAAGTAGGGGTTAAGAGCAGTATTAATAATTTGCTAAAAAGTTGCTAGGGCATTTGTTAAGCTAAACAGCATTACTAGTAGCTTATAAAGTCCCTATAAAGTTCTAAACACTATAAGCTACTTATCTCCCTTTTATATCCTTATTTTGTTAAATCTATCTTGTATGTTAAACTTTATAAAGTACTAAGTTCCTTTTAATTAATTTATAATATTTTATATAATTAGTAGGAAAAACTAATTTCTAATTATATTATTATTTAGGGTCTTATAGTTCTAATAGACTTGTATTTTCTCTTCTTTCTTCTTTACAAAGACTACTGCTAACGCTATAGGGCTATAGCTTTTTTAGATGTAGCCTTATGCTAACATCTTATTAATGTATTTTTATAAAGCCTCTTTCTGTGCCCTAGTTAAGGGGCAGAGCTTATGCGTCTTTAAGTTATAATCTTTTATTAGGTTAATAGCATAGTCTTAAGGCTAGTGTAGTAGTAGTTCTCTAGGGTCTTCTAGTGTTTTAAACATGTCCCTATAGTCTTTATATTTAGGCAGAATTTAACTTTCTTTTTAAACTTATATAACACTAATTTATTCTACGTCCTTATCTACTTTAATTTTTTTATAGAAGACTTTCTTAAGTTTTTTTTTTATTATTCTTATTACTTAAGCTTTTAGCTCTTAGCAAAAGAATCTCTAAGGCTTCTTTTTCTTAGGGTAGTAACTACTACTCTGCTTAGCTTGTTTGTAGACCAGGCATCTATTGTTATAGCATGCTAACTAAGTTATGCGTGCGTAGTTGTTAGGGGTTTCTATAGTCATAGTTTTCTAGTTAATTGCAGGGTTATATGTTCTAAGCTAGTTATAGCCTAGAATTACATTATATTTGCCTTCTAGTTTAAGTATGTTTATAGACCTCTAGTTACTTATGCTAAAGGTTTTAAAGTCCTTTTTATAGGTTTCTAGGTTAATCTACCCTCTACTATATTTAATTAATAAAGTGTTAGTAAAGGTTACCTTAAACAAGTTTTTCTTTATATAGAATAGTACACCTTAGTTGTCTACCTAGTCCTTGTCTATAGCAGTAAAGGTGCATCTGCTGTCCACAAGGGCTAGTCTAGGCCAACCTTTATACATAAAGGTAGTTGTTAGACTGTGTCCTGCCCCTTGTCCTACTACAATTACTGCTAATATGTTGTGTTTAACCTCCTTATTAGAAAGAGGATAAGAATTAATGTCTTATAAGTTATTATTAAACTTGTTTTTTCTTTCTTTGTAGATTTAATGCTTTTAATTATAGTAGTTAGCTACTTTACATTTATAGTCTTTAACTAAATAATGTAAGGTTAAGTAGTCTTTTTTTTTTACTACTTTTTATTAAAAATAGTAGAACTTATAATTTTTTTATTTATTACACCTTATTTATAGTTCTTGCTTGTAAAGAGGAGCTGTCTAACAGGTGTAACAGTTTATAGTTTTGCAGGCTAAGGCTGTTCCTTACTATAGGCAACTATTATAGTTCTTTTCCTATGTAGGCTACTATTCTGCTTAATGTTTGTTGTCCTAGTGCTTAACGCAGTACTGTCGCGTACACTAGTACTAGGGGTATAGACAATTGTTAGGTCTATGTAGCGTGTTAAAAGGACTTTTTTAAGTCTACTAAAAATATTCCTTTGTTTGTACTAGCTGTATAGGGTGCTCTTTCTATTAATAGCTATTAGTGCTGTGATTACTGCTTCTGTAAAGAACGCATTGCCTATAGTTCTATTGTATTACAAGAGCCTTTTAGAAGATTACTAGGCCTAAGAGCAGCGTCTCTAGTTTTTTAGGTGCTAGTTATAGTACTTTAAACCTAGCAGGTTTACCTAGCTATTCTAGCTTTTAGTCTTTAATCTTAGTAAAAAATTACTATTGCTTTTTTTTATTTATAATATTATATTTAACTTTAGCTATTTTTTAGATAATGTTAAATATTAAGTAGTTATTGCTTATATTTATTTAGTAAAGCAAGACTATATAGTTGCTTAGGTAGTTATGTTATAATCTACACTTCTAGCACTTGCATCCCTAAAACTATTAGAAAAGCTCTTTTGCTAAAGTACTAGGGGTCTAGTCTTAAAAAGAAAAATGTTCTTTTTTTTTTTAAACATTTATAATATATCCTTAGATCTAAGTTTCTTCTTTATATCCCTTAAAGATTATAAAGTCCTGTAACACTATATTAAGGCTGCTAAAATTTTAAATAACTACCTTTTAGTATACTTTAGGGCAGTTGTTTAAAAAATAGTTTTCTCTGCATTACTAGTAAAGTCTGTTATCTAGTCTTTTCTGTATTTTCTTGTCTGTAAGGCTATATTTAGCAGTAATAGCTTTTATTATTACAGTAGTATCTTTATTCTCCCCCTTCTAAAAGTCTAGGTAGTTTTAGCAGAAGTGTCCTACTTTTTTATAGTTTAGGTAAGCCTTGTTCTTTAACTACTTCTATTATTCCTTTATTAAAGGCGGCCTATTACATCTTAGAACTTAGTTTTTTTTTAAGGGGGGGCTTTATGTATGCTTTACATAGCTAAGGTCTATTAGCTTTTTATTATATTATAAAAGCTCTTTCTTTTTAGGGATAAATTCTAGCTTCTAGAAGGTTCCCTTTAACTTCTTTTCTTTTTTACATTCTCTATAGCAGTTGTTATAAGTTGTTGCTTTCTTAATGTAATCTTTAAAAGTAGTTAGTTAGTCTATGTGCATAAACTTATCTTTTACTTTATTATTTAGTCTATTATAAAACATGCAGCACAGGGCTTTCTAGTTATTCTATCTGCAGATAGCTATCTGTTCTCTAAAGTGTGCTGCATAATTTTAAACTAGTCTGCTGCCTTATCTTATGTTGTCTAGTCTATTAGCTGCAATCCTTTTTTTATCTAAAGTCTTATAGATAGCTAATAAGGCTAATTTAAAGTTTTTAACACTACTAAATACTTCTTTAGTTTTAGAGTTAAAAGAGGCGCTGTTAGCTCTAAAGTCTATCTAATTATTAGCGTAGGGTTAAAACTAGATTATAGGGGGGCCCTCTAAGTGTAATTCTATCTAAAAGATTATTTCTGCATTAGTCTAAAATGCTTTTTTATTATATTACATATAAAGGTAGCATCTAGTAAAGAATAGTTAGAGGTCTTTTAACAATCCTTTAAAAAGCTTTAAAGGGGCTAGTTTTAAAGCTTTTTTAGCTATAACACTTACTTTATTTATTAAGATATTCTAAACTTTAGCTAGTTCTACTTATAGTTTATGTATCTAATAGGCTTAGGTGTTAGTCTTATAAAAGTTAACTAGAGGTAGGGGGTTTTATAAGCTTATAGTTTTTTAGTAGAGGTTAGCTATCTTTTACTTAAGTTTTAATAAGTTACTAACCTTGTTACTAATTTATTAGAGTTTCTTAATATTATCCTAGATAAAGTTAATCTATTCTGCTAAAACAGCTTTACTTTAGGTAGAAACTTTTATAAATCTTAATAGCACAGCGTAGGCTATATTAAAATCTAAGTTATGTTGTAAGGTTACTATACTTTTTAAAGAAGGTAGTGTTTAATGTTATAATCCTTACTTTATAAAGCACTTAGGTTAAGTAATATTCCTAGGTAAAAAGTAAGACAGATAGTAGGGGCTGTTCTAGTAGAGTGTACAGTCCTATGTACAGGCTATTAGGCTATTAGAGGGACAGAGAGTGACTAGATTGTAGTTTGCTCTATATACAGTAGTAAAAAGGCTAAAGTTAAACAGTCCTATTAGACAGGGTTAGAGGTATATATAGTGTAAGATATATAAATAGTATTACAGCTTTTTAGAAAGCTAAATGCTACTTAGTCTATATAAAAAATAAACTAAATGTTAAACACACCTTCTAAAGGTTGTTTAATGTAGGAACTATATACATGTGTAGGAGACGCTAAGGTAAGCTAGACAAGCTTACCTAAGCCTGCTAAGCAGGGCTTACTAAGCTCCCTTAGACTTGTGGGATTTGCGTCCTGTCCCCCTATTAGACAACGCATTCTTCCATGATCTCGGGTAGTCGCGCGGCTTCCGCGTCCTCCGCTTGGTCTGTAAGCGAGTCCCGCTCCAACCGTACCATATTGTGGAGCATCCTGGGTGGAGTTACGCTGGTCCAACCGTAGACCGTAACAGTTACATAGCTTATAACTTTTTTTTATTTACACTTTTTAAGTGTTTAGCTTCTCTATTCTAGGCTTATGTATTTAGTGCTAAAGGCTTAATAGTTATTTTATGTAATGCTAGCTAGTGTTTTACTTTTAGTTTTACTATTATAATCTTATTATTAGCTTTAATAACTTTTATAGTAATATTATAATAGTTCTTTAAAAAAAATTTATAAAAGCTTTAATAATTAATTTAGTAAGCTTATTATTTTTAAAGTAAAAGTTCTACTAAAGGCTAAAATACTTATTAGTAATTAGCATTTAACTCTACTTTTTTATAATACTTTATGCTTTATATGCATAGAAATTAATTAATAGTCTTTTACTAAGTTTACTATTACTAATTTATAGTGCGTAGCTAATTTATTATTATATTTTAGCTCTGCTATATAAGTTACATTAGACTATTATAATTTCTTTAATTTACACCCTCTTAGCTTACTATATAAGGTGTTAAAGTATAGCTAGTCTAAAGTGTCTAAGACACTTATGCTATAGCTTTATAAATGCTTTTTATAGACTATGTTTAGTTCTTATGTTAATTATATGTGTATAATATAAGCTCTTTTATAGTAGATAGTACTTTAACACTTATTAGCTATAAATTTTTATAAGATCTTTAATTATTATCTTATTTAAAGCTTTTAAAGTAGTTAGCTTTACTTATGTGTCCTACTAAATTCCTTTTTATTATAGTAGGCAGAATAAGACTAAGTTGTATAGCAGGTCTAGGCACAGTGCAGCATTATGTAGTATAAGACTATATACTTAACTATGTGTTTTATGCTTACTTTTTAAGCTTAGTGTAATTAATCTATAGCTTTAAATTTATATGTAAGAGTTTCTAAACTAGATAAAGTCTTCTAGTGTTAGTAAATAATAGTTATAAATTTAATTAAGATTATTTATAATATAGCATATTAAGCTTAAGTTAAAGATAAATAATTTTTTTAGTAAATATTTATTCTAGTTTAAATTAACTATAGCTAGTAATATAGCTACTTTAACTTTTAATACTTTCTAGCTTTTAAGTTAGTCTTTTTATATTTCTAGTATAAGTGTATATAAACTTTTTAGAATTAGTATCTTTAAATTATGTTTACACTACTTTTTAAGTAGGCTTTAAAGTTTTAAGTTATACTTATACTTTAATGCTATAAGCTTTTTAACTCTTTTATTTAGCATTTACTAGTCTAGTGCTTTGTTTAGATAGATATAAAAGTAGTTCTTTAGTGCATAGATGTGTCTACATGTAGAATATTTAGTGCCTTTTATTTTAGTAAGTTTTTAGCTTAAAGATAACTTCTTATTATCTTTTTAATAACATTAATGTTAAGGTTTACTTTATTTTCTTAACATTATAACTTCTACACTACAGGCGTTTTTATTTATGCCTTAGGTAGTCTTTCTACTTTTAGTAAAGTATAATAAGTTATTTATTATAAAAGTAGCTTTATGCTTTTTTATATGTATTAGATAATTTAATATTATATGTTCTTAAAAGCGCTTTATTATTTTTTTTTAATTTATATTTAGTGTAAACTATCTACTTTTCTAAAAGGTTATAGACTAATAAGGGGCAACATTATTTATAGTAGTTAGAAAGTTCTTTGTAACAGCATTAAACTATGTTGTTTCTAGAACATTTTATGTCTCTGCTTCTATAGCAGCGTAATTATACTCTACTAGCTACAGGTCCTATATGCTTATGTTTCTTAGCAGCTTTAGAGATGCATTATATTAGTTACATACATATTCTTATTTAAATTAGTTGTTAACGCCTACTATAGCTTTAAAGTTTATAATCTACTATCTAAGTAGTTAATCTAGGGAACAGCATGTACACTGCAGATGCAGGCTAACTATTAACTAGATAAAGACAATAATCTGTTAAAAGCTTAATTACTCTTTTTTATAATTATGTCTGTTACTTTTGTACTTGTTAGCCTTAATCTTATAGTATTTAATAGCTTCTTTAAAGGCTCTAACACTGCTTATTAATAGCTTGTTTATGTGCGTAGGCGTTTTAACATTAGAGGCTGGTGAAAACTTAGCTATTAGCAGCATCTCTAGAGCTCTTAGTTTGGAGATCATTTAGATAGTCAACTTAGGATCCACTTGCGGCCAGATGCTGTGCGCTACACATCTCAATTGCAGCTGCATCATCCAGGCTCTGTAGTCGGTGTGGTCTCGAAGGACGACTGTCGCGTCTCGAGGAGGCTGGGTGGCCATTTTGTATTGATGGAGGCACTAAGACTCTTAATTGTCAGATTAAAGCACTGTTTCTAGGCTTCCTAAGATAAATAATAGGTTTAGATATAATGTATAGAATGATTAATTAATTTTTATTAATTATGTTAATTTATTAATCCTTTTTCTGCTCTACTTGTGTTGCTCGGCTTTTGTTTTTCTGATCTGAGTCCCTCGCGCACTAGCCCTATGCGCGACCAGCTTGCAACATGCTGCAAAATGCTGCAAAATGCTGCAAAATGCTGCAAAATGCTGCAATTTGCAGCAACATACTATTCGAGCTTATTGCTCGTACTATGTAGCCGCTTTCGTCAAACGTTCCTCCTGTCTTGACAGTAGGTGCGCATATCTGACACTAAGACAGGCTCTATTAGAGAGCCTGCAAAATTTTAGGAGATCTAGGCTGCTAGTTGTTAAGCTGGATAGTAGGCTAGGGACATCGCGATTGCTTTTATGTCTGCAGCTTAACTAGCTGTTGTCTAAGGACTCTAAGGACTCTAAGGATCTAGGAGCTGTCTTAGACTAGCTCTATTAGGGAGCCTGCAAAATTTTAGGAGATCTAGGCCGCTAGTTGTTAAGCTAGATAGTAGGCTAGGGACATCGCGATTGCTCTTATGTCTGCAGCTTAACTAGCTGTTGTCTAAGAACTCTGAGGACTCTGAGGACTCTAAGGATCTAGGAGCTGTCTTAGACTAGCTCTGTTAGGGATCCTGCAAAATCCTAGGGAATTTAGTCTACTAGTTGTTAAGTTCTAGTTAGGAGGGTGATACTATAAATCTAAAATTAGGGTATAAATAGGTTAAAGTTCTGCGCGCGTTTAGATTTTTCTCTACTAATAATAGTTAGAATTTAGTAAAAAATATACTATTTTATAGCTACAGCTTGTCTTTACATTCTATTAAATTCTAAGCCTATTTAGACATATAGTAGTAGAGATATTGTAAATCTAATTCTATTGTAATGCTCTTGAAATAGGCCTATTTATAGAAAAAATCACAAAAGTCCCTTAGACAGCTGAGGAGAGAAATGCTACCGACAGGGGTCAGAAACTGCTAACCCCCAGGCCATACTCTATTTGGAGTAGCAATATGCATGGTTTGTGCGTCCTCAGTTCTCTCCTCACGTCTGAGCTAGCTGAGATAACAAATATGCAGGGTCGACAGGCGGCTACATAGCCACCAGTTCTTGCATCCCCATGTATTGTTATACGCAGATTGTTGGAGGATACATGAGCGGATATTCCTAGGTACAAAGCATCTGCTGCTACTCGAAGCGCTCGCATATAAAAGACCCTTCATGTCTAGACAATGTCTCGCTCATCAGACACCCTACAATCGACTACTCAGCATTCAATCGACCCCAATCATCAGCGCCTCAACGCTTTTTTAATACTTTTTTTTTTTAAAAAAATATTACTCTTTGCTTCCACCCCATCTCATCACCTTGCCTAGGATCAGCAGCCATGTCTTTAATCGGTACAGTTTGGAACAAGGTGCTCAGCAAATACATCAATGTCTATTTAGCCGAAGGCGGCCCGGGCTTCAGGCGCCTTCCCGAAGCAATCGATCAAGCAGCAAAAGACGCTGCATTAGCTAGACTTAAGGCGGCCTTTGAGGCCGGCAAGCTCTTCAACGACACCGACATGGGGAAAATGGAACAGGTCACCATCACGTACGTACTAATCGAGTTTGGGTCCGAGTTTGTTCTTTGAGTTTCCAGTCGTTGATCTAAGACAGGAACATGATCCACCCCAGTCCCGGCGATCCTAACAACCATGACTCTGTCCAAGGTGAAACCGCTACTGGCGGTTGGGTCAAGGGCGGCCATGTGACTAAGGATGGGTCGAAGCAAACTGTAAGGAGCAGCTTACTTCTATGTGTTACTACTAGCTAATTCTATTGAATAGCAAGCTTCCTAAGCGGCTAGTGGTTTTTAGCCCCCATAGGCGGCTAGTGGTTTTTAGCCCCCATAGACTGCTAGCAATACTTGTCCTCGGCAGCAATACAAACTATTCTCCAGCCAAGCAAGTGTCTACTTGTTAGTTCCAAAGGACTATGCTATGCCTCTAGACCTTCTGCTTCAAAAGCGCGAAGCTCTTTTGATGCTAGCGCCTGTGCAGCTGAAGGCCTTTTGTCTGGATCAACGACGAACAGATATTTCATAAAACCCTTTAATGCCTCCGGCATGTCCATACTCTGCATCTCCTCCTCAAATGATGACACTTTCACAACCTGCTCGCCCTTATCAACCCACTCGGCAAGAAGTCTGCCCAGTTTGAAATCCTTCTTAATGGCATCGTTGTCCGCAAGCGAACCGAGATCGCCCCCAAAGAGCAGCATAAGCTTTGCGATACACCAACCCTCAACCGGGACATTGCAGTCCATATCGGAGAAGCCGAAAAGGTCGGAATTAAACAGTTCAACCACGGTCACGGCGAGTGCCCAGACATCGGCGCGATGAGTGCAGGCGAAGCCTCGGTAAATTTCCGGGGCACGTGTAGCATACGGTTGAGCAAACTTGAGACTACCTTCCGGACACGCTGAAGTACGTCAGCATCATATCACAGCCGGGGAAGCGGTGCTTACCGAGCCCTAAATCTGCTATTTTAACAATTGGGTTACCTGTGTCAATGTTGGAGAGTAGGACGTTTGCAGACTTGACATCTAGATTGATTAGTGAAGATTCGGCCTTCAAAAAGGTACTCTACCTATGTAAGCAAGTCCCTCCTGCTTAAATGCGTCAAGTGCAGAAAGGCTTGCACGAATAAAGGCTTTAAGAAGGGTATAATTATTTCGGACACTCTCAGGCCGTAGTTCTGCTAGAGTGTGGTCCATCCACTCGAGAACTAAGCAGGCGCTCCCGCAACTAGTGAGATCCCTAGGGTCTCCCACGACGTCGTATAAGGCTCGGATACATGGAGATGATGCAATAGTAGGGCTTTGGTAGGTGTTGTACTCTCGCTCCAAGGATTTCCTAGTATCCTCGTTGCCAGGCGTGGCGGTTTTGATGAGAACCCTGATCTGAGAATTAGCTCTCGTACTCACAGCAGTTCAATGAGCAGTGACAGACCATTCGGATGCAATATTGGCTTTGTTTCCTGGTAATACTTTCGCCTTGAAGACTGTAGAATCATGCCTGTCGTGCTCAAGGCGCTTGCTCAGGAGGTAACGGCCCTTGCATCCAAAAAGCGTTCGTCCGACCTCCATAGCCGGCGCGTGTAGGAGAGAAAAATAGCAGATAGGAAACGAGAGTGAGGCAAAGGTGAGCCGTTGCAAGCTAGCTAAAGGACGACGAGATATAAAAGCATGCATACTAACAAGTTACAAGCAGGTGAGCGAGTACCTGAGCAACACTGAGCAGAATTGAGCCGAAGCTGAGCCGGGCCTAGGCCCAGTGCTGGCGGGAATCGGTCCGAATCGATTATCCGGAATCACGTGGCGCTATCCTGGATCTGGATCGGATCCATGAATCGATCTAGCGCTAAGGCTAAATAGGCAACTATTCTAAACAATTAGTCTTTTACTTAATTTTTTGTGCTATTATACTCTTAATAGGTTGTACAACAAACATTTAATAAAAATTTAGCTTAAGACAATAGAATTCTATTTATAATAGAAGCAGTTAATAGCTTAAAATCTAAATAATAAAGAAAAAAATGTATATTAAGCCCTACCTTATATAATAAGCATTATAGAAAGTATTTTCTTTTTATTTTATTATATAAAAACATAGACATTGCAATTTAGAACACTAAAAAAAACAATAAAAATAGCTAAAAGCAGCATAGCACTAATAGCTGCAAAAGATGCATCTAGGTTTTTCCTACTACTTCTAACCTAAACGTACAAGCAGCTTTAGAAGTTGTAGCGCATACTGTAAGTTACTCCCCCTATTATATAATAAGCTAATAATTTTAGATCTAGC
Source organism: Lindgomyces ingoldianus (assembly GCF_010093535.1). Classification (NCBI taxonomy): domain Eukaryota; kingdom Fungi; phylum Ascomycota; class Dothideomycetes; order Pleosporales; family Lindgomycetaceae; genus Lindgomyces; species Lindgomyces ingoldianus. The sequence goes on along the minus strand of NW_022985164.1, from coordinate 905,917 downwards.
AGAAACAGGTTCTCTCTGCACCCTGCAATAATGTTAAATACTATAGCAGCACTTTTTATGCCTTCTAATTAAATACCTACTGCCTGTTATATGTTAATGTAGTGTTAATTTAAACTTATAGTACTATTAACATAGAACCTTACTGTATGCCTTCTATTTTACATGTTATACAACAACTAACTTGTATAGTAGAGTGTGCTAGCTATTTTTACTATAGTTTATTTTTAGAGTGTGTTTTGCTCTTATCTAAGTAGGTAGCTGCTTGCGCTAATTGCAAATTTAAAGATTAAGCTGCCTGTTGCAGTTACTATAATAGCTCTTAACCTAATTAGTATTGTCTAACACCTAATAATAGTATAGGTCTCCTAGCAACTTTGTTTTCTAGTGTAAACAACATTGTTATAGATTACCTATATAAGATTAAGGAGCTAAAGAGTAATAATAAAAATAGGCGCTAGAATATTATATAATAAATTACTTAGAATTAATAGTTTTTTTATAAGTAAAGAATAAGATAGGAAATAAAAATCTTTACTCTTTTAAATAGTCTACTTATTTTTAACTTAACTAGTAATTTAAAGATTTAATTACTTTAATAATATTAGAATTTAATAATGCTTAAGTCTAAGAGATTATATAATGTGCTCTAGAGAAGATATGTTCTAGTTTATTACTTATAAGTAGTATAAAGTAGATCTTAAGTGTAAGATAAGTAAGAAGAGGCTACTAAGATTATTATACATTATTTTGCTACTATTTTAACATATTTTTAACCCCCTTTATTGCTAGCTTTTCTGTATACTCTGCCTACTTATCTAGATTCTCTACTAAAGCCTAATTACTAAGAATTTACTTAGTTATAGCTTTAATTAAATAATTCTAAACTTTATAAATAATTTATGCTGTTATATAATAAGTAGCCTGTTGTCTTCTTTACTCTTGCGCTTTACTTTAAGAAGGTGTTAATAATAAATCTTAATATTTAGATTAAAAATTAAGCTAGAATTATTTTAGCTAAGCTTTCTATACTTTTTAGTCTTTAGTAAAGAACTTTAAGGCAAGCATTACCTTATTAGCCTAGTTTATATAATAATAAGAATGCAAAACTGTTGCAATTTAGTAGAAAAGATGCTTTTAAAGTAAGTCCTACTATTTTTATTATGCTATAAGTGCCTAAGTAGCTTATATAACATAATCTTTATTAAATTATATATCTCCTTTTTTATGTTTTGCTAGGAAAGCTATTATGTAAGTCTGTAAAATCTATAGAGAAGGAAGAGCCTGTCTAAGGCATTTTGCATCTTTTTTATTTTAGAGGATTACATTCTTAAAAATCTATAAGAATGTTTTTATTATATAAAGCATTTCTTAATCCTTTATTTCTAAAGTATTATGTTTAAGATTAGGTTAGTTTTTAACATAAAAATCTACATACATTTTAAGCTTAATTACTATATTAATTATGTAATACTAGCTATTCTATCTTGTATAATTGTCTAAGGGTATTATCTGTCTAGCTTGCAAGATAAACTTATTTATACAAAGCCCTAAACTATAAATATAGACTATAATGTTGTAAAGTTTACTAAGGGGACTAATAGCTCTAATTATATCTTATTATATAGAATTAAGAGGCAATTTATTTACCTTTTTAAAGTCTGTAGCTTTAAGATCTTTAAAATAACTTTTATATAAACTTAAAAATAAAAATGCTTACATAATAAGATTAATAATATAACTAAGATAGTAAACTTTTTTATTCTTAGAATCTTAATACAGATTAAGTTTATTAGAATACTACTTGCTAATTATATAATAAAGAGTGTTATTAGTGCTAGCATTATCTCTAATAACTGCTTCTAGATTTCTAGTAATCTTGTACTCCTTAAGTACTGTATAAAGTATAGAGAACTGTTCTTTACTAGAATAGCCTAAAACTAGTTATAAAGTAAGAAGGTGTTTAGTAACAGTATTATCTAAGCTTTATATAAAGTGTCTAGTAATTATAATAAATAGGATTTAGTTTAGAGAGGTCTAGAGATTAAGCATAACATTAATCTTTAAAGTTGCTGTCTAAATCTTGCGCTAAAGAATAAGCTTCTTTTTATACTAATAGCTTTAGATTACTATATAAATAGTAAAGTGTAAAACTAGAATAGCCTCTCTAGCAACAGAATTTAATGCTTATATAAAAGCCTAAAAGGATAATAATTTAATAACTAAGAGAGTAAGACACTGTTAAATAATTAGTTATATAAAAGCCTTTTAAATAATATCTTTATCTAGATAGGCTCTAAACGCGGCATTTTATATATCTCCTTTTATATAAGGTTCTGCGTAGTTTTATAGCTCTTAGAGTTTAATAGCACCTGCTTGTTATATAAAAGAAAAAGTACCCTTTGCTAAAACTTAGTAGTTAGATTTTAAGTGCCTTTAAAAGTTTATAATAACCTTTAAAGTGTAGTTATAATTATAAAAATTGCAGTATTAGAGAAGCTAGCTGTTTTGTTTAGTAGGTTTATTAGACATTAGTAGTTGTACAAAGTTTCTAATGTTACTGCCTTTATTTTTAGGCACTAGAGTTAAGCTTAATTTATAGGATTCTATTATATAAGACTTTTAAAGTTGTTTTGTTAATAGGGAAGCAAATTTTTAGCTAAGACTATGAATTAATTTAAGGATCTAATCCAGATTCAGGATAGCGTGGATTCGGATCGATCCACGAATCGGATCGATCTATCGCCAGCACTGCCTAGGCCGGCCTGAGCCACAGGGCGCAGGGTCACGTGAGCAAAGTAGGACGGGCGGCGTACGGATTGGGGTGGTGCAACATTTAAATGACGATAGCTATCTTGTGGGTGAGCCTTGGAGCCTATTCAGCCTGTGTGGCTTTTTGCTTGGCGGTGCCACAGTACTAGGCAACCACCCCATTGACATTGACCCCGCTCCTTACCTAGGATCTCATGCTACCGCAGTCGAAAGGATGCTGTGCGATACTCTGGTCTCAAAACTACCTGTGAACTTTGAACAGGAATATGTGGTTTACGCTACATTCTAGCTGATCGTAAAGGTCAAGGGTTTCAAGATTCAAACCCCTCTGAGCTGGACCATGTTCCCTACTTCTCCATCTATGAAGCCTTTGGAAGAAGAAGGAGATTCGAAGCGCATAAGAGTTCTTTCAAAGCAGATCGACCTTGAAGGAAGGGCATCCATATACTTTCAGCAGCTCTTCAACGATGTTGGTAAGCAACCACCCCTACTAGGAATTAAAGAATAGGTACTTAACAGGGATATGGTTCAGATCGGTGGACATACTTGTCATGGGCAGGGCAGTTCCCGGCCAGGCGAACAGTATCATGCGATGACTTTTCTACATACCGCCGCGTGATGAAGGAGCTCAGTAATTACCATATTGCTCATCCGAGTAAAGAGAGTGGGCGTCGTCCTCGACAAATTAAATACTTGTGTCAAGATCCTACCAAGGCTCGTACGCAGACTTTCCAACCCAGCACACTCCGAGGCATTCTCTCCAAACGAATATTAGAGGTAGCCCAACCACGCATTAGTAAAGTTAGATCGCAACACACGCCCATTGAGGAATGCAAAAATCTTGAGCCAATCCCAGCCTGCATCCTCGATATTCCACTACCTTCAGGGCAAGTCGAGAAATTGGAAGAGTTATTTCCAGTGGTCTCAGGGTACAAGACTGTACGATTGTATCGTGGACTATGCATCAGCCCTTGCCTTTCATGTCGAGAACCAAAATTCGAAATTCTGGAGAATGACATCTGTGGCCTCTTTCGTAACCTTGGAGAGTTCCCATTGCTGGATCCTTACGGTGAAGACGCTATGTCACTTGGATTAACATGCTCATCGTGTCTTTTTAGGTCGCATTTAAAAGGCCTCTCCGAGAACTGGTGGCGTAAGCTCGATAATGTATGCTGGGGCGGAGACTCTCGATGTACTTTCGGTTGCTGTTCGGATTATGTTAGCAATAACGGACCGCACTGGTACGTTTCGCAATTTCGCTCCGTAGAGAAAGAAGATAAGATATTCTCTATTGACCTGTAAGTTTCTTCGCTGAATTACACGAGGTGCGTCCAGCTGATTGTCAGTTTTCGACGCGTACTTAATTACCGACACGCCCTCCAACGACTTCGACCCCAGCCGGAATTGTGGCAGATGGAGACCGCAAGAGAGCTTTGGAGCCATCTAATTAAAGGAGGTTTCATGTACGACTTCATAGACAAGCTAACTGAAGAAGAGGGGGAAGGTTTTGGACCCGAGTCTGAACTATCTCTTGTTTGGGGAAGAATAGACCACCAAGGAGGATTCAGTTCCCGGCCTGACAGACACAGAGTCCCGATCTTCTCGAATCTTCTCAAACGCAAAACCACTCCAAAGGAGTGCATTGTGTGTGCTGAGGAGAAGTTTGAGGTCGCCTGTGGTCCATGGGAAGAATGGAGACATGTTCACGCGCGTTTTAGTGGATCTTGGACATGGACGGTGCTAGAATATCCAATCCCTCAAAACCAGCGATGTTCACATTCCCTCGACGTTTGTCGGATCTGTGTTGCGAAACACATTGCCGTCTGCCTCGATAGCGGTAATTTTGAGCGTATTTCTTGCCCGCAGTGTGACCGCATATTCACCTATGACGAGATCAAAGGTCTGTGCAATGAAGAGGATTTTGAGAGGTACCTAGTCTGTTTCGCTATCACCCACTCCTATTTACTTATTCTTCGATCTAGATATGACAAAATCATTCTCCGCACTATCCTCTCCAAAGACCCGAACTTCCGCTGGTGTCTTTCTCCGGCGTGCGAACGTGGCCAGATCTACGAAAACATCGATCCTACACTCCCATGCGTGCAGTGCAGTACCTGCGAGTTCAAAATGTGCTTTCACCATGCGCTGCCATGGCATGTTGGTCTAACATGCTCTGAGGTCGACAGCGATCCAAAATATGCGGAAACACAAACATTAATCCAAGAGAGTACCAAGGCATGCCCGCAATGCAGGATTCGAATTGAGAAGGGTGCTGGCTGCTTCCACATGACCTGTAAGTATACATTTTCCAAAATTCGAAGATGAAGGGACTAAACTGCTTTAGGCTCCTCCTGTCACCATGAATTTTGCTGGGAGTGTCTGGTGTCTTGGAAAGCCGTCACGACCAGCAAGAATAACCATGCCGAGGGTTGTTACTTTCGGAGCGGCACGTGGTCTCCAACGCAAATAACTGGCACAAATCTGAACACAGCATTACAGGAGTACAACGTCTAAGAATAACAACCTTCCCTAGGTCTCTAGCCTTTATGGATAGAGTGGCCTTACGGGAAGGCCTTCTGATGTCCACTGGCGCCCAGGCTGTCTCCTGTGCTGCAGCCACTGCATGCGTGAATCATCCTCTCTCGGCGCTGACGGACATTGAGTATCTCCCGGCAGTGTGGAAAACCACTGAACCCCTATTCAACGCATCTTGGATATCTTTAGCAAAGAAGTCGTTGATGGAAAGGGTCAATGTGAGGGTAGTAGCTCCTTTCTTACCTTACAACTGTGTTGAACCTTCGCCCCTCCTGTATCTATCGTGATTCTTATCTCTTTTGTCCTTTATGCTATTAACGTACCCTGCAGTTTCGTCCGAATGGGGTGTCTCAAGTGGGTTTTCTCCCAAACTACTACTCCCTCTTTGTGGCCGCTGCCTTCCCACTTAACAATATCCTCAGCTGCTAGAGCTTTAGTCGGAATGTGTTTATCTACTGATTCAAGCTTCTCAACTCGCATTGTAGGGCGGGTACCCTTGCTCATATGACATTCCTTGTTCCAGATCTTGGAAATCATCGTCTACTCCTGTCCTACTCGAGTGTCTGGTCGAAAACTCATGTCCTGTCTAGTTGTTTCCTGCAGCCTAACACTCGCTATGATAACAGATTTAGAAGAGGTCCCATAGTGTGAAATAAACCCTCTAGTCTCCCATTCAGCCCTCTATCGCCTCCAAATACCTCCCTGAAAATATCCTTGATCTTGAAGTTCTCTGGATCTAGATCATGCTCTGGCACAGCCTCCACAGGTGGAGAATCCTGTGTATCGGGATTTCCAACGTCCCCTGGGTTCAATCCGGCCATGGACACACTACTATTACCGAAAGAAGTCCCCGGCTCGCCTGATTAGTGGATTTGCAATGGCTTTCTACTTCAAATATATTCCAGTCTTCTGTGAACGATGACAGTGGACATACTTGAGCAGATGTTGCGGCCTAGCATGTACTATAAGTGTCATGAGAAGTTTGTAGAACGTGAGATGTCTGAACCTGACGCCTGCTCTCTCGATACCGCCACCATCCTCAACATCGGAGCATGTCTCCCAGGGAAGTAAGTTAATTTATCATCAAACATTCGCTTACGGCACCATTTGAAAATAGCTAATAGGAACGGCTGAGAGATCGTTGCAAATATAATGCTTCTATGGTATGCCGAATTGACAGACCCAATGCCTTGCACTCCTCCAACGAGTGCAATCACTACATTTGGGAGCGGCACTGCGGACAAGAGACGGTTGACAAGAAATCGTTCAAAGCGGCCTCTGTACTCAGGTTCCGTGATGAATACGTACTGAAGAAGGTTTTTTTGAACCAAACATCGATACCGACATAAAATACCGTGGTGGACAGGACGATTTCCGGTAGTTGAGCTAGTGATGCAAGAGACTAAGTGGGTAGTGTCTATAATGTCTATTGTGAAATGACATTTAAATACAGAAAGTAGCAATCTACCGAAGTGATTGTCTACGGAAATAAGCTGATTGTGGATAAGGTAGGTCCCACAAACTGACAGCGTGACTATTCACTACACTCATCATCGCGAAATAATAGTCCCCCTAAAACTAGAATTGAAGATACAATTTGAATGACCTGCATCTGACCTTGATTAGCCTCGAACAATGTACGGCCCAGCGCCTTCGTGACCATATCCATAATGTTGTCGCCTAAACTAATCTCGTAAGTAACAACATCCCCCTAAAGTAGAGTTTCTTAGCAATATCGGAATAAGTTTTAAACCGTAGTGAGTTATTTCTATTTGTTAGGTTTAAACTTAACTGGACTAGCTTCTGTGGAACTAGAGCTTGGTTTAGCGAAAGGAAAAGTCTAGGCAGATTGATGTGTTTAGAATTCAAACAAACCGCCACTGCCTTTCCAAGAGTACAAGGATTTAAATACAAAGGCGTCTAGTAATATGGCAGCATCAATTGTGCTTCTGGCTTCTAGATTTCTCAATGGGACTACTAAAGGGCCTTGAAGCCAATAGAAACATGGAGATCCCAGCGCAAATATGCACCAGACTTCATATCTTCAATCGCCTTCTGCCTGTATTCACCAACTTCCTGCTCAGTCCAGTAGCCTTCAGTTTTTGTGCTCGACAAATTCTTCAGGCCGCCAAACACTGCTCCAAGTCCGATTTCCGTGAAGTCTGACCTCTGCTCGGGAAGTCGATCGGTGCTGAGGACATCTTCTTCCACGTTTTGCAAACCAGCCTCCGTAAACATATTCATCCAGTTGGGGAAGTTATAGCCAAACCGCTCTTTCAGAGTCCCGTTAAGCTTGAGTTGGCCAAGAGTGAGAAAGTGTCCGCCAGAAGAAGTCGAACTACTACCACGGAATCCACGGGCCACGAAAAAGTCGCCTTCAATCCATTGAATGGCACCACCAGGCTTCAACAGGGTAAGGACATTGCGCAGAGTCGATTCCCAAACCCCTTCGCCCATTGAAATAATGATCAGTCGGATATTGACAAGGTCGTAGGTGCCGACCAGATTTTCTGGATACGACTTTTTGAAGTCACTCTCAGAATTGAGCGACACATTTGGGGGAAGGGTGTCGGTAGACTGGAATTGTGCACTGGATATATCGTAGCCATCAAATTGATATGTTGAGGGAGAGGATTTGGCCATTTCTGTCATCCATATGCCAGTGCCACACCCAACATCCGCAATGCGCGCATTCCCAGGAAGGATCCGAGCGATGGAGGGGTGAAGCAGGTATCCGATGCTCCTGCATTATGTAAACAAACTATCCTTTCCCCTTGAAGAACACAACGACCTACTTCGTCCAAACCTCGTGCTGCCTCGCAAGTCGTTGCTGCTCTGTCGGGTTACGCGACAACCAGTAGGGTTCTTCCTCAGGCATGCTTGCGATAATGAATCTCCTGTGTCCGTCTAAACGACGTGGTTGTCTTAAAAGGTACTTTTGCAAGGGCTCTGATTCAGAGAACGTGCGGTTACCTGTGGCTGAATCGCGGATGCAGTGCCACGTCAATTAGCTCCGGCATTTACCAATCACCGGTTCCGTGACCTGCAGGTCGATGCCTTGAGGAGGAAAGACGGCCGGTACAAGTGGAAGGTCAGGGGTCTCAAAAGGCCAGCCAGAAACTCGACACCCAACACCTGGCTGGGCCCTCAAATAACCATTTCTAGCCGGTTGGCCATTCCGCAGAGAGACGTTCACTAATCGATAGCTTCATTGTGAATTCGGTATGTGTGGCTCGGCACGAGCACGTGTCTGGCGTTGAAGTGATGTCATGAAGCTCGCGCAACCCGAAGAGTGAGTCGATGAAAGAATACTCCGCTCATGGCCCAACCTCGGTGAGTTCTGGGCGGGGGATGGGAGGAGTAAGAGAAAGTACGGCCGACTGAGTTTTGTGTGAGAACGTGGAGATTATCTATAAAACTTACGTTCACAAGTCTCTCAATTGCTTTCAGGATGATGAGTAAAGGACGGGAATAAATATTGATTTCGATGAATTGAACATACATTTCAATAAGGAACCTTAAGGTCGGAACCTCAGCCCAATGCTGTTCCTAGCATCACCTGTCATGCCATCCTCGAATCGCCCAAAATCGGAAATAGAGTAATAGAAACAGCAACCCTTACTATTATATAAATGATAAATAGTTTTGGTGTTGCCCGTCTCTGTTATGCCTTTCTATGCCGAAAAAACTATGGCATCTTCCAACTATCAACAAAATTGCTTGCCATCAAACCTTCTAAGGTTTCCTAGTAAGCGTCGCGGATAATAGGAACCTAGTGGGAGCTAAGCCACCCTCGCAAATTAATTAGTCTTTTTTTCTGTTAAATTTTGATACCGCTGCCCCTGTAAGCAATGCAGAAGTCTTCCCAACAGAGCAAAGTTTCGGATTCAGGTCACGGTTACAGCTGTCTTTTGCAGGCAGGATTTCCTCTCCCAAACGTCAATCTACATCTTCAACAGGGAGAACAAGCCGTCATAGAGTTTTCTTTGTCAGACGGAGCACTAGTGGCTTCCTCACTTGAGGATTTAACTGGATTTGTCATGATTGGAATGGTCAACTCGCGGTGCTTACACCAAATCTGATACGGGCTATCTGGTTACTATTGTATTTATCTTCTCCACAAATGAACCCTCTAGGTTCAGATCAAGCCTCAAGTTCGCCCAGGAAATGGGCACCGCGGCCTAGGACCGCCTAGCCAGTCCACACCGGGGGGCCAGGAGGAGTGTAAGAAGTAGCGCCCTATCAGCACGGTCAGCTAAATTCCCTCGAATGACATCTTATTTTTCATCCTAATAGCAAACTTACACTATAGATATTGACCTTAATCCCCGGATCTGTTGCCTTGTACGCTCCCGGGAACGAAACCAACGGGGAAGGTGATCCACTCCCACCACCCGTAATCTTTACCTGGGCGCATGATATATAGAACTGAGCCCCGTTCGTGTTGCTAGCCTGATGGAGCGCAATATGCTCGACTCTCAGCAAATAATCACCAGAAGGAAGGGATTTTGGAATCGTCACGCTGACGGAGCCCTTGTCTATGTGATCATGTTAGCACTCGTTTTTCTCTACACTCTAAATAGCTTGGAGGAAGGAGGAAGTGGTAAACAACGTACTCAAAGACCCCCAACTCAACTGCCCCCCGGAACTCGTCGCCTTCTCAGCGTATATTTTGAACCAAACATTACCCGCACCATCCCACGAAGCGGCAGTCTGGCCATCTGGCACCTTCGCCATGTAGAATTGGAGGGGCCCTGGATGGAAGATGTTCGGCGAAGCTTTGAATCCGACGCTAGCGCCTGCGGCTACGCTCATTGTCTGCGCGCTCTGGAGAAACGCAATTCGTATTAGTAAGTTCTCTATTCGAGAGGCGAAGGCCTTGGTAGAGTTCGTATCAAGTCCATACCTTTGCCCCCGACGTGTAGCATCGGATTTGCTCGGATGAGACATCGCTAAGACCCGCGTTGCTTTGGGCGTTGACGGTTGTGCGAACGTATTGCCAATCGGTCGAACCGGTAAGAGCAGGGAAGGTGTCTGTCGAGTGTCAGATAATCACCACCGCAGCGAGAAAATTCAAATTCGTACAATGTCGTGGCTGGAGTGCTGCAGCGTGGACAACCTCCGCCGCCAACGAGAAAGCAAGGGCAGTTGAAACCTTCATATTCCTGTATCTTAATAAAGGTTTCAAAACAACATAAACAGAGCACAGCTCAAGCCGTCCATTAAATACAAAGTCTGCATCTCCCTGGCAAGATTCGTGGTGGTTGTTGGGGTGTGTGCGGATAGATTGAAGTTGTAGAGTGCGATTAACCGGAGGCGTTTCAATTTGCCTGAAATGGAAATTTGAGATTAATCTTCATTATTTTTCGAGAGTTTCCCAGCATGCGGGGCCCCGCAGTCGGCACTTGCGGGACCGGCTTGGGCTTGCAGATGGCCTGGTGTTGTGTTACCCAGCAGAAACGGGAGTGTTGTTTAGGTTGTGTTGTGAGCGAGGAAGACGATGAATGGAGGGACTCGTAGATTGGAGAATGAGAAAAAAGACATAGCTGAATACTTCTCGAGCAGTACTATAATAATTAAGAGTGTTTTCGAAGCTTTTCCTCGGGATCGAGGCCCTATGCTGTGAGTACAGGAGTCAAACGAGGACAAAGACAGGATTCTGAGCAACATAATTAAATAGAGAGACAGGGACCCAATCACGAACTTTCCACTGCAACCATAATAACACCATACATCCAAGCCGTGAAAACCAGGAAGGCCAAAACATGATGGGTAACAATCTTTTAATTGATCTAGCCACACTATACCTCGCGAACTGATCCCTTCATAGATTTAGGTCCAGCACACTCACGACGGCCTCTCTGAGGCTGCGATCGGCGTTTCTGGTTTGACATGCACAGTCTTCGGCTTGCTTAGGCTGTCTCTTCCCGAACTTTCTCCTCTATCCCGAGCGCGTAGTTCGATCTGGTCTGCAAGGTGGGCAGCCTGAGCTCTTGCCACAGCACGTGCATGTCTTCTGCTACGACGGATGATGAGGATCACCTCGAGCCCGATGAGGAGGAAGAGGCCAGATAAACCCCCAGCAACACCTCCTGCGACGGCCGCAGCGTGGTGGTAGTAACGTTTAGGTTTGGGACCTGGGCTCGAAGCTGAACTTGGAGCGGGCAAGGGTGACGGGCTGGGTGACGGGGAATGCTCGCAATCGATCATCCACATGGTCCAGGACGAGTCGTAGCATATATCGGGCTCAGCGATCGTTTTCCTAGGAAAATATCTATTGCAGTGTGTTCCATTAGGAAATAAGAGAACTAGCAATATTAGCAGAATCCTTTAAATTAAATGGCGGCTCATACAGTGGCAAGAGTCAAAATCAGACACTTGAAAACTGCCCCAGCCTCCCTTATCGCTGGAGTCGAAACAGACTCCCGTCGGGAGGTTGACCACGCCATGTGTGTACGGATTTGTACAATGACTATCCGCATAACCTGTTATTTTAAAGGCGCCTGTAGTTGCAATGAGAGGAACAAGACATAGTAGCTTGGCGGGTAGGAGAGGCCTCATGAACATCTTGCTCCTGAATGGGTTGCTGCGTGCAAGATGAATGCTGCGACTAGTATCAATGGAAGGAAAACTTCTGCAAACGCTACAGAGCCCGTGGATGCTTCAAATTACAACTTGTCATCTACTTTGAGGGAAGTTGATGTTGAGATACCACTAGTGGTGATGTACGTACCAACGGGCACTGGGACGCCTTGCTGTGCTGGAAGATCATGTCAAAAGGGGGGGTTGGGGGGTTTGATTGAGAGGGGTCTAGAATCTATGGTTTGAAGGTGGGTCCGGTACACGTGACGTTTAAACCAACTGAGAAAACCCAATGTGCATTCCGTATGGTCCACGAATACTGCCCATACGCGGTGGAGATTCGAATGACCATGTGTGAAATGCAAGATGTGTGATAGTTTATTGAACATTGAGAGAGGACCAGGTTGAAATGATCTGTATGATATCAAGGCAGTCTCTTCCAAAGTTGTCTTGAAATGCTAATCCAAACACTGCGGTGCCCTAGTATTCCTCGTGGGGCTATGGGCTGCGCCGGTCCGGGATCAGTTCCACATCCTTCGCATTGTAGGAGCGTTATTGATTCGTGTCACCGAACCATAACCACATCGACTCCGTGGGGCCTCTTCCTTGCGCGGTCCGCACCGTTACATGCAGAGCCGGACACGAAAGTCGCTTCACGTGTTCCCCATCTTGCGCTTTCGGAAATTTGAATGAACAAGCGAAGGAGTACGAGCACTGGGTCGGGCCGTTCCTGTCAAAGACTCTGACTTCACGTCTTCATCTCAGTCTCAAAAGCCCTAATTTCATTACTCAGCTCCAGCACCTCGTTTTGGGCCATGATTTGTGCGCTAGCTTCTAGATCATGAACGACATTCTCCAGACCTCGGACGAGGGCCTCAATCTCGGCACGCTGTGCCGTGATGGTGGATAGTAATTCTGTGTTCGATGCCTGAGTTGTGGAGAGTTCGGAGTTTAGAGACGTGGTTTGTTCCTCGAGGAAGGGCATCAGATGGGCGAGATGGATGGAGGACGGAGGCAAGCTGTGAGGGCTACAGATGGTGCATGTTAGCTCCACGGCTCATCAGAATTGGTTGAGGGGGCTACTTACGGTACGGGCACCTCAACAGGGCTGCCGTTCGCGCTGCCCTCGGCGCGTTCTTTCCTAAGCTTCGCGTCCTTAACGCATTGCTCAAGCGAATTGAGTGCCTTCACAACATGGCGCTTGGCTATTGTGTCTTCGAAGTTAGCTTTCCACGTTCGGTCTAGTTGATCGATGATCTGTCTGTGGACATCGTTCAATGTGGTCGGCGCATATTGCGCAATGGTGGGGAAGCAGGACGCGAAATTAGCGGGTGTGCACTTGTCAAGCGTCGCCTTGACGGCATGGTTGAAGATGTTGATGAGGGCCTGCGCTTTCGTGCCTGGGGAGTCGGCGACTGGCGGAGCGGGGGTTGGCGAGGGAGAGCGAGACTCTGGATTTGCCATCGAAGGCATCTTTAATAGCCAAGTGTTCGGTGGGCGCTGGCAGACTGTCGTGAGGTGATGGAACACAATGTTTTCAAACTTGTTTACTGCGAAGAGTGCCAAGGCCTTGACACGCTAATACCATCACGTGTACAGGTGTCAGTGATTGGCGGGGGGGGGAGGGGGGCCATCTCGGAGGATCAGTGGCGTGTCCTTCTGCTTATGCTCACTCAACACCTACATGCGAGGGGAAGTGTGTTATAATGTGCGCAGGAAGACTTCCTAGGGTCCCAGAATATCAGGGCCGCATGAAGACGAAGCGACGGCTGAAGCGAAGGCTGAGCCATTAAAACAAAGCCGTGTTTACTTCACGAAGTCGTTCCAAACACCCCTTCCTTAAGGACATCATTTCAAACGAACACTTCACGCATTCCTTTCCTCCAAATATCTCCCCTGTAAACTCGGTTCTTACACGATGATAAACCAAGTCGACATCTTCATCAAATACGCCCTTCGTTCACTTGGTCTTCAACCCCAGCCAGGAAGTCCAATTCCATCCCCATCCGACTCCCTCCAAACCCGACCCCTTCCAAAGCGTGGACCAGCCCAGCCAGCTATCTCGGGCAATTGCGAAGTTTATGAGCGACAAGCGTCCTCGTTGTTAATGTCCAGGCTTCCACTCGAGTTACGTAATATGATATGGGAGCGAGTCTTAGGAGGTAATTATATTCACATGTACTGGCGCGATAGAGACACGCTTCTAGGATTTATCTGTGAAGAACAGAAGCAATGTATCAGTCTTGCCCATAGCTCGGAGAGTAATGTGCCTTGGGATTCTGCGGTGACCATTAAAGATGAGGACATCGATCAGGGGAAAGGCTGGATGGGGCTACTGTTGAGTTGTCGAGCTGTGTGAGTTTGTCTTTCGTCTTGCCACTTTTCGTGTCTAGCCTCTAGTGTTCGAAAAGTATCTTATGTTACCCCCTAATGTAAAACTAGCTACTTCGAAGCCTCCAAAATTCTCTACAGTACCAACACCTTCGACTTCACCGACCACTGGCTCAACCTTAACTATCTCCCCTGGCTGCTCCCAATCTCTGCACTCACTACCATCACTCAAATCACCATGACTTGCCACGGCGTCCAACTCCCCTCTGCTTACCTCGACTTCCAACTCTGGAAAAGAACGTGGGAAACACTCTTTTTGTGTAAAGCGTTAAGGTATTTGCATGTTGAGTTGGTGCCGGTAGCTGCCCACACGACACTAGCTACGAAGACGTTGATGGCAGCCGCTGAAGATGAGTATTTGGAGCCACTGCGGGCCGTGTGCGGGATGGGAATAAAGGTGTTTGAGCTTGTATTGCCCTTTGAAGAGAAGGAAGATGGGAGGGTGAGGGGGGAGTTGGTTGGATGCAAGATCATTCGAGTATGAAGCTCCTAAGGACGGAAAACCCTCACATTGCAAAGCCATGGGGAAGAGATCCATACCCGTAGCACGACTTCCGAATCAATACGCGACCAATTCGTCATAATCAGATGCGTAATTTTAGTTCCCCTAAGATTCCAGAGGAACTTACCAAAACACCCCACCATGGCATCAAGGGACTTCTGCCTGAGCTAACTACCCGGGAACTCCCGGCTTGTCTACTTGAAACCGCCTCACCACCCAAACCTTCACATTATGCTCGTTTTCAAGCCCGGAGCCCCGAGACCTCTCAAGCACAACCGTGCTGCACCGTCAGATTAGCACACGGCAGTGCTCGGTTTCCTGGTCCAACGCAAGGCTTGTCTAGTAGGAACGGCGATGTTCACCCGAGCGAGAGTATTCAACCACCCCACAGAAATAGCCCCATTCCCAAGAAAACGGTTCTAGCAGTCCTGAGGAGACACTAAAGTAAAATTGCGATAGCTCAGGTGTGGGCAGGAGGTTGGGCGTTGGAGCATGAGTTGCGTTGCCACCTTATACACCCTGACATCGTTGCCGCTGTGTGCTTCGAGTAAATCCCAGATGTACTGGCAATGAATTTAACGGCGCGCTCGCTAGTGTCGCTGATTATGGGGTGAGAGATGAAAAGGATATTAGGCATCAGAGACCGTGGTAACTATAAGGAAAGAGACCGGCTAAGGAGTCGCGTGGGTGGTGAACTTTCTTTAACTAAGTGACGTCTGTATCGGGATCTAGTAGCTTATTCCTCTTGCCAGATGAACTCGCTCCACATGATGGCGTCGTCTGGGGTCAGCCACACAGACGATACCATACGCTAGCATCGTGGTTCGGTAATCTTCGCCTCTGGTTCCCTTTCAAGCCTTTGACGGTCTCCTCCCAGGGGAATTAGTCCACCTCCACATTTCTCTGGCTTCCCCAACAACGCGGCCAGAATCCGACGAAGCTCTCCGACGGGGATTCAAGTTTATAATGCTTCACTTGCTCCCACTTCTTCAACATCCTCATCACATCAGCTTCGAATTCAGTGCGCCGAGAGAGCTTAGCTTTTATTCCAAAGCCCATGGAGAGGAAAGGGAATTCACCATCTGACCACATGCCGTACCGAAATTTTAAAGTGTTCTCGGAGGAACTGTCGGTACATGGACACCGAGGAGATCGGAAAGCAGGAGCCTATCTTAGGATGGATTTCTGCTGGGAGGCTGAGGATAGTTACTGAAGGTGGAGGCGGTGGAGACAATGGCTTTAAGGAAGAGTTTGATGAGCCAGAATGTAACTTTGTGATGATTGATTGAGAATGCCCGACTCGCACGACACCTTGGCCGACAGCTGTTATCTAGCACGCGCATACTTTGTCGCCAGGGCGCCTTCTGCACAATAGTAGCGTTGTTTCTGCTTCCTTTGCGACATCTTTCTTACTGTAAATATCCGGTTTACAGATCTTTTGTCTTACAAAGGAAGAACCAAAGCTAGGAAGTAGGTAACCCCTTTCTAGACGTTCCATTGACATTAAAGTTAAGCCATGCTCAGACAGCTAATCTGAGGAAGAGTACTGAAGGAGATACATCTCATACTGGCTGATTCATGCTCATTACAGTCACAAACTACAATTTTCATATCAGTCAGTGGATACAACAAATATACTGTCCTATTTCTCTTCCTGGGATTCTAATTATCTATACGACTGGAAACAAAGATGAGATACGTACTGTGGTTGATGGACTATTCCACAAATACTAACCCACGCCTCCACCCGATTCATAACCAAGTAAAGTATAAAATAATCCCAGCTACTAGCCTTGTACCCTGTTCTTTAGTCTATTAGGAGCAAAACCTAAAGACCTTCAAGCATAACACCGCCAGACCTTCTCGCGGAATTTGCAGTCTCTAAATACCCGACAGTCTGCGACGCCCGCCCACGCCGTGCTGGTCTCCTTGTAGGAGTGCTGGATATGCGCGAAGGGTTTTCGTGGGTTTCCCGGATCTCCTCGAAGATTTCGCTCCGAGGTAGCTCAACCAAGACACCCTCTCTTCTCGTTGGAGTAATTGGCATCCCGAGAGCATTTCCTCTTCGCAGTGATGAATGATAACGTGATGGGCCACGCGCGATGCACACGTTCGGGCTCAACGGACTCAGTTGTATGCCGCCGTCATCTAAATCGATGCTCTCATGCGGTGTGCACGATTGCTTGAGCTGGCTTCTAGTAGTGCCAGGAGGTGTCTCAGGAGGAAGGAGAATGCCATGGTACTGTGATGCCTCGAGCTTAGGAGGCTGGTCAACTTCCGTTTTAGAAAGACAGACATCTAGTACTTGTCTATGTAGTCTTCCTGGGTGTGCTAGTACTGGATTCGATGGGATTGCAGAGCTCATAAGAACGGAAGGTGGCGGGGTACGGTTATAATGGCTGGGAAGAATGCTACTAGCGCTTGGGACGCTATTCGTGGCCTGGGATCTGAGAACAACACATTTCTCTTCTGAAAAGCCGTCTTCTTGGGAGACGGTGGATAGCCAATCATCAATCCGAGGTTGAGGTGATATAGAACGTGAAGATCGATGATAGCGATGCTCGGTGATGAGATAGTCTGAATCGCCGGACCAGGATTCAGATAAGTTTTCCGAACTCGTGGGTCTTTGTAAACGTTCTGGGGTTGCCTCGGCTGAATCGGGCCTATTGGACGGCAGTAGGAATCCTGGGCCATATGACGATTGAGGGTGCCGATCGGTTGGAGAGTGCGCTCGGGAGGTGTTTGGGAGCTGCGGGTAGGCTACCATTCCATTGCTAGCTGACGACACCACCTTTCCGAAACTTGCTTCCTCGAAAATCTGTCTCATTCGGCTTGCGTGGCTAGGCCGTGCAGGAGATTCCAACAATACAGAGGTGTATTGAGAGCGTCGTATGCCGACATTCGCGATTCGTTTTGAGGATGGAGGTGTCCTGATGTTCGGAGTTCCTGTGATATCAGACGAATGTAAAGAAACGCCGCCGTCAGGGGATTCCTGCAAACAACGGGTATCTAGATTTTCGTCACATTGAAACAGGGACAAGCTTCTGAATGGAGATAAGTGATGAGCCTGGGAATGGTATGTTTGCCCCTTTCGCCTAAATTCACTTCCAGGCTGAATGGGGTGAGGGTCTGTGTGGTGTTTCCTCAGTGTGTTTTGCTGAACAACTATAATGAGACGACATACCGTTGATGTGACGAGTTGGTGAGGCTGTGGGTTGGAAAGACACTGGCGACATGCTTTTCTGGAGATGAATGCCCCTATCTGGAGTAATTTCCTATGTGCTCAGTTGAGATTGTGTGTTTCAAAAAACCGTCTAAGTAACCGCTCGATTGAGCGACTCACGTGCTGGAGAAGAGACATTGCGATGAAGAATTAGTGGAGCAGGTTCTGGAGAGCGCGAAGTGGCATGTATAGATTGGCCCGCTGGAGGGGCGGATGCCCAAAGGATGATGACTCGCTGATGGGCAGATTGAGTTTGTATTTGACAAGTTCCAAGAAGGCGAAAGTACTTAGGTCGCGGTTTGTTGGGAGCCGCGTGCTACCGCATTATCCAGTAGTCGGCACCAAATGCTGCGGCAGTCACGACCCGATCATGAAGGCGCAATGGTGTTTCCGGCACGCCCAAAATTGCCCATGGATGCATATTGAGTGCACCGCAAAGCAGCACAAGTGATGGATCACCGTAGAAATTGAACACCAAACAGGGCGTACCACGTAAGGACAGATAAGCGACCCTGGAATAGAATTCTAACTTGGCTGACGTTGAATGAGAGATGAACGGAAGCAGAAGGAAATGATGAGGACTGGATGTAGCACTCCACCTGATACAATCCGGCCACGGCTTACCAACAGTGCCACTGAGTGATCGATCCCTCGGCGGCGAAATCTCTCTCGTCGCATCTACGAATAGCTCGGTCCTGTCTCTCCCGTCTTCTTCTCTTGGTGTCATCTTCGGGGAGAGCACGGCGGCAGACAGTCGTTGCTGCTACCGTCTCCGCTGCGCTGGTACGTACCTTAATATAACCCCGGAATCCTTAATTCATTTCGCTGGCTCCAAGTCTCAGTCTCAGCCTGAGCAGCAAAGCCTCGTCACGCGCAGCTGCACCTCAAGGCTGCTCCAGAGGGGAGTGCATTGAGCCCAGTCCTCGCTGGGGCTCAAAGGATAGATATCCTCCTCCGGATGGGCAGCGCGTCGCACAAACGCGGACAGGGAGCTGATGCGAACGCTGCCAGCAACGCGGCTTGTCTGAGAAAATAATGCACGGGTGGTGGCTTGCTGCCTTCGACTCAGGAAGCGATGACCTCGGATGGTCGAACAGGCCAGCCATGCCTCAAACGCACGGGGCCAGGGCCGCCGCAAATCTCGGGACTGAAAATTATGCTCCACCCAAGGACGGTGGAGACGGGCAGTTGGGGTGCGACTGCGACTGGCGACACAAATAAGTTTTCTCAACGGCCAGCTGGAATGGCCTTTGGAGCTGGCCCACGAGCGCCACAGCATGCGATAGGCGGTGTCTCTTGAAGCGAGTGTGATATCGGAATATTCTTGTCGGCATCTCCTCTTTCGCCTGTTGCCTTTCCCCTCTCGCTATTCTTTTGTGTGTGCTCGGTATCGCAAAGCGACTTGCGCTAGTGTCTCACCATCAGCTGTCCAATCACACTAGCTATGGCCACCCCTGATCTCTCTATCTGGAGCTCTCCGGGATGGCGTCTTCTTGTCTTTGCTCAGAGGCTTGCGGGCTTGCTGTTCCAGGTCAGTGCGCCTGACCTGACCAAAAGTCCCCTGCCATCCTCAACTGTCCGCCCAGACCACCCACAAGTCTCTCAGTGTGTCAAGACTTCGACTCCGCATCCGTTTCTGTCTTCCCTCCTCCATCCTCACCACCGGCTCTAGGTGTCGGTGAAGCTCTTCTCGCGGGCTTGACGCTCCTCTCTTCGCCGCCCAGCTGCTGGCCTTTGCCGTTCTTTTCTTTCGTTGACGTTCCCCCTATCCATACGCCTCAGCCCTATTCTTATGTGCTGCGAGTTAAATATATCAGCTATTCCTAACACAACGCCCCAACCTCACCGCTCTCTTGCAATTAACTCCTCCGTACCCATCGCCATATCTGCCTTTTCGGACCCTCGAGCGATTTCTTCCGACGGCCTCTGTTTGAGCAACATCTTCGCCTTGCAGCCATGCCAATGCTGCGATAGCGTACGTATCGCGTTCCTTCTGAAACCCGCATTTGGAAATCTACTTCACCGCGCTGCAACGGACATTGTCACAAGTTTTCCCTCCTATCAAAGCTCATTAACTTTCCTCTCTTCTACTATTGTCCTTCAGCAATGTGCGCTTCCCTCGTGGGCTGCGGTTTCACCTCTGCTGCTTGCATTGTCGTGTGCCTGAATGGCCCTCACTCTCTTATTCGCTTCCTATTATGCTAGGGATATTGTCCAATTCTAAGAGGGTATAGGTTTCCATAATTCCTAATACATGATCCCCGGGCCTATCGCCTCCAACCTCCTAGTCTCGTTAACACCGAAACTGCAGCTACTCGCGTCTACCCTAAGCAAGGAACCATTGTCTTCGGCACGTCTGGGTACCGACACCCTGTTCCATCCTAGCTATCTCTGCCGTGCGCCCTCCATTAAGCTGTCCATACGTTGGAGCTGGCCTCATAGCATCGCGAGGCCTCTTGCAATTTGTAATTGTTTCCGAAGGTACCCTTTCCTTACGGCCTCGCCCCACTCACCCACTGCCCTGGCCCAAGGTACGGTCGGCCTCTTCGTTTGCCCGCTAGTGGTTGCAACCCCCCCCCGCTTTCAGCGGCTCGCTGCGCTTTCTGAGACAAGTGCAAACGGACGAGTCTTTCCCCAGCTTGAGCTGCGAACAGTTCTGACCATTTCCCCCCCACCTCCTGAACATTCGCCCAACACCAGACCCGTGTCGGTATACAGACACAAACCACCGCCACCATTCCTCCAGACTATTCATGAGTTACGATTCCCGACTGGCCGGTCGGCCCTATGGCGTGCCAGAAGGAGATGGAGACGATACGAATGGCAGAAAGGGATCGGTGCGAGCAGCGCGAGAAAGGTTGATGGCGGCGCAAACGCAAGGACAGCTTCCGGATCGTTCGCGAATAGTAGGACTTCCTCAGAGGCCAAATCAGCTTGTTTCCCAGTTCTCCGTTCAGAACAGGCCGCGCCCGCAGGACCTGACGCCTCCTGATAGTAGAGGGAACGCCAATGCTATATCACCAACTCCACAATGGCCCTTGTCTAACGATGCGGAAGATATACTAGACCCAAGGCCAGGACAATACCTGCAATCGCCAAATCGAGGTCCACCACCACAACGTCCTCCTCGACCAACATCAGATGATCTACCAATACAACAGCTATCTCCTCAGGGTTATCGCAGCTCTTACCAAAGTGATGATTTGCTATCTCCAGACGTTACCATATCTTCAAGGCCTCTCACAACATCTTCCGCCGCCTCCACAAGCTCTTCGCTAGGCTCTATACCTGACTTTCCCGTACCACAACCACCAATGCCAACAATACAGCCACTGCCTCGACGCAATCCGTCCCTCGGTCCACCTCCATCAGCGCGGAGAGGACCGTCGTCATACTACACCCAGATGTCGTATGTCTCACCGATCGCTGAAGAATCAGAAACTCGTTCCGACACAATGCGCTCGCTACATGGATCTTTCGCGTCCAGTAATGTCATACCATCGAACAACGATGACTTTTACTTAGAGGACGATGGCATCCAGTCCATCCGGTCCGATGATGACGAGACGGTCACAAGTGACTATGGACGGGATTCGAGAGGTAGTGATCATGACGATCGAAGCGGGCTCGTCCAACCGGCACTAGTTCGACAAGCTAGCCTAGGACGTCGGACAAAGCCTTCACTGATGACGATCAAATCTGGTGACAGTTTACGAGACAACGGCAGCGCCAATAACATGCCGGCTCCTGTGAAGAGAAAGCCTATTGGAGAGGCCGTGGGTGCCGCCGGAATTGGAAGTGCCATGCTAGCAGCAAAAGAAGGGATTTCCGCGAAGACAACGCCTGGACCACCTAGCTCGTCGCTGAGCAGCGGAACTGGCTTATTTGACCCTTCATCATCTTCCTCTGAGTCCTTGAACTCTTTGAAAAAGGGAAAACTAGAATCGCGGAGAGAGCTAGATCCGGAGAAGGAAGAGCCGGAATCACCAGCATATCCTCTTCAACAGGGTAGCCGACAGACAACGCTAGCTGAGCGCGTTGGAAAGCGTCGTCCGCCTCGGATCGACGTAGATGCGGTCCGCGAGGCCGAAGCGCGAGGGAGCTTGACAAGTCTCCCGGAGCTAATTAGAAGGGCAACTAGATTGGCGGCTAACCTGGATAGAGGAAGGACGGCAAGTCGACTTGGCCTAGATTTTTGGGAGAGCGGAGCACCGGACAAGAATAAACTCGACTCTAGACGGTCTGGATCTTTATCTGACATGCTCGCCGCTTTTCCTCCACCAGGCGAAGCAACTCCTAGAGGGGACGGGACACCGAACAGGCGCTTCTCGAAGTGGCCTTCCGCTGGGGGTTATGACGCACCAGGCACTGAGTCGGCTCAGAGCACTCGCAAACCGGAGAATCGGCGTAGGAAGTGCTGTGGCATGCCGATGTGGACGTTTGTAACGCTCCTTATTGTGCTGCTGTTCCTCGTCGCTGCTGCTGTTGTAATTCCTGTGGTTCTCATTGTGATCCCAAAGATGAGGAATAATAACAATGCAGCACAGAACAGCGGCAACAACAATAACAACAATCCGCCAGCAAGCGTCCCGACATCCGGAGGTCAAACAGGCCAATGTAATGGCATAATATCATGTCAGAATGGAGGCGTTGCAATTCTAAACGCCGACAAGTCGTGCAATTGTGTTTGCATCAACGGCTTTACCGGAAAAACATGCGGGACGCAAACGGATGCAGGATGCACTACAACCAACATTGCAGGTACCGCTGATAACGCTACCATTGGCTCCGGTATCCCTCGTTTGATTAGCACTGCGCAGAACAACTTCAGCATTCCTCTCGATCCTCCTAGCCTTCTTTCACTCTTCTCGAATCTCAGTCTCACTTGCACGTCTGAGAACGCCCTCGTAACCTTCAACGGCCTCGCATCTCGATCAATTCCGCAAGCTCATCTTCCGATACTTGTTGACACCTCTTTGGACCCTTCGAGGACCCTTCCTCTTCTAAATTCACCGCACCTTCAGCCAGACGTTCGCCAACTTAAACAACGTCAGGCGGTTGGCCCAGTCGGAAATGCTGATCCCAGCGTGGCTGCGGTTGCCTCCGCGACTGCAGCAGCAAGCTCAACACCAACCCCCTCACAGCCAATCTCGAGCAATTCCACGGCCATTGACTTTGCCCGCATTGGCGTCCTTCTTGTGTTGCAAGAGACTCGCAAGCTAGAGAGCGCAGCTAGCGCACAGGAGAATCTACAGACCTTTTTGACCAATGACCGTAAAGGCGCGAGCAACGGCAACTCAGTCGATCTGGGCAGCAACATCTCGATTGACCTGGTGGCTTTCAAAATTAAGCTAAGCAACGGCACGACTATTATAGCAAAGCCCTCAAACTCTTCTGTCCAACTACGAAGATGAGAACGTAAGCATCCTATCGATGCCAAATCACCCGATTCTGCTTCATGCATCATGCAACATCTTTTCATTTCACACACCTTCACATGAAAACTTTTTTTGATCATGGAGTGTATTATACCTGGCGTTGTGTCCCGCAAGCTTAGCCTTGCCGCATTGTTTCGTAACATCGGCGTGGGAAGCATTTACACCACCCAGCGGCCGTCTACTTTCTTCTATTCTTACTCACATGCACTTCTTCCCTCTCGTCTTGAAGACGCGTGGGCGATCTATGGATTGGATCTAATTTCTGGGTTTGGGCTTAATATACCCCTTTTTAGATGAAATAGTGGGCTGAAGGATTGGATGAATGCCACACCGGCAAAGTACAGTGCAGACTGGACTTGTAAATAAGTATGCCGAATAGCATGTGCGTAGATGCATAATGCTGAAATGCAAATTTGGATCAGAATCAACACGGCAAGGTATCTTATGATCCGTCGTGGGGATGCGAAAAGTGACGGAAGACAAAGGTCTAATACGCCCTACAATTTCTAGCAAGGAGCTTGTATGATAGCATGCATCCTGTTAAGAGAGCGTAGATATTTTCAAGTGATTGCTCCAAATTGCCACCCACAGTTTTGTTGATTTTCTAGTGTCGCTTACTGGCCAAACAATGACAAGAGTCAGGTGAACTCAAGACTTCATCCTTTCACTCCTTTGGGCTTGGCAGTCCACCTCTTCGCCCCGGCAACGCGGCCGCACACACAAAACGCTGACAAGGAAAATTTTCTTCTATTCTCCTCTAGTAATAATCTGACTCTACCCGCACTGAATATGCCCCTGATATCTGTACTGCATGCATTTTCTATCTACCTATATGTTCTTCTGGGGTGTATGGTAGAGGGTTGACCTTTTGCCACTTGCAACACTAGCTCCAATCTTTCTAAGAAGTTGTCCCTGGAAGATTTCCCCTAATACGTACTTCGCTTCATCCATCGCATTTCGTGCCCGAATATGCGAATCCTTCCTATATTTGTGGCGTACTTTACGCTATGGTGTTGCCCAACTCGACACTCAAACGTGTGGAGGATACGACCCACGTTACAATGTGTGGAGCGACGACAACAAGCTACATCCCTACCGTTAAGGAAAGCGTTGACCTCCTTGACACCCCTGTCACGCACTCCCCACCGATCACAACTCTTGCCTCGATAGTAGCGAAAGACGCAGTCCTCTCGCCAGCCCCAACCACAGGCGTTATCACTCCGTAACGGCCACTAGTTAACCCGGTAGTATCCCTCTCCAACCTCAAGCAGTAGGCAGTGGCTTCTCTTGTCACGCTAGCCTACTTTTATCTTTATATTAATAACCATTTCGTTCTTGGCTTTCGTATGAAACCGCTTGTACTAATGCTACGCAAAAGAAACATTTTCTCGCACCTCACTTCTGCTCTGGGCTTCTGCAACTACGTGATTGGGGCCTCGCCCCGCCGGATATAGCTCCGGTCCTCTGGCAGCGTTTGAAGAAGCTACCAAGTTTCTTCACGTGGTATTGAAATAGGAATTATATCCCTTCACTGAAGCACGGAACGCTATACTCACTATTAACCACCACCTTTTCCGCTGCCATTTACGGCACCTACTAGCTTCAATCAGCTGGTTTTTGGAACTCCTATTCAACCATATCGTTTGGTGCATGACTGAAACGGACTCCTACGCCCGATTCTGCGCCTGGATCAACATCAGAAATTACTCAAAGGAGAGCGACGCTCACAAATAAGCAATTCAAATTATATACATTGACCTAGCCAAGCTACAGAAGATGATTCCCGAGCTCATATCCTCTCTCTGCACCGCGAATGACTACACTACAACTCTTGTTGCCTTCACACAAGAATAAGGAATGGCGATCCTCTCTCATCAAAGAATTCAACTGGGGCCGCGGTCTTCAATCACCGGAACCCGAACCCTATCCCCACTAAACAACCTTACAGGTCAGCTAAGCTCAAATTCCTAACAGAGAAGAGCGAATATTGTCTCCATTACACCATTATATCCGACCAAACTTGGAATGTCATTCCCAAGTCTTACCAAATGAAGAGACCCGAGACACACGCCGGGCGAACCGTCACCCCCATGCACAACGGAGGACGGCGCCAACCCAAGAGAAAGGAAGTGTGCTTCGTCTTCTTCTAAAAGTGCCCTGGAGTTGCCCTGCTTTAGTACGAGAAGAAGAATAGCTCATTCAAGACCCAGGGCCCAAAGGAGAGGGAAGGAAGATATAGGGATGGAGAACACTGCGGCCTCCGGAGAAGCCTTCAAAGAGTTGGGTATTCCGATTTAGAGTGTGGCTATAGCCCTAAAGAAGTATGTATATTACTACCATCCCCAAAGCACAAGATCAGCCAAACTAACTAAAGAGCAACAGGCTGTGGGTCTCCCGGCTTTGCCTTATAACTAATCCTCCCTGCCGGCAAAAAAAATAAAGCAATCAACGCCCCCCCTCTCACTTGCGGATAATGATGCGTTCCTGCTCCCGGGCTCGTCCATCCCGCGCCTTGCCACCTGTATAGAAACCCAATATCAGTACAAGGCTGTTCACCTGAAAGCCTTCACCTCGATTCGATTCAAGTCAGTTCGACTTACCCCTGCATACCCATTAACTCTGCCCCCTCATCAATTTGCACAACACAGTTTATCTCTCCATATGGGTGACTATGATACTGTCCTGCGTACTCCTCTTTCGATTCCATGTATACCGTCGTGACACTGAAAAATCGCGTTTCTGGCTTCGGCAGGCAGATCTTAGAGCGTCGGTACTTTTCCCCATCGATCGGGAAGTTGGCTACCCAGCCTTCTTTTAGTCCTTGGAGAGTTAGAGCACAGAGGTCGCGGTAGATGGGGTTGGATGGCCCATAGGACGCGTTTAGGTAGGATTCGAGAGCAGCTCCTGGCGTTCTGTGTTGGGGTTTGTTAGCTCTCAGGTTTTTGGTTTGCTTCTTTTAGTTATCTTGGCATTTTAATTTGGTTTGACTTTGCATTTTGTCTGGCTTCCTGCTCTAGTTTCTTTCCTGTTCTTGCATCTTGTTCTTGCGCTAAGTCCTGACTCTCTGTTCTAGCTCTTTATTCTCTCCATCCTGCTTGGGCTCATACACCTTTCTTCAGAAATGAAAGAAGAAAGAAGAGAAAAGCAAAGATTAGGTTACTCGTACAAATTTTCAATCTCATCAAAGAAATCTTGACATCGTTTGAGGAGTTTCTGGGCGGTCGGGTATTTCTGGACGTCGACTTCGACCGGAGAGGCATCCTTGGTATCGAGATTCATGGTAATTCTGTTATGTATTTGAAATTGGAAATGGAAGGATATGACAACTTGAGTTTTGAATTGCCCTGTTAGTTTCCTGAAGGGAAGTTTTTGTATGCTTTACGGACGAACTAATCCGTAGGGCTTAGTAAAGTGCGAGGTCCCGTAATGCTACCAAAGCAGGTCACTCACCCTATCATACAAATAAAATAGCCGAGGAAGAGGACGACGGATATTTTGTAAGTCGGTGCAAGCCTTTTCAAGTGGATTGATGGCGATAGTATTACGTTTATGACAGGTCTTACCCCGCAGTCTAGCGGGCTCGGGATCTGTTCACGGAATCATACATACAGACCAAAGAATTAATATGTGGTTTAAGAAATGAGCACGGCAATGAGATCGGAATTTGTATGGTTTAGAGTTTACAGGCGTGCTAAACTTCGAAAGGATATCGAGTAGAAGAACAAGAACTTGCTTAAACGCATAAGAACACTACCCATCATCCAACAACAAAATAATTTCCTCCCAAAGCCTTCCCAAGCCCGAGTTTTTTCTCACAGGCATCCTGATCCCACCGCACTCTCGCCCCTAGTCCAACCTCATCCACCAGGCCCAGTTCCTTCTTGATCTTCTCATTCGTTAGACCCTCTGGTTGTTCCCAGACCAGGAAAATATATCGGTGCGAAGCAGAGAAGAACGGGGGATTCGGAGGGGCATAGGATGCAATGGGTGGTACATCTGGCACAAGTTTGACCCACCCCCCTGCATCCGGTTCACCTTGGGCACCTAGATTAGCTTGAATCCCATGGAGAACAGGGCTAGCGAGGGCCATTGACGGGACCGGGGCGTCGAGATCAAGGGCTACGGCGATATACTTTGCGGCTGCGGATTTTGTAATACTCCTCGAGATGGAAAGGGTCGGTGCCGGCTTGGAGGCTTCCTTGGTGACTGAGGAACCAGGCTTCGCGATTGTAGAGGTGGGGTAGTGGATCTGCAACGGGGCTTTGCCGGTCTTCTTGAATTCATCAAGAGCATACTTGACGCTTGCTGGTTCTTTGGGCATAGCGGGAATGCTCGAAAGAGGCACGATGAGGTTTAGGTGTTCAGAATGATACTAGGAATGGGGTACTTGATTGGACTGCTATCTTTTGTATGCCGATGGCACTGAGGGCAACGGCAACTGCATGAATTTATATCTGGACTTCCTCCTGGCGTGATCCGACACCGTTTGGCTCTTTCAAGTAAGTTTTCCTACGGTTGTTGATCTAGTTAGAATCTCTTGTTCAAGTGTTCGGTGAGGCTGGCCGAAGGACACGGAATTATGCTTATGTCCGAGGACGAGAAAAGTGCCAGATTAGGCATAGCGCGTATCTGTTGATGAGATAGCTAAGATAATGCAAAGGCATGAATTTAGAACGGTCTCAAGATGTTTGTAAATCAGACTGGTTATATTCGAAAGGAGAAGCGTTCGAGCAGTGCAAGACCGATGAGATCATTTCGGGCTAGCAGGCTTGGCGCTTGGTTGAGGAAGGTGTCATCTCTCCGACCTCGTTCCTACCCCTTCATCTTACAGTATTCTCCGAACAACCCCGAGGACGCCTTAAGAGGAATCAGTCCATCTAGGATTCACATGCCAACTATCCTGTTCGCCCTGGAATATCGTCTGCTTCCATCCCAGCAAGCTACCGGAAAACTAACATTTTGGATCCCACATCGGGACTCCGCCCACGTCCTTCTCTCGTCCTGTGGCCCTAACCGACGATGACTTCAAAAAATTGGGATGAAGACGGCCTTGTTGTCCTTGCCTTTCGTGATGTGCCAAGTCACAGCTATTGGGTAAGCTTTGCTACCGCGAGAATGACAACAGGAGGGGACAAGATCTGAGGTATGGCTGCACTAAGAGGACATTCGATCATGCAAAGCTGTAAGAATAAAGAAGCGTGCAACGTGCGCGTGTCTTCATATCTGGCTTAACTGCGGACGGCGAATATCCTTCAGGAGTGTGACTGCGAGCATCAGTTGCCAAATCGCGGGGTCACCACGCCAAACTTAAAGCGAAACAATTTAATATAAATGGCGATTTTGGAGAGTATTAACGGTCAGATGAGCGCCTAAGGCAAGAGTCACAGAGAACAACAGGTACAAACAGAGCCTGCAGGTTTGACCCATACTCATGTAACCATTCTTCCGATTGTGGACGTCTACCTGGTCCTATCACAAGCTAAACAACCCCCTAATGTGGCTTGCTAACACTTCGCTGTAACCTAAGAAAACTATGACTTAGATATGAAGTTAACATTCGTGGCAAGACAGTTTGTAGGCACTTTGTTAATCCTACAAAGGCACATACATATACATGTCTCTTACGAAATTCATCGAAGTCGAATTTGATCTTTTATACCTAAACGCTAGGTTTTCCCACCTTTCATGCATACATCAAAGGCTGTATGGAATATCATAGGCACTTCGCGTTGTGGATCTAGCCCACGGACCCGGACCCTAGTTTGATGAACCGAATCGCGGCTCTCACCACTCATCTCCCAAGGACAAGGTATCCTCACACCCCCCCCCCCTGCGCTCTTAATTCTAACTCTAACTTACGCCAAGTTATTATTCACACTTCGTCTCCCATTGCTCAGATTTCCCTGGCCCTGTCAGGCGGAACGTTCACGCCTCATCCGTGTCTTGCTAGCATCTTTTGAACTTCCTAGCTTGGCTGATCTCCCGTGGTATCTTGGCTTGTGGATCTTCCGACCGTGACTGGTTTAGGCCTCAAATGCAACGACACCGGTCTTTCATCTCGCAATATTCTATAATACCCAATGAAAAAATCTTCCTGGGAGTTTTCGGCAGGTCACATCTTGGTCCCTTTCCGGAAGACATGGTCAGTATGGATTAAGCAGCCGACCCAGAGTTGGGGCCCTGTCCGCACCATAATTTCTGAGAGCGTGACTATATAAACCTGCTAGGAGAGCAGCTTAAGCAACCTCTTAAGACTTTCTAGAGCGGTCCAGTCCTTTTCGTCTTCTTCGAGTCACCAACATGTCTCTCAAAGCAATTATTTGGTCCATTTCCCTTCTCATAACGGGCGCTATAGCCCTCCCGTCTAATGTTTCCACGCTTGCGGCGGCATATGCTTTGCAAGATACATATGACTCTAGCAACTGGCTGAGCAAGTTCGATGTTCAGGCTGTAAGTGACTCACCTGTTTTATAGTACTTGATACTAACGCCACAAAGATTGGAGATCCGACGCGTATGTCGTGCAGATAACACCTCCATACCGTGGCACTAACTGATCCTTATAGATGGCTTCGTCACCTATGTCGACCAAGGAACAGCCCAAAATCTTGGACTGATTCAGAACAGAGGAAACCAGGTTTACATGGGCGTCGATACGACTTCTCACCTTGACCCGAACGGCCCGGGACGAAAAAGCGTTCGAATTCAAAGCAAGAAAGCCTACAACCATGGCTTGGTCATTGCAGACTTCGCCCACGTCCCTGGAAGCAACTGCGGAGCCTGGCCAGCTTTCTGGATGGTCGGACCTAATTGGCCCAACCAAGGCGAACTCGATATCCTCGAAGGCGTGAACTTAAACACTTACAATCAAGTTACACTTCACACGTCCCCTGGCTGTGTTCCCAGTGTCGGTTCCGGCGGCATGTCCGGGCATCCCGTTGGAGACGCTGACTGCGGCGCGAACGGCGGCTTTGTGGGTTGCGGCGTCCAATCTGGCTCTGCAACCTCCTATGGAACGGCTTTCAATGCGAATGGTGGCGGTGTTTACGCTGCGCTATGGACGTCTTCAGCTATCAAGGTCTGGTACTTCGCGGCGAGAGATGTACCCGCAAACATCAAAAACGGCAACCCTGATCCCAATAGTTGGGGGCAACCGCAGGTATGTTGAGCCTTTGAATAAATTCTAAGTTGGTCGAAGTTCGATGTGAGCGAAGAGCTGACGATGATAAGGCGAATTACGCAGGATGCAATTTTGACGCGAAATTTTCGAATATGAATATTGTAAGCTCGAAAAAAAATTTGTTATAGATATGAATAGGGAGAGTTAAATTAACACAAAACAGATCTTCGACATTACATTCTGTGGTGATTGGGCTGGCCAAGTTTGGGGCTCATCTAGCTGTGCAAGTGTGAACCCAAGTTGCAATGCATATGTTGCGCAGCAGCCCCAATCTTTCGCAGACGTACGTTCTTGGATCGCTTATATATGTTGATCTCGACTAACCAATGCAACAGACCTATTGGTTGATTAATTCAGTCAAGGTATACAGTGTTTAAGGCATGAGGCATGAAAAACACTCGATCCGTCGCCGACTTTGGGTGACGTTCAGGTGGGTCAATCTAGGTGGGCTTTTACCGGGATTATGCGTGTAAATGGACCCTCGTTTCTTGTAGATACATTTTCGTTTCCTGTGGATATTTGAGAAGAAGGGAGGAACCATAATCCCGGAATCCGGGTATTTGGGGGTGATGAGGGTTATTACCAGAGAAAACGGTCGTTTATATACCCCATGGTCGCCTATGCTTGGAACCCACTATTTTATATGGCCATGTTGCCGACTATCTAAATTTATGAGTTGAAAGGAGGACATTGTCGTGATGGTCTCACGATGCTCGAGTAGACGACTATATGTATCGAACTCTAGTTTTCGAAACCTTCGACAAGTTGTTTCAAAGCTTTAATCTCTCCCTTCTTCCAAGTCTGCACTTTCCCCTGCCATTTACCTTTGCCGCCTCCTTTGATGCCACTCACAACTACTTTGACCTTCGCAGAAAGCTGTTCGACAAGGTCTTCCTGCCCGATAATCATGAGGTGTCCTACGGACTTGCCCTCTCCCGAAGCCAACACGACCACACCACGCTCCTTCGCTGCCTCCTTGACTTCAGTCCAGATAAGGTTTACGAAGTCAAGGCCGTCTGTGCCTCGGTGACTGAATGCGCGGTTTTGCGTCTCCAGAACAGCCTTTATCCGATCACCTTCGAACTTGGCGATCTCTTTTAGCAATTTCTTTTCTTTTTGCCGTGCTTCTGCAACTGATTCTCCTAGTTTCGCTACGTTGGATTGGACATCTGAAGGCGCATTTCCGCAGGACAGTGATACCGAGATGGAGCGAAGCGAGTTGATAGATTCAGCAGCGAGATTGATGGCGCGATCTCCGGCTGTGAAGTACAGACGACAAGTCGTCGAACGAGCCGTTTGGGTATGATGAAGCAGTATTAGAGAAATATGCGATGTCTGCTTAAGATGCGTCCCACAGCATGGATTCGAGTCTAAACCGCCAATGTTGATGACCCGCACAATTCCTTTTTCTTGATCGTAGTCTTCGGGTAGACTGTCTACTTTGGCGTCATTTGGCGTCTCTACCGTGATTGGTAAATTTTGGCGTATGGCTGCATTGCATCTTTCTTGGATAGTACGGATCTCGTCGTTGGTCGGTCTGCGGACTACTTCGACGTAGTTCATTTCGCCGTCCGCGCCCATGCTCCAACTGAGCGTGTCGAGGTTCATAGAATCCATGATCGCAGAGAGGAGATGCTGGCCGGTGTGCTGTTGCATGTGGTCCCATCGTCGTTTGAAGTTCACGTCCTGCCGAACTAGGGTGCCTGGGTCTAAGGGCTGGGGCGAGAGATGCACGCAGCGTAGGCCATGGCGTTGGACTGATGTGATGGGGATTGACTCGGATGAGGCCAGGGTAAGAGGGGTGATAGAGCCGTGGTCAGTTGGTTGTCCGCCGCCTGGGGTTCTATTAATTTGAGAGTCCCAATGGGATTAGTCTTGGAAGCAGGCATGCCTTCTGGAAAGAGAATGGAGTCACGAAACTCAATCAACCATGCCTTAGTCCCATTTTGGACCGACTTCTTGGGGTCCGTGGATTTGTTTGATTTCGAGTTGCCGTTTGTTTGAGGCGAGTATTCACTGCACGAAACAACCTCGGTCTGGAGGGTCTGAAGATAAGAGTCTCTTTGGCAACGCAAAGCGCCTACAATGCTTGGGGGTGGTCCAGCGATAGCCATAGCTGTGAAAAAAGGGCGATAGTGGGGGGCTGAAGGAAGCAAGGGACGGCGCACAAAGATTGACATAGAAGTAAGTAAAGGCGAGGTGGATGAAAGATTGAGAAATAGGAAGAGTCACACTTACGTCAGCTTAATCCAGGTAAATAGCTGTATCGCCTGCCCTACGCCTCTTGTTATCCGAATAATGCAGGACTTTTTAATGACCTTCCTTAAGTATTTTTCATAGGGCGTGTTATTGACTTCATGGTGGCTGAGACAGGGACAGCCCGAGGCTACACTTAATGTAGCCTAGCCTCGGTCCCATTCTTCTCTGGTGCTGACTAGCATCTCTAGCTTTACGAATGTTCAAGCAGCGACAAAACACCTCGAGGATAAGTTCAAGGCTGGAAATTATACTAAAACTATTTTGTTGACTCAGCCCTTGCAGCCTGTGTATGATGTTTCTTTGGAAGTTCGAGATGGCTTTACTACGGTTCACAAACTGCAAGACCTCTACGAGGAGCATCGAGCCTCCTAGGATGATGGACTTCGATGATGTAAGGTAATCACTGGTCCTGAAAGCGTACTGCTTTTTCTTCTGCTTATTGCTCACTTATGATGCGCTAATGCGCCGCTCTTCTTTAACTATGCAGAAACGACTGATCTCATCAATCCTTCTTCCCAAGGCCCAGACGCACCTATCCTCTATTATGTCCCTCGATATGCTGAGTACAATCCGGGGATTTCTTTAGTGGGAAGAGTTGTCCCAAGTGTTACTTCAACCTCAAGAGTCTACGATACAACAGGCGTTTCCGAAGACGATCCGAAGTCGAACCCCTTCGACACCCACGAAAACTCTCGAACGCCCATCATCATACTTCCATGTACCGTATTCTCCCTCTATAGACCATGGACACTCGACAGACGTCGGGTTCGAAGAGGCACCCTTGTTCTCTCGAGCTACGCGTCCTGCGATGAACACTTGATCGTAGGATGGAACACAGCTTTTAGCAAGGCCTATTGGAATGGATGTCCAGAACTGTATACGTGTCAAAGCTATAAAGTGGGATCGTGGTGGAATATTGGAAGAATTGGAAGAATTGGTCGCGTGTGCATGCTTCGTCCACTTCTTTTGCGCCAAAGCGAACAGGAGTGTGGAACCGGGGAAATAATCGAGGGGAATTAGGACATTCAGGTTGTTGCGGCAATGAACGTATTTAATGGTCAAGGGGTGGCTGGGGCACTGCAAGAAGCCCAGTAGCAGTTTTGGACACCGAACGAATTGACCAGTAAAGGTGTCCTTTACCCGACCGGCCAACGTCGAGAGGGTGGCTAAGTGGTTGCAAAGGATCATGGCATAACTATCGTCTGTGCTGGGCATTGGGTGGCCGAGGAATGGGAAATATGGTACCTGGCTCTGCGATTCTGGTCTTCCTTCCCGGCTGCTGCAACAAAGGAAGCGTATGAGGACAAGACTCGCTCCTCTCACGGTGCATGGCTGGAGCCCTAGCCAACTCACCGCCCTGCCTTCTACGGTGGTCTACTGTCCTGCAACAACGCGATATTGCCTTTATGCCTCCTCCAACCCATCTGCCCCTCACCACCGCTCTCCAAAGACCATGTCATGTCATACAACAACGGCATAGTGCATGTTGGAGACAAACAGCTGTTCTTTCAGCAGCTCCCCTCATCTAATTCCACCTGCCTTGCTCTCCTACACAGCTCCAGTTGCAGACCCGGAATGAGAAAGCGCGGAGAAGCTCACCGGACAGGGCAGTCGCAGTTCGACATCGGGAAAGCGTGCCACACTGGCCGTTCTCAAAATATAAGACGTCTCTTACGTCTCAATTGCCCTCTTGTTTCTTGCTTTGAAATAATTGCATCTTGACTTTGAGCGCTTATATAGGGGAGGGCGGTGGAGGTGTTCTGTCCCCATCAATCGTTGCTTCCTGAGGGTTGCACTGGGCCTACCGCACTTGCTATCCATCATGGCTACTTCCTCCCGGGTCTCATTGGCATCTAACCTCAGCCCCGATCCTCCAAAAACATGGACCTCAGCTCGAAAGCGAATATCTACTCGAAGCGACAGGACACCGGAGACATTCCCTCAGAAGAAGCGTCCTGGAGCTTGTCCTCGCACTGTTGCCACCCTGCGAACTAGTAGACAGCCGGTGAACGCAGGGCAGCGATGCCCAATCTGCCTCGAGGACTACTTCGACACACCACTCGGCGGCTCCCAGGTCATTTCCGTCAAACTAGTATGTTAATATATCTTCTGCAAGGACTGCATCGAAATGTTCCGTACGAATTAGCTCGGTTGCTCCCTTCTATGGTGCGAGGCGCAGTTCCCATTTCATCCTGACTCTTGTGATCTCTGCGCGTACTGGGAGAGGGCACATATCGACGAGCCGCTTCTGCTCACGGTCCGCGCTCGAGAGATGACGAGAAGCATCCATGATGCTCTAATAGAATTAGCGGAGGATGACGACTTCTTCAAGCTATCTAAATCAGCCAAAAGCAAGCTACTCAACCACGTCCAACAGACGCTGACCAAGTTCGAATGGCAATACCACCCGGCTGTTGATCTCGCAGAATTCCTGGATCCGTTCCTCCTCGCTGTCGACACCGCCTCTGCGTACGCTTTCTATGGCCTGGAACTTAAAACCCCAGCACCAGACGCTGCACGCTTCCCGCCTCGTGAGTACGACCTAGGTGACTGCTCGTCCGGGCAGGAACCTTGGATCGCAGGTTTCTTCCGACAATGGGCCCTTGAGTATGAACAGGAGAATGGGGAGGCCAGAGAAGGTTGGGGTGAGTGGGCCAAAAAGCGAGAGCGGGGTTCGGAATGGAGCTGGGATTGGCCATACAAGCGCATCGTGGGGCACAAAGTCGAGAATGGAAAGGTGCTGTACCGCATCAAGTGGGTAGGTAAGAGGTTTGGTGAATCATATGTTGGACGCGCGGAACTAGGCAATGCGAAGGTTTGGAGAGTTTATGATCGGGTGAATGGTGTGAAGCAGGGAGGGGACGCTGGCCAAAGGACGAAAAGGAGGAAGACGCGCTAGTTTGTTGGTGGAGCGGAGAAGCAGGTGTTAAACCAACGGCAGCATCGCGGATGGAACGTCCGATGGGCTCTACGCACGCATTGTGAAGGAAGCATGATGTAGGTAGGAGGAATAAGAGTGGACTGATAATGTTAGTGAGATACCCGTTTCTATGTTCTAACACTCTATGAAGCTTTCTTGTTT
Organism: Lindgomyces ingoldianus; assembly: GCF_010093535.1. Lineage (NCBI taxonomy): Eukaryota > Fungi > Ascomycota > Dothideomycetes > Pleosporales > Lindgomycetaceae > Lindgomyces > Lindgomyces ingoldianus. The sequence continues at coordinate 869,957 of NW_022985164.1, read as the reverse complement.
CGCTATCTACTTCCTATGGACAACGATGAACAACTTCATGGAACAATGGTTGTTGGATTGACAAAAGCCGCGTCTTTCATCCATGTTAGCCCGACCAACAATACAAACACACCTTCTTCACCCACCAAAAGCCCCTCTCTAACCATGACTCGATAATATTCTAAATTCTTAAAACCCACAACAGTAAGACGAGAGCAGGCGTTCTCAAGTGAAATAATGAAGTTGTCTTCCTCCCCTAAATTGACTTCACCGTTACAGCCGAGGACACCAGTTCGACTGTAGAGCTAGGAAGCGCTTAATATCTGAAAAAAGACAGACCCCATCAAAACACTTCTGGGGACGCCACCTGTTCCTCCCCTTCGGAAGGTTTTCCTTTTGCAAATTTTTTTTGGGGAATTTTGGGTGACATGATGTCATCTGGGGTTTTCCGTTTTGTAATTCTTTGTCTCTTGTTGGCTTCCATGCAAAGATATTCGGGGTATTGAAACCAAATTTGAATGTACTACAGTAAATTATTAGTTTCATAAAAGCCATTGCACCATACACTAACTGCATCGTACAATTGCGTTCGGGATTATTGTGTACTGCGCCGTCCGCGCAAATTTAAGGCAGAAAACAGAAAGCCGCCACTATAACCGATGCGCATGAATAATCCCATTACAATAACCTTCAAACCCTCAAACCCCTTAAGTCTACGCCGTAGTGAAATTGACCTCCAACAGCCCTCCCACCAAAACAACATGAAGCTAGGAAACTGCACATGGCTATAATGAAGCACATGTCCCTTACCTAGAGCCGGGTGATTCACTAAAACCACCTCCTCGACTCTAGTTTATCCCACCACCTCCCCTTCTCGCCCTCCTCCCTCGGTCCCACAAACTCAAGCACTTGCCCACCTTTCCCAATTCTGATGTCTAAATCAAATATATCACTAAGCCTCCTCTCGTCAACCCATCTCCCAAGACAGAAACTAGCTCGAACTCTCACCCCACCTTTGCGCTCTTTAGCAGTGTTGCTAAGATGCGGAGCAATATCTCCAGCAACACGGTATGCGAGTGCGGAAGGCGCGTAGCGGGTTTTGAGACAGACAGCCCAACGGTTGAATTCTTGGGGGCGGGCAGCGGGGGAGGGGGCATCGGGGATGGTAGTTGGGGCGACCACAGGTGGGGGTGTTGGGGATGAAGGGGGCGTGACGACGACGAGGGCCGTGGATGACGGTGAACGCGTGTCCATCCACGACTGTATGATGTCTTCATCACGTCTCCGACCTTCAAACATAGTTGGAAGCCATATGGATATGACGAGCTGCTTTAGATTGTGAAAGCAGCGAAGATTGTACAAGAGTGGTCTTGTGATGGGTGTAGGGCTTGAGAGAATTGGAGAGCCCGAGTATCCACAAATTTTGAGCTCGGTTATGGTCGAAGCGTGGTGGGCTGCGATTGTGTGGAGGAATGGTACTCCTGATGGCCATCCAAATGAGGGGGTGAATTTGAAGTTTTCGATGACTGTGGGGCGTGTGGCATAGGTGCAGAGAATGCCTGCTTTGTCTTCTTCCTCGAGATGGCTGTGTGAGTCAGTATCGGACTCCCAGTCGTCGCCTTCCTTCAAATCTTCGCCATGGAAGCCCCATGTATTTCCAACAGGGAAGGATACGCCGATGAGGACAATTTTCTTCAGAGGACAATAGTGTAACGCTCGGAGAATCTCGCGTTTCTCGTCTCGTGGTATGCCACCTTCTAGCTTGATCTGCTCGACTTTGGTCAAGTAAGGGGCGAATTCACTGATAAATCGCCTTCGACGTATGCGTTCTTGCTCCTCCTCCAGACCGACACTATCGTCTGTGAAAGTCTCTCCTCTGCAGTAGTAACAATCTAAACGGAGATCAATTAGCATGTTCCCGAAATGTGCAACTAGCTTGCAGGCTCGGATTAAGATCTCCTGTGATGACTTGGCATGGGAGTAGAACCTGTCGAGAGGCCAAGCTAAGCACTGAATCTTTCGATGAGCCTCGAGGAAGTCCAAGAACGGAGTTCCATGAATGCCAGAATCGAGAAGATACATGTCGTAAGGCAATCTAGTTGGGGCGACTACGGCATTGCGGACTTGGAAGGCGCGTAAGTTGGGAAACCTTAGCTTCGACAGGCTATTTAATATTGTAACAGCGAGGGCATCCGCAGATTCGTCTTCAGCCTTGCGCCAGAGAATCCAATCTAGATTTAACTTAGTCAAGCTCGAAGCAGATATATCCAGGACGTGTAGAAGCGGCGTCGTAGAAGGTGCCCTCAGTGAATGTGCAGGCTCATTCTCTTTATGGATGAATTTCTCAACTTCCGGCAAGCCTTGCCAGATCTCATCGTCGAGCTCCTTTGCCTTGGCGTATAGCTGATCTGAAGTGAATTTCTGAAGGGGTGATGAACGATTATCTCCACTAAACTCGACTGTGGACGAATAGAAGCCCCCAGCGCCATTGTGGAGACGGGCAATGCTCCCACCACGACCCAATCTCCATTCCCAGCCTTTCATCACGCGCATAGTCTCCTCATCGAAAGATTCAAACCTCAACCGGCGGATGCGAACACTCTCCAATCCATTCGGAGTGCGGGCAGGCCCTTCAAAAGCGAGAGCTGCACCCAAAGGAGAGCAGCTTTCGAGCCAGAGTTTGCGAAGTGGTATGCGCCGGGGCCGCACAGGATCGAAGAATCCCTCCAAAAGTCCCGTAGTTACATGTAGATGGCCGAAAATGATGCGGAGGGTGTGGACGTTGACCAAGTTCTGTATTGCTAACCGAAGGAGCTTGTGCAGACGTTCGTCTCGGGAGAGATTGGGGCCATTGAAATACATGCGAGGGAGTTCACCATAAATACTGGGGGTGGGAAGGTGGCAGCGATGGGTCAGGACTCGGACCTTGGACGCAATGAACGGGTTCCTTCGTTCCATGTTAGCACGCACAAACTGAATAAGGCAAGGGCGACCTACCGGGCCAGAACGTAAAGTTTCTGTATGATTGGGGTGTCGTCGTGCTCGTCTGGCTCTCCCTGCCCCCGATCTGTCCACACGCCGCGTGTTTTCTCGTTCAGATGGAGCTTCCACGTGTCGATGAGACAGACATTCTGCCAGAGAGGGGCTATTGCGTGCGAGTAGGTGCATTTTGAGACGAGGGCAAGGTTCTTGAGGTCGCCGCTGGAGAGCGAGACTACGACAAGTTGCAGAAGCTCGTCGGGAAGGGATTCAAGCTGAATAATGCGCGTTAGTATGGCTGAAAAAGATAGCCCGAAAGGACATGTTGGCAGCTACCAGGCTGCCGCGAACTGTCGACTTACGGACAGCGGGGCACTGGGGCCATCTGAGGGCTCAATAGTGGAGCTGCGAACAGCTGGCATCATCATCGGAGTGTCATGTGCACACACTACAACAAATGTTGTCTGGCTCAAGCATAAAACAAGTAGGAGAGAGTGGCCTGTGACGGTGACTAGACCCAGCTGTGGTTTCGAACATGATGTGATAATTAGGCCCGTGCATCATAGTGTCTCGGTGAATGGCCGATACCTCCACCTCCGCCTCCACCTCCCACTCTCCCTTCATCTCGACATAGCCTTCTCACGACCTCTGTCCTGTGCCACGGATCATCGCCTCGCCTTTGGCCTCTCTCATCCTCTTGAACTCGGGGTTGTTCTGAATTCGCAAGCATCGATACATTCCCGCGCTTGGCTTGACGTCTTCGAATCCGAATTGCGAATATAGCTTCTGCCCCAATGGTTCTGCGATGAGACTCACGTAGGCGTGCGGTGCATTCTTGTCTACATAGTTGATAACCTCTTTCATGATGCGCTTTCCGAGGCCTTTCCTCTGGTGATCGGGATGGACGGCAATGTCGCAGAGCTGCAGGAACAACGCTCCATCGCCGAGTAATCGTCCCATGGCAATTACATGTTGCCCAGGACTAGGCGTTGTGTCGTCGAGCATGTCTTTGCGCTCGAAGGCTGAGAAACACACGAAGGAGTTGGCAAGAGCTTTGGAGACCGCTTCCATCGGCGGAGGAGTGAGATTGGCGATCTTCCTGAGATCATGATAGTCTTGAGCGCTAGGGGTGTGCGGAAGAATGATATACTCCGGGGCGTCCATGGCTGAGAGATTGTCGTGCGTCCAGAGAAGAGCAATTGTACAATGAGGATCCACTGGAAGGAAGATGTATATATTCGTTTCGATGACTCAATAGCTATCCCTTTCTAAAACACACGCCACTCAGGCATTCGTAAATAAATGAAGCGGATTCAAGACTTCAACATCAGGGAAGTGCAAGCCTTCAACCATCGGAGTATCTTCTGCAGCCCTAGTCCTCATTCGGGCCATTCAAACTCCCTTTGGGTGGCTGACTAATCTCGGACCTGGCTTCGGAGTTCTCTCCTTATAAATTCTGTCTTCTAGAAGAGGCCGCTGAGGTTTCCTCTAGAGTCGCTTGCAGTATTCCTCCGCGGCATTGCGAAGCATTACAAATTTGCGCCCTTGATGTGCATTACTACGGAGATTAAACTAAGGCCTGTACGACCCTGAATTCGCTGGTGGACCGGTCACAGGATTGACCGCATGACAGACTATGGGTCGCTTTGGATGTATGAAAGGTTCTCTGCTCCACGTCACGGACTCAGTCAACTATTTGGATCTGGATTGAGGAAGCCACGATGCAGCCACGCGGCGCACAAGCCAATACAAGCACTTCACTGACAAAAATCTCCACATCACCGCAAGCACACTCCTCTCTTCCGGCAACCCTCACCCACGGCGTAGGAAGCAAGCCACATCGCATACCTGCTTATCAACAACCGTTCGTGCCATAATTTAGAGGGTTCTTCATAATGTCTAACGGTCCAAGCACGAGGGCGCCGACCTCGAAGGACATTACGCACAAGACCAGCTGGATTGTGTTCATAACGCAAGTCATTCTTGTGATTTTTACTGCTCCCTACCGGCGTACGTTCAAATTGTACACTTGGAAGCCTCTCAGGGATATCCGAGCTGCGGATGGCGATCGAAAACTACTGGTCGCGAGGGTGAAGGATTGGAAGGCGGATAAATATCAAGAGCTGCAGTCCGTTCAAGTTGCTGTTAGTATTAGTAGCCCTACTAATTTGACCGTGCTCTCCCCTATGCACTTACTCTGACTTTCTCTCTAACCTCCTTTCCCCAGTCGCTTTAAGTCATGAAACTGAACAGCTCTAGGCATCATTCTGTGCTGGTGCAACCCTCGCCACGCTTTCTTGGTCGAAATTCGAGAACCCCATCTGGGCTGCTGACGCGCTCTGGTTTTCTTCGCTCATTTGCTCCATCTGGGCAGTAATTACCTCCATCCAGACCAAATCCATTCTTGACGACCTACCAAACAAAGACCAGCTCAACTCTTCTCTCCCGGAAATAGAGCTTAAGCGTATGCGTCGCGTTATTCTGCGGTATAAGAAACGACCGGGAATTAATCACTGGATCATGCTCTTCATATGGCAATTTCCAAGCATGACGATGAGCTACGCCTGGTGCACTTTCTTAAGCGGTCTGACCGTGTACGTTTGTACGCCATTCATTCGAAATGACCCATGGAGTAATCGTTCTAAGGTTAGGTCAAAAAGGAATTGCTAGAAGAACGAGATAGCTGATCCGAACTAGATTGCCATTACGTATCTCAGTGTTGGGACTGTTGGCCTGTTCACCTATGTCTTTTCTAGTGGCTTCGTGTACGCAGGAGAGAAAGACTACGAGCGCTCAGTAGCTAGCACACGGACCAACACCAACGACATGGAGTCTGCTTTGATAGACTCTACGATTAGTGCGAGATCAGCTGAAGGAACGAGACAGCAACAACCGAGTGAACCAAACAATCCAGTTGAGCAGCTGCGTAACCGGGGATTGCTCAGTAGTGGAACTGAAGAGCGTCAAGATTCAGAAAGGACCAAGAAGCAGCTGTTATATTGAGCAACATTCCCCTTTTGGCTCTGCATTGTAGAGTCTGACTTCCGCTTTGGGGGTTGATCGCTGCGGATCTGCACTCTCTCTGTGTCCAAGCCGGACAAGTGCAGCATGATGGATGCTCGACCGATTGTGTACCAAATTTGTTGATGGGAAGGTAAAGTGACATGAGAGCGAGTAGTTCGCTGGCTTTTCTCCTAGGGGGTGGCAGGCGATGATTCATTTCCAGTTTGCTATCACATGCTCTGAATCTCGAGTCTCTGGATCAGAAATCGACATTTGTGGTCGGCATGTACCAATCAAGGCGGCTCCGTTCACGCATACGGTGCTGCAAATTAATTTAGTTCTAGCCAGTCAGCATCATTTAGCCCCTGCCAACCCAACCATTTCCCGCTACTTGCTCCTGCCTAGCTCGGCAGCATTCAGAACCCCACCACACTCGCACTTAGCCACGACGCCACCGACCTTTCAACTTCCTCATTCGATCACTGCATATTTCTCCCCTGGACCCTGCCGGAATGCAGCAGGTGAATGAACTTGGTCCATCATGCGTGCCGCGAATGAGCGCAGGCGGTTACCGTGCATGTCCGTCTGGGACGTGTGAGGGGAACGGAGAGGTGTATCCAGGATGGCTCTGAACCCTAGTCAAGCAGCTGATGCTGTGAATATGATCAGCGGGTGCAGTTGTTAGGAGTTTACTGGGTATCCTGGTTTATTGCGTTGAAATGTATAAGGTTGAGGTTCTGCCATCGTCACATCGCTGTAGTGGGTGTCTTCACAAGTTTCGTTATTTATTGTAGCAGAACTCTGCATCGTCATAATTTTTATCATTGCCTTGCACTCCCCTCGAAAGCTTCACGCCATGCACTTCTTCCCACTCCTCTCTGTTGCGGCAACACTTGTCGTTCCCGCGACAGCTCTCCCAAAGCTTCAACAGCGACAAGCACCCACTGGTGTTCCGGATTACGTTCTCAATTATGGTAAATATTATTTTCCCGTGGTTCTCCTAATTTCTTAATATTCAGGAAGAGATCGAGAACTTAGTAGTAAGGCCTTCCCGCCGGATCTTACGCCTAACTAAACTTCCAATATCTACCACTCATCTCTCTGTTTCGTCTGTCTCGCCTGAAAAGGATTACGAAAATCCGTGTCTCAAATCCTAACATTGCCCTAGCACCACTCGTTTACCTCTATTCCGGAGAGCAATACTTCCCATCGGACATTCGGGCGCAGGTCTCAAACACCATTCCCGAAATAAACTTTTCCCCGGTTGCTAATGTCGCGAACCCACTTGATCTCAACAGTCTCAACACGCTGAGTCAAGATGTCTATCTCACATCGAAAGACGACATCACCAAGAGCCCTGCCTGGCTGAGAGGAGTAAAACTAGACGGCTCTGGAAAGACGAACAATGCCGTGACTGCAGCAGTCATTGTTAATGACAAGGGTAGCGGTAATGTGGATGCTTTCTACATGTACTTTTATGCCTACAATTGGGGCGGAATCGTTGCTGGTATTAAGAGCCTACAGTTTGGTAAGTCCGTACCGCAAACATTCACAGACATTGAGACTCAAAGACACCAACGCCAATCAGGGAACCACGTGGGCGATTGGTATGTTCCACACTCAACACCGGCTATCTCTAAGACCTCTGCGCAACTGATAATTAATGCAGGGAACACAACATGATACGCTTTTCAAGCGGGGTACCACAATATATCTGGTACTCCCAACACAGCAATGGCGAAGCCTTCAAATACTCGGTCGTCGAAAAATCAGGTCTGCGCCCCATCGTCTACTCTGCCAACGGCTCTCACGCCAACTACGCCATCTCCGGGACACATGACCACACTATCCCCAACCTCAATCTCCCAGCTGGCTTCCTCGAAGATCATACCGACAAAGGGACGCTCTGGGACCCGCTACTTTCTTCTTACCACTACTCTTATACGCCTAGCGGCAATTCATTTACACCGTATGATACAACCGGCACCACGCCGGTGAATTGGTTGTATTTTAATGGCAGGTGGGGAGATCAGGAGTACCCAACCAGTGATAAGAGACAGGTGAAAGTGTTCGGGCAGGCAAAATATGCGAGTGGGCCGACGGGACCGGCAGATAAGCAATTGAATCGGTCGAATGTGTGTCCAGATAATGGCCAGGAGTGTATTTTACGAACGATATTGGTTCCGAAAGATCTTGGAGAGTTGGAGAGATGAGAGGGATATTGGGTAGAGTGGGATAATCCCGTAATGTGGCGGTAATCGTAACTTCTAATTCAAGACTCACTTTGATATGAGTCTTGCTTCAATTAAAGCTTCAAACTCAGGAGTTATTAGACTCACAGATAAACTGTTCTTAAAAACAAATCATCACTAACATTTATTCCCCGAACTCAACGCTACTTCATTCAACTCCTTCAGCCTTCTCAACTCTAACTGTTTGATAGTTTCTCTCTTTGCCTAGTAAATTGTACTATAACGTACTTCATGGGCGAGTCGCTCACACACCCGAGTTGCTCACTTTTGCCAAGACCCCACCCTAACAAACTCTATTATGGCCTATAACAACCTGCTCTGGCACTATATAGTATAGTACAGCCTAGAATATTATTTAGATACTACTTCTGCTTCTTGCTTACATGTTTGCGCGTTATGCCTAGTCTAATTGCACTGTCTGTAGCGCCTTTAGGATAGCTTACTTACTTTAGCTTGCACCTACTTCTTTACCTTCTTTCTATTACTGCGCGCCCTAAACTTCTTTAAAGCTGTTAAGTGTAGGCTTTTTTAAATTATTAAGGTCTTTTTTACTTTAATCTACTTTCTTTTATGCAATTTATGTTATGTAGCAGCTTTATTAGCTACTTAAAGCTTAGTAATTTCTTATTACACTAATACTAGCTTATGTGTAATTATTACTACCCTCTTTAAGACTTTTTTAAATGCCTTAACTATAAAAGTTAGTAAACTATTTATATGCTTCTAAATTTTTATTTTTATAAGCATTAATTATAACCTAAGTTTTAAAGTATTACTTAGAGTTTACAACTGCTAGAGCTTGTTATATATAGGTAGTAGTAGTAATAAAGTGCGTAACTTTACATTAAAGCCTATTAAGTTATAACTTATTATAAGTTAAAAGGAACTAATCTAGCGCTTTAAAACCTTTTTTAGATATTACTAAAAGTAATTATAGCATTATAGGCTACTTTAAAGCATAGTAGGAACTTTATTTTTATAATATAAGTAATCTAGTTATGTATAAGGTTTTTAGCTTAGCGCTTATATGCTTTCTTTAAAAAAGTAAAACAACCTACATTAAGTAGCTATAAAAGGTGTAATAAGTAAAAAAGTATATAAATAAAAATAATTTTATTATTTTTATAGTATTACTAAAAATAAAGTAAGTTATAGCTTTTATAGCTATTAATAACTAGCAGACAGTAGCTACTAACAGTACACTTTTTTATATATATGTTAAAGTGCTTTAACTAGTCTAGACTAAGCTAATTAGTAGTCTAGCTGCGCTTAAAAATTATAATAACTTAATCTTAAAGTAAATTTTTTTTTTTTTACTAGTTTAAAAAGTAGTTACTACCTTAAAAAATAATAAAAAGCAGAATAGCTTACTTTTTAGCATTAATGCCTTAAATAGCTATTGTTTACTTCTAGTTACCTAGCTAGACTGCTTTTAGCTGTTCTTATTTCTCTAAACTTATAATAACTGCTCTAGTAGATATCTAGCCTATTATAAACCCTATTTTATTAAAGTTGTATATGTTATTATTCTAAATACTATACTTAGCTTTAATATTTTTTATAAAGTTAAACTAGCTTTAAATTACTATAAAATTTTTATAAAAAGCTTTTTTATAGTTATACTTACACTTAAACTTTACTTTAAGCTTTAAGTAACACTTAATAAATATATTAAGCTAGTTTATACTAACATAGCTTATATTATGCTTAGTGTGTAAAGAATTAGCTATATTAGCTACAGCTACTAGCTAAGAGGGAAATCCTTACACATTTAGCTTAAGTATGTGCTAAATAATTACTTACTTTTTATTATTATCTAGCTTTTATAAGTTAGCTATATAATTAGCTTAGAAAAGTTGTCTAGTGTGTTAGTTACTTATTATTTTTTAAAAGACTTTATAAATAGCTGCAGCATGTTAGTTAGAAAGTGTTACATTTTATTTAAGAGCCTAAAGTGTAAGCTACATCTAACATTCCTTTAACACATTTAAGTAGTGTTGTTAGAAATGCATTAGTGTAGAAAAAGTAGTGTAGTAGGGTCTTAGTAAAAGTAAGCAACTTAGGTGTGTGAGCAACTCGCCTATGAAGTACGTTAGTGTGTTAAAATAAAAGTGTATAATATACACAAAGATAGGCTAACCTACTCTTATCTAACGCATTTTATTTAGACTTTAAATAGTTAGGGTCTAGGTAAACAAATTAGACAAATCGCTACCCTTTGTAACAATGTGCTTAAATTGTTCCATCTTAGGTTGCCTAACAAACTAATATCTAAAGGGTTCTTGAATCTGCCCCAACCCTGCCCTAGCCCCTGCTGTACCCCTATTCCCCTAAGTATTTAGTCGCACCTCTCTCTTTAGCTAGCTTAATAGTTTTCTAATATCCTTTGTACAAGGCCTATAAGTGTTAATGGAATTCCTAGGTTTCTAAGTCTCCACGCACTCCTATATGCCTCTGAGTGGATTCACACCGCATTCGGACTTGTTGTCTTGACTGCGCTGTTACACCCTCTAAGGCAGAGATTTGTTACTGCTTATATACATGCTACTTCTTTCTTCTGTCCCTTGCTGCATCTAGGTGATTGTTCTTTGTCTATTCTAGTCTGATATAGCTGCAAGCGGCTAAGGTTAAGCCTGATCGTAACATAGTGTTACAAGTAGAGCTTAAGCTTAAGCTAGATGTGTAACGGCACAGGCAAGACAATGGGTCCGAATGCGGTGGGAATCCACTCAGAGGCATATGGGAGTGCGTGGGGACTCGGAACCTGGGAATGCCATTAACACCTATAGGCCTTGTACAAAAGGATATCAGAAAACTACCGACCTAGCTACGGGGGCAAGGTGCGACTAAATACATGAGGGAATAGGGGTAACAGCAGGGGTCGGGGCCAGGTCGGGGTCGGGGCCGATACAGGGGCCTTCCGGAGGTTCCGGGACGCCCGAGATGGAACGATTCATGAGGATCGTTACAAGATGTAGCTATATTAGACTAGAATAGATAAAGAAAGATTAGCTAGATATAGTAATATGTAGAATAGGAAAGTAGTATATATATAAGTAGTAATAAATATTTAATTAGCTTAAAAGATTTTAGAAGACTCTACAAGTTTTAATTACCTTAAAGGTTTTAAAGGTTTTAACTACTTTAAAGGTTTTAATTACTTTAAATAGTTTAACTACTTTAAAGGTTTTAATTACTTTAAATAGTTTAACTATTTTAAAGGTTTTAACTACTTTAAAGGTTTTAATTAGCTTAAAAGTTTTGTCTAATCTAAAAATAGTATCAGCTGTAGAGCGGCTGACTTGCGAGGTAAGGGAACACAGCTACCACCGTCACAATCGCCCTTGAGGCTGATCCATAAAAGTCACAACATTCCTCAACCGCTCAAATTGCACATTGGCCTCGTAGACGATGTTATATTCTCCTTTACACCCCCCAGAGAATGCCATTAGGCTTCTCAAATTGCACAAAATTCGGCCAGCACTACCAGAAAGTCCCAATATATCTCAGCCTGACCAGGATACCAGCATCGAATGCACACTCTTCCACGTTCTTCGATCGGAGAAGCCAAAATACAAAGCCCTGAGTTATGCGTGGGGTAACGACACGGACCCTTTCCCGATCTGCGTCAACAGCGTCTCTCGCCATGTCGGGGTGAACTTGAAGAAGGCTCTTGAGCACATTCGAAGCGAAGATGAAGACCTGGTTCTATGGATTGATGCTCTTTGCATTAATCAGCAAGATGCTTCTGAAAAATCAGAGCAAGTCAAGAGAATGGCAGACATTTATCGAAACGCCGTCGAAACTATTGTTTGGCTTGGACCTGCCAACATATCGACCATGTCTGATGATGGCATGGAATACCTGGACACGCTTGGCAAATTCGTTGAAGAGCACGGCCTTCGTAGCCAAATGCTCGAGATGGTCTCACTTGCGAGTCACGCTTCGGAGCGTTCTAATGCCATTAAAGCACAAGTCACGACGGTCCTCGCACCATTCGTCAACTTGTGTTGTCGCGACGTGTCTGGGTTTCTCAAAACGTGCCACGCCATGAGGGAAATCTCCTTACGGCCTTATTGGGAACGAGTCTGGATCTTGCAAGAATACGCTCTAGCCAGTGCACTCACCATTCGATGCGGCACTCGGACAGTTTCTTTCGAGAGATGCCATGCATCCATTATGGCTTTATCAGTAATAATGTTCGAGGTCGTCAACAAGCTTTTCGCTAGCCTTACGGAACGAATGGGCCGCGGAGAGCTTGTTGATTCGTCTGAACGGCATGCTTTTGTGCAACTCGGAAACTTATTTCCAGATGGCAATGCGGGTTCAGTACAGGGCATCCGGAGTCGCTACCAGAGTAGCCCACAGTTGAAGCTCACCTTGCTCAGACTTCTGGCAAGAGCTTTCGTCGAGCGCACTGCTGGAGCTAAAGAACCTAAGGACCGAGTCTTCGCCTTTCTAGGAATGACAGGCGAGGCTGAAGAGCTGGGTATCGTGCCGGATTACACAGAAACGAGGACATATCAAGACGTTTATTCGGAAACAGCACGCGCCATTGCTTCGATTGGCCAAGTCGATGTACTTGCATTTGCCCAAAATCGCGGCGAATCTCAGAATGACCTCCCATCTTGGGTTCCAGACTGGAGTCGCTCCCACGACGGCTCTCCAGAGCCTATTTTACGCCCCTGCGGCCAACTCCCGTGGGATACGTGTTTCAATGCCTCGTTTGGCGCTGCCCCATTTGCTCCACATCCATTGTTAACAACCCTGCCGAGGTACCAACTCCCCCTCTACGGGTATACGATCGACAGCATCGAGGTTGTTGGCTCAGCATGGCAGCCTGGTTACGATGAAGGTGTGAACGAAGCTACATCAGGCTTGGGTACATACTTGAAGGAGATTGCGGATCTATGTGATAGGTCTGATAGGAAGTTGGCTGAGAGTGGGGATGATTGTTATGGTAGTAATGATGATGACTACGAAATTACCGGAAAGAAGCTGAAAGACAAGACCCACTACCTCGATCACCCGCGTACCACAGCCCGTTACCTCATCCCCACTGCCGATATGCAGCAGTACAGCATGGGCTTCATCCAGCGCGCTGACTCAGCCTTTAGTCGTCGCGGCTACAACCAGGCCCTGGGGTTAGAAAAGCACCCAGGAAGAACTCAGTCCGACGAGTTGGGGAGCTACTATCAAATGGTCGCGTGGCAACGGAACCGGAGAGCGTATTTGGGTGAGAAGGGTACGGTGGGTTTAGCACCCGATTATTCAGAGTACGGAGATAGAGTAGTTGTGTTTTGTGGGGGAAGGTATGCATATGTTTTAAGGAAGAGAAATAAATGCAGAACGGATAGGTGTGACGCTGAAATAGGGTGCGAAGTTCATGGTGGAATGAAGGATAACGAAGGAGTATTTTGGGCCGTCGTAGGTGAGGCATATGCCCACGGGTTCATGTATGGAGAATATTTTAGGAAGGAGAGGATGGTGGAGGAATTCATACTTGTGTAAATGGATAGGCGGAGGTCATCTATTTCTGAAAGGGAACAGTTCAAAGATTCAATTTAGTCCCCTATTCGCTCCCCGCTGTATGCCTAGCTGGAGTTTTATTGTCCATCCAAAAAATTTAATATATATTTAAGCCCGGCGAGTCTTTCACATCGCTCCGCGCTCTAAGCGTGATGATCAAGTTCATTAACACACTCTATAGGACTTCTGAGAATCAGAGCTCGACAAGTACATCACGATGGGAACATTTACAATTATTAGAGGGCTTAACTTATGCTTAGATTATGTGTAGGCAGACAAACGCACGCCGTTCAATACAGAGCCTCAATGTTTGCCTTGTCGTTGCATGGTCTGCAAATGTATAGCAAGTGGCTGCATTGCTTAGTCCGCAACAAGCCAGTCGTTTTGTACATAACCTAGTGTCGCGCCTGTGTTTAGGACGTGCAGCCTGAAACACCTGACGCCTGAGCTCCCACTATATAGGCAGGCTCTCTGAGAGCTTCTCGTAGTCAATAGACTTGCTCCTCATTGCTCCCTGATCAACTTTGCGACACCTAGCAATTCCACTCTTTTCTTGGATGGTACACGCTCTAGCATAGTGCACGAGCTGATGAGCATCGAAATGCTGTCTCCAAACGAAGATGTGGTGATTATCGTAAGTTTCTGGTTAAGTGTATTCCATATTCGGTTAACGTACCTAACGGGTTGGCCGGCCACACGGGTTGGCCGGCCACTTTTGCCAAGTGTCACGGTATCCTCCCCGGATCCCAGACATAACCGTATTAGACGCGTACTAGAGTATTATTAGTGCACGTCTGACATAAACACAACATAACACAGACATAAACTTAAGCATAAACTGCCTTAACACTAACTAAACTTAGAATAGGCTTAATTTATACCTAAAGCGCTTAGACTTTTAAGCTAAGTATTTAATTACTAATTTTCTTCTAAACTTTTCTATTTCTTACATAACATCTTATACCTACTATAATACCTTATATAGTAATTAAACTAGACCTCTATAAAGCTCTATAACCTTACTTGTGCATAATTATAACATTATATTATATTAAAACTTTAGCTAAAAATAGCCTCTAAATTTAATCTAATAAGCTTAGTACTTATACAACTTTAAGCTATTAAAGTAAGCTAAAAAGCCTTTTAAAAAGCGCTTACTTTATAAAAAAGCTATTATATTATAAGCTTTAAAGCTTTTTAAAAAGACTTTAAAAAATAGCTTTATGTTATTAAGTAGTCTATTTCTGCCTTAACTTTTATTATAGTAGTAGGAACTAAAAACTTACTAGCCTTAAAGCTTACTTAGAAGTCTAGAGATAGCTTAACTTTTTTCTACTTAACACTATCTATAACTTATAACTTTTCTAACTTAGTAATAAAATCTAACTAACTCTCTAATTTTTTACTATTTAATAAAAAATAAAAAGACCTACTTTTCTTTCTACATAAGCTTTAATATAAACTTAAAAGAAATATAAACTAATTTCTTTTTAAACGCTTTTAGTTACTATATGCCTACTTTTAACTTAACTATAATATAATAGCCTTAATTAACTTACTAATAGATAAAAATATTATTAACTTAGATTAATTTATAGCGTTTTTATAAGTAACTTATAAAAACTTAAATAAAAAGTTAACAGCCTTAAGTTACCTAAACACTTTATAATAAAATAAAAAAAGCTTTACTTTACACTTTACTAAGTTTTACTAACTTACATTTAATATAGGCCTAAATAAGATAGGTTTAATTATAGCCTTATATAACTCTCTCTTAACTAAACTATAACGCGCTATAGTAGAAGAACCCCTTTTAAACAACTTTAACGCGTATGTAAACCTAATTGCTACCTATAATAATAACATAAGGTTCCTCTCTATATAAGCTTTAATACGCCCCTAAACTAGCGCAGTTACAAATAAAGACTTTAACATAATAAAAATTAATTTAAATTATGCTTTAGTTAGTTCTAGAAAGTGTAAAAATTATAAAAAAAAAAGTTAATGCTTTAAGTGTAGTAAGTATAGTTATATTTTCTAAAACTACTTTATTCTCTTTTTTTAAGTCTACATAAGTAGTGCTGCTAGCACTTATTAAAAATCTTTACTATTTTAATCTTATTTTTATAAGGGCTTTAACTTATATTTAAGCTTTAATTTTTTTTGCTACTCTTAACATAGCTACAGCTATAGCAGTAGGAGCCTGTAAAAAGGCTTGTTCTAGGGCTAAGTTGCCCTCTAGAACTAATTTAACACTAGATCTTTACTAACCTATAGGCTAAGTCCCTTACTAATAACTAAAAGTACTAAGTTAATATTTTTATATATTTATAATAAAGAACTATATTAGCTTTAATATAAGCTCTTATTAACTTAAAAGTAAACAGCATAAGTTATATTAATAAAAAACTAGCATGTAAACTAAATCTCTAATTAACACTACTTACCTAAATAATTTACCTAACTAGATTTAATAAAAAATAACTTAAAAAAGGTTTTATTTTTTATACTATAACTATTATAATTACTTACTAACACTATAAGAAGTAGATTAAGCTTTATGTAATAAACATAAAATGTTATAACCTAATTCTAGAATAACTATAGCTGTATTAGCATAAAGTTACTTTTAATTACTAAGAGTAAGTTCTAAACTTTAACTTTTCTTAATGCTAAAATATATGCTTACGCTTACACCTAAACAACACTTAAATAGCACTTAATATAGAAAGTTTCTAGACTTACTTTCTAATAACTTAAAAAAGAACTACTTAAGTAAGGCTAATAAGCTAGGCCTTTTACTAAAATAAGCTATGTAAAATAATTTAATAACTACTTAAACTTAAAAAAAAAAAAGCTTTTAAAGAACTTTTACCTACTTAATTTAGACATAAACTAGGACTTAAATAGTAAATAGACATCTGCTATATAGAACCTGCCCTATTTGTAACTCTAGCTTAATAACTAGATTATAAAATCTACGCAGTTATAATTTCTAATATAGACTAAGCTTTAGCTCCCTAAAAACACACTAACTTAAAGATAATAGTCTTTTAAAACTACTATAACTTATTATATGTTTTTTTTTAAGATAAGTCTAATAAGCTTTTAATATAACATCTGTATAATTACTAGATAACTTTTAAGCCTAGTAAACAACCTAGTTATAGGCTACTATATAAAATGTTGCTAAATAAATTAAAAGTGCTTTAAAAATACTTTAATAAGAACTTAAAAAAAAGTTTTATTTAAGCTAGCTTCTTACTAGTAGTGTTACCTATACTATTTATAAAAAAACTTAGAAGTAAGCTTTAATTTTATATTAACTACTAAAAACTAAATACTATTACTATTAAAAACTAATACTTAATTCTTTTTTTATAAAAAACTTTAAGCTAACTAAGTAAAGTAAAGTATTTTATAAAGTTAGATATTATTACTGCCTTTAATAAGCTAAGAATAGTAAAAGGTAATAAGTAGCTAACAGCGTTTTAAACTTAATATAGACTATTTAAGTACCTAGTAATGCTCTTTAGCTTAGCTAACACGCTTAGTACTTTTTAACATTTTGTAAATAACTTACTTTAACCCTACTTAGACGTGTTTTACACTACGTATATTAATAATATTCTAATCTACAGTAATAGCCTTTTAGAGTATAAACAGCATGTACGCCTAGTGCTAAAGGCTATAAAAAAAGTAGGTCTATAACTTAACATAGATAAATGCAAGTTTTACTAATTAAAGGTTATGTATTTAGAATATATAATCTTTATAGATAGTATCTAAATAGACCCTATTAAAGTTTAGACTATGCTAGATTAGTAATATTTAAAAGACATAAAAGATATTTAAGCCTTTATAGAATTTACTAACTTTTACTAATAATTTATTAACAACTTTTTATAGCTAGTAAGCCTTATAATTACACTTACTAAGAAAAAGGTTTAATTTAACTTTAACTTAAATTACTAATAGTTTTTTAACTAGCTAAAGAAAGCCTTTACTAAAGCTTTAATACTTTACTACTTTAACTTTAAACTACTAATACTTGTAGAAGCTAATGCCTTAGACTATGTAGTAGCAGAAGTTCTCTTCTAGACTAAGCTAGACAGAACTATTAGGCCTATTATATACTTTTTAAAAAGAATAAGTTTTATAAAAGGTAATTATAAGATCTATAACAAGAAATTACTTACTATAGTACACTACTTTAAATAATAGCAACCTAAACTAAAAAGTGCAGCGCATCTAATATAGGTCCTATCTAACTATAAGAACTTATAGTACTTTATAACTATAAAATAACTTAGCTACTAATAAGCCTGTTAGTTTAAATACTTATTTTATTTTAATTTTAAGATTACTTATTGTCCTAGTTAAGATAAAAGGAAACTAAATGCCCTTATAAAGTAATTCTAAAATATCCTTACTTAAAAAGAAGTGTAAAAGGCTTAACACTAAACTTTACTTTAACTTAAGCTATTTTTAGACCTTAACCTAAATAAAATAGATTAGATAATTAATTAAATTATTACTAATAAGTATTTAAATAATAAATTTATTTAAGAAACTTTAAACCTGCTCTAAAACAGTGCTAGTTAGTTAAAAAAAGTAACACTAGCTAACTATAAAAACTAAAATAGTAAGCTATATTACTATAACTAACTTATAATTTTTAATTTTAATAAACTAAGAATTAAACTACTCTAAATTATATACAACTTGCCTGTTAGAGAACACTTAGGCAGAGGAAAGACTCTTAACCTACTACAGAGAGAGTACTACTAGCCCTGCATGTTCTATACTGTATGCTAATACGTATTATGTTGCTATACTTACTGTAAAGTAAAAGCCTTTTAAAAAAAGTATAATAGCCTACTTAAACTACTTCTAATCCTTAAACAAGCTTAAAAAGATATATTAATTAATTTTATTATAAACTTACTTTTATCTAAAGAGTATATAAATATTATAGTAGTTGTTAATTACTTAACTAAGTATTAACACTTAATACTATGTTCCTCTATAACTACCTTTAATATAGCCTAGTTATTCTACTAATACATATAAGTTTACTATAGCCTACCTAACACAATTATATTAGATAGAGGTACACAGTTTGTCTTAGCCTTTTAGAACAAACTCTATAAATAGCTCTAAATTATCTCCTATTTATCTATAGCTTTTTACCTAGAGACTAACAGCTAAACTAAGAACATAAACACTATAATAAAATAAGTTTTATAAGTGTACATAAACTACTAGTAGGATAACTAGGTAAAATAGTTAGCTATAGCATAGTTTAAAGCTAATAACATAACATCTAAATTAACATAAGTATCCTTGTTTTTAGTAAACTATAGATACTACCTCTAAATAAAATTTAAACTACTTATAAATACCCCCTAACTAACTTATTAATCTATATAAGTAATAAATGTAAATAAACTTATTAATAAAATTTAAAACATATTTAAATATGTTTATAAAAAGCTTATATAAGCTTAAGCTTTTTAATAAAAGTACATAAACTAATCTTAAACTCTTGCCTCTGTGTATGCAGCTAGCAAGAAGGTCTAGCTAGACACTAGAAATATTTAAATAAACTAATAATTAAAGAAACTTAATTAGAAGAACCTTAGCCTTTTTATAGTAGCTTATATAGTCTTATTACATGCTTACTAATTAATCCTACCTAATAGCATAAAGATACACCCTGTGTTCTATGTATTATTGCTGTGCTAAGTAGCCTCTAAATCTAACTATCTACTTAGACAGCTAAACCTGCTACCTAAACCTATTATTATAAACAACAAACTAGAATATGTTGTAGAAGATGTTAAATAGATTTAGTTTAATAAAAAAAAACATATTTATAAATACCTTATAAAATAGACTAGATATAATAAACTGTTGTAGGAACCTATAAAAGCCTTATAAAAGAACTCTGTAGTAACCTAATTTTACACCTAATACTTATCTAAACTAAACCTATACCCTAATAAAGACAACCTAATGCTAGAACTACTAATGTAAAGGATTCTCTTCCTAATAAGGGGGGGGGTACTATTACAGTATCCTCTCTAGATCCTAGATATAACTGTATTAGACATGTACTAGAGTATTATTAGTGCATGTCTAACATAAACACAACATAATATAGACATAAACTTAAGCATAAACTACCTTAACACTAACTAAACTTAAAACAGGCTTAATTTATACTTAAAGCGCTTAGACTTTTAAGCTAAGTATTTAATTACTAATTTCCTTTTAAACCTTCTTGTTCCTCACATAACGTCTTGTACCTACTATAATACCTCACGTAGTAATTAAACTAGACCTCTGTGAAGCTCTATAACCTTACTCGTGCACGATCGTGACACCAAGCCCCCACTAAAACCACCCTATTCTAGCGTAAAACAGCCCACTTTAGCCCTGTATAAAGTAATACAACATAAGATATTATTTAAAGTCTACTTTTACTACTTTCTTACATGTATGCAAGTTATGCCTAGTTTAATTACACTACTTATATTACCTTTAACTTAGCTTACTTTCTTTAGCGCGCACCTGTGTCTTTAGCTTCTTTTATTACTACACGCTCTAAACTTCTTTAGAGCAGTTAGATAAGCTTTATCTTTAACTATTAAAGTCTTTTTTACTTAAATCTGCTTTTTTTTATGTAATCTATGTTATATAGTAGCCTTATTTACTGCTTAAAGCTTTGTAATCTTTTTTTACACTAATACTAGCTTCTGCGCAATAATTACTACCCTTTTTAAGACCTTTTTAAAGGCTTTTACTATAGATATTAGTAAGCTATTTACATGCTTCTAAATTTTTACCTTTATAAGCATTAATTATAACTTAAATTTAAAAGTATTACTTAGAGTTTATAACTACTAAAGCTTATTATTAATAAGTAGTAGTAGTAATAAAGTATATAACTAAATATTAAAAGCTATTTTAACTTATTTTAAGTTAAATAGAACTAAACTAGCACTTTAAAACTCTTCTTAAATATTACTAAAAGTAATTACTATATTATAGGTGTGTATAAAGTATAGTAGAAACTTAAGTTTTATAATATAAGTAATTTAGTTATGCATAAAATTTTTAGCTTAGCACTTATACACTTTCTTTAAAAAAGTAAAACAACCTACATTAAAAAGCTATAAAAGGTGTAATAAGTATAAAAGCATATAAATAGTAATAATGTCTGTACGTAAGTACAGCTGTGTCTGTACACGCGTACAGCTGAATTAGGTTGCCTAAAACGTTAGCTATCTAGCCTGTGCGTTAGGGGCTATGTGTACTTAAGAGCCCTCTTTCTTTGTATAAAAAGAAAGGGTAGTAGTTAATAATAAAAAGATCTTTACTTACTTACCTCTTAGTATGCCTTTTAGGTGTATGTTTGTTTAATTAAACTTAGGTTAACTAACACTAATTAGTCTATTAATAGACTGTTTTACTGCAAAAGCTTAAACCTACTATATGTGTAGCTACGCAGAGAGGGCTTTTTAAGCCTTTGCAGAAAACCTATCTTTTTAATAGGCAGATTTATAAGGATTAATAAAACTGCTACTATACAAGAAGCTTACACCTACTGCGTGCGTAGCTACATAGAGAAGGTACAAAGAAGCTTACATCTACTATGTGCGTAGGTACACAGAGAGGGGTGAGTAAGCTTTATGCGCGCCCCTAGATTAACTAATTATATAAAGACAAGATTAGCAACCTGCTGCGTGCGTAGCTACGCAGAGAGGGCTTACTGCTAAGCCTTTATGCGCTCTAGAGCCTCCTGTTAACACAGGCTGTGCAACTACTTACCTACTGTGTGCGTAGCCACGCAGAGGAGATAATATAGGCTGCATAATTAGAAACCTACTGCGTGCGTAGCTACACAGAGGAGGCTTCTTATTAGCAGCCTGCCTTGTTAACACCCCCCCTCTTAATTAGTTGCTTGCATAGAAGGCAACTAACTAACACCTTCTACCCCCCTAGGGATTAATTGCTTGCACAAAGGCAGTCTACTACTAATACCCCCTCTAGTTGCCTGCACAAAGGGCACCCCTAACACCTCACACCTCCCACCCCTTACCTTAGCCATGGAACCTCTGTGGTTATACAAAGAGTTGTTAGGGGTTACTTATGTATTAGAGATAGTCCTACGCAGAGAAGTAGACTTTTACTTTATAAAAAATAATTATCTTAACATAGATATAAACCCTACATAACTATAATAATGCTTGTACGCAGTATACATTTTAATTAACATGTGTTATAAGATAGCTAAAAGGGAGTACACACTATAAAATAATAACTTTTAGGGATAGACAACGCATAATTTTAACCTTCTCCCCTGTGCAATTAGGCAAGAGCTATTGCTTGCCTACGCAGAGCACAGGCACTATCCTAGAGGGAAGGCAAATTATACACAGGCTAAGAAGCTAGGGGATATTATAAATAAAAGAGGTATTAAGGGTCTACTCTAGAAAAAGAAAAAGAGAGAGTAAAAAAAAAAAGAAAAAGAAAAAGTAAGATTAATATATAGATAAGTAAGTAACTTTATAAAAGTAAAAAGTTGCTAGTGTCTGTACATAAGTACAGCTGTGTCTGTACACGCGTACAGCTAAATTAGGTTGCCTAAAACATTAGCTATCTAGCCTGTGTGTTAGGGGCTATGTGTACTTAAGAGCCCTCTTTCTTTGTATAAAGAGAGAGGGCAGTAGTTAATAACAAGAAGATCTTTGCCTGCTCACCTCTTAGTACGCCCCTTGGGCGTACGTTTGTTTGATTGAACCTAGGTTAACTAACAAATAATTTTATTCTTTTTATAGTACTACTAAAAATTAAGTAAGTTATAGCTTTTATAGCTATTAATAATAAAAAGCTAATAAGCGCTTATAACTTTTTTTTATATACTTATTAAAGTGCTTTAACTACTGTAGCTTAAGCTTATTTATTATCTAGCTATTTTTAAAGACTATAATAACCTAGTTTTAAGGCAGATTTTTTTTATACTAGGCAAAAAGGTAATAGCAGCCTTTAAAGATAATAAAAAGTAAAATAGCCTACTTTATTATATTAATACTCTAGATAACTATTATTTACTTTTTATTACTTTACTATATTACTTTTAGCTGTCTTTATTTTTGTTAAAGCTATAATAACTACTTTAGTTAATATTTAGCCTATTATAAAGCTTAACTTATTAAAGTTATATATGTTTTTATTTTAAATACTATACTTAGCTTTTATATTAGCTACTAGGCAAAACTAGCTTTAAATAACCTTTAGATTCTTATAAAGTGCTTTTTTATAATTATACTTATAATTAAACTTTATTATAAACTTAAGGTAGTGCTTAACCTACATACTAGGCTAGTTTAAGCTAACCTAGCCTAGATTACGCTCTGCGCGTAAGAAATTAGCTATATTAGCTATAGCTGTAAGCTTAAGAAGAAATCTATATGTAATAAGCTTAAGTATATACTTAATAACTACTTTTTTTTTAAGCTTAGTTAGATTTCTTAATTTAGGCTAGCATTCTGCTTCTAAAGGCTGTCTAGCGCATTAATTACTTAGTGTTATGTAAGAGACATTATAAATAGCTATAGTATGTTATAAGAAAAGTTTTAAGTCTTATTTAAAAGCCTAAAGAGTAAGCTATATCTAAAAATTTTTAGAAGATTTAATCTAGTGTTGTTATTAAGGCATTATGTAGATAGGTAGAGTGTGGTAGGGGCTTGGCAAAAGTGGCCGGCCAACCTGTGTGGCCGGCTAACCTGTTAGGTACGTTATATAATGTTTTGTTACAGCCTTCTATCATGAGGACGATCACTGTCAAGGTGTGTAACCGGCCATTCGGGATTGATGCTGCCAAACGTGCGAAATACGGGCAAGTGACGGGGTAGTCCGACTGAAATACGAATTCAAAACCATGCTAGGAAATGGTCCAATTCCTTTCTGGCCTGCTGCCTACAGTTGAGGAAGGCAAAGAAATTTAACGGGTTCAGGGTAGAGATTTCTATTGGAGACTTCATTGGGAGAAACCATGGCTCAATGCAACCAGTCTATCTACCTAAGAGGCGAGTTAAAATTGGCGCTTAGAAAAGTTAGTATCTATGGCTAGCGTCCGATAGTACCGGTGCCTCGCACGACGAACGAGTATTTTTGACGGCCGAGACAATTCAAGACTCGGCAAATTGGAGATATTTCGATAAATATAGACTTAAGCAAGGAGGCGCTAAGAGTGATGATATTTTAGGGTTTTTGTTACTTGGTTGCATCTCTAGCATTGATTAGTTTGTGGAAATGATCTTCGTACAAATGCACGCTCTCCGAGAGCATAGCCGGAGTGGGATGGCTTCGCTGGGACAATTTCTGGCACTAGGGTGTAGTCAAACGGAAAAAGGCCAATAATAGGGCTATTGCTCATTGGGTGGGGCCACGCGCCTTCCAAATAATATAATTCAGCTACGTACACGCCTCATGTTGGCTTTGTTTTACTACATGCCAGCGGTTCATATGTCCATCTACTGTATCCTTTATTTTCTTTCTCGCTTACGAGTAATCTCATCTATTATATGCAAAAATTAGGGTATTTCTTAACACTGCCCTTAGTGGTTTTCTTTCCCTACTAAAATTGTATAAGAGATGAAAATTTTAATAAAATCTACTAACTACTATTAAAGTAAGCGCAGACGCATAGCGTTAGTATAGAGACACACTGCTAGTATTACAAAGGAATACCTAGAGCCTAGATACCTACTAAATTAAATAACTTTTAGTTTAAAAACATAAAAAAATAATTAAGCTTTTAAAAACTTACTTTATTACTAGTAATAAAAAGATAAAGGCATAACAGGTGTTTTAAACTTTAAAAAAAGTAAAAAAAAAGTGTTTTCTGCTTTTAAAGCTTACTTTATTAGTGCTACTGTTAAAGAGTCTATATTAAAGTTAAAATAGTTTTTTTACTTATAAAAAAAGATACTACCTAGCTTAAAAGTACTAAACTTAGGTTTTAAATATACTTAGAAAAGCTTCTTTAAGATAACAGTAGCCTACCTAATAGCTTATAACATAGAAAGAAGAAACACTTTTACTATTTTAAAGTAAACTATTAACTACACCTAGTATTCTAATGTTAGACCTATTATAGATTAATCTTAAAAAGTCTCTAGTAATACATCTAAGGCAGTATACTATTCTAGTGCATCTAGACCTGCACCTATGTTAATACTCTAATCCACCCTAGCTACCTACTAACAACCTAGCTAGACACCTGCCTTTAAAAGATAAATAACTCTTAGTAACTATTATAATTATAGTAAACTAAAACATTTTACTAGCAATTATTTTATCTCTAGAGTATAAAAAATTAAAGTAGAGTAATAAAAATCTAAGAAAAAGTGTATAAATATAAATAATTATAACTTAAATTTTTTTTAAATAAGAAATAAAAACACTTAGAAAAACTTTTTATTCTAGGATTAAATAAGTATAACTTAGTAAATATTAACTTATTACACTTATTTAAAAGAAAATATTTTTAAGTCTTTTGTTAGTTAACCTAGGTTTGATTAAACAAACGTACGCCTAAGAGGCGTACTAAGAGGTAAGCGGGTAAAGATCTTCTTATTATTAACTACTACCCTCTTTCTTTATACAAAGTGTCAGATATGCGCACCTACTGTCAAGACAGGAGGAACGCGTGACGAAAGCTGCTACATAGTACGAGCAATAAGCTCGAACAGTATGTTGCTGCAAATTGCTGCATGTTGCAGCAAATTGCAGCATTTTGCAGCATTTTGCAGCAAGTTACAGCATTTTGCAGCATTTTACAGCAAGTTACAGCATTTTGCAGCATTTTGCAGCATTTTGCAGCATGTTGCAAGCTGGTCGCGCATAGGGCAAGTGCGCGAGGGACTCGGATCGGAAAAACAAAAGCCGAGCAACACGAGTAGAGCAGAAAAAGGATCGAAAAATCAATACAATCAATCATCATCCCATACATCACATCCAAACCCATCATTCATCTCAGGAAGCCTAGAAACAGTGCTTTAATCTGATACAAAGAAAGCAGGCTCTTAAGTACACATAGCCTCTAACGCATAGGCTAGATAGCTAATGTTTTAGGCAACCTAATTTAGCTATACATGTGTACAGATGCAGCTATACTTATATATAAACACTAGCAACTTTTTACTTTTATAAAGTTACTTACTTATTTATATGTTAATTTTACTTTTTTTTATTACTTTTTTACTTTCTTTTTTAAAGCTAACTCTTAGTGCTTTTTTTATTTATAATATCTCCTAGCTTCTTAGCTTAACATGGTCCACAAGCGAATGTTCAACACAAGCGAGTGTTCTGCCCCACCACTAAATTTAACTTTAAAGACTATTAATTTAACAACGCAAAAATATACTATATAAAATAAACTACTATAGGATTATTTAATATCCTTGCATGTATAAAAGTTATGCCTAGGCTTGTTGCAGCGCTTGCAGCGCTGTGCGCGCGCTGCGCTGCTTTTAGCAGTTAACTTCTCCTAAGGCATTTTGCTACCTTCTGCTATACTAGCAAGCTTCTAAGTACTTAACTTAAAGCTCTAATAACTTGTTAGAGTTCCTTCTTTCTAAATTTACTTTTTTTTACGCTGCTTACGCTTTGTAGCTGCCTTACAGGCCCTCTCTAGAGTAGCTGCTTAATTACGCTATAAAACAGCAACATAAGCTATCTTAGTAGCGCCCTTACTTAGCTGCTTTGCTAGATTAAGTATAGCAAAAAAAGATAAATTCTAATGCCTTTAAATTTAATTATATAGTAGAGTTAACTAAGCCTTAACTTTATAAGAATTACTAGGTGTTTAAGCCTTTTAGGCAGTATTTAGTAGTAGAGTAGCTAGCTAATTAGGTAGCTGTATATTAAGCTTTAAGAGCACTAGCTCTAGGTTAAATAGGACTAGTCCTGTAGCTCTAAAGCCTGCGCAGATATTATCTGTTGTAATTAAGCAACTAAATGCTGCTTTAAAGGCTAGTAGGAAGGTTAGCTTGTTAATATAGTTAATCTAGTAGCAGATTAACTAGCTAATCTTAGTACTGTACGCGCGCTTTAACAGCAAAAAGCAGCTAACGTTAAGCGGCTGTAGAATATATGACGCGTGTGCTGGCATACAGAGCGCTATAATACGCCTCTGCTTACAGAGCTTTAGAAATTTAACAGAGTAATAGCTTTTATAGCTATTAAAAATAAGCAGCTGCTATAAGCCTACTAAGTAATTTTTTATATACAGATTAAAGTGCTCTAGCTATATAATTCTATGTTTGTTAGTTGTCTAGCTGTTGTTGCTAACACTAATAGCCTAGTCCTTTAGTATATCTTTATTCTTATACTAGGCAGATAGGTGATGCTTGCCTTTAAAAATTGTGTACAGAGGTATTGCCTACCTATCTGCGTTAATGCCTGCAATAACTGTCACCTATTTACAGTTACCTAGCTGTATAGCCTTTAGCTAATTATGTCTATCTGTGCCTGTAACAACTATTTAGCTTAATATAACCCCTATCTAAAAGCCTGTCTTGTTAAAATTATACATGTCCTAATTTATAATGCTGTACTTTAATTATGTAGCCTCTATAAGCTTAAACTACTTGCTTATAATTACTAGATTTTTACATTTTACTTATTAGTAATTATATAGTTAGCTAAGGTAGGTTTTAACTGCTAGTGTACGCGCAACAAAGTTAGATAGCTAGTTAATACCTGCTAGTAGAGCGCTGCGCTTAGTAAGAAGCTTGTTAGCCATCTCTTGTACAGCACCTAGAGTAGGCGCAAATCCTTAGGAATCTAGATTAAGTATATGCTTAATAATTACCTTCTTTTTTAGCTTTATAAGCTTCTTGTTGTTAGCTGTACAGTTGCGTTGCATAGTTATCCCTGCGTGTTGTTAGCAGAGAGCTATTTAATTAACATTATAGAGTGCTGCAGCGCGCCTCTTAGTTAAAGACGCGTCTCTATTAAGAGCTTAAATAGCTAGGTTAATTCTAGCCTCTTTTAAAGATGATTAATTGTATGGTTGTTAATGCATTGTGGTTGGTAGTAGGTTGGCTGCGTTTTGGTGGTGGGGCGGAACACTCGCTTGTGTTGAACATTCGCTTGTGGACCATGTTACATATAATTTAACCTACTTTTAAAATAGTGCCTATGCTTAGCTAGAGTAAGAAAAAGTTCTTATCTAACTACATAGAATAAGTTATTAAAATTATACATTATTTATCTCTTAAAGTTATTTTACTTTTATAGTGTGTACCTTCCTCTTAGCAGCTTACACATGTTTAAAAGAATGTACACTATATATAAAGCTTATTATTTTAGTAAAAGAAAGTCTATATTTATTTTATTATGTAAAAGATCTAAATCTACTTTTCTGTGTAAAATTATTTTAGACATATATATAACCTCTAATAACTTTTTATATAAGGTGTATAAAGACGCTATAGCTTAGAAAGAGGTGTAAGTTAATTACCTTTTATGCAGGCAATTAATCTCTAGGAGGGGAGAGAGGTGTTAGTTAGTTGCCTTCTGTGTAAGCAATTAATCCCTAGAGGGGTAGAAAAAAAGAGAGGTATTAGTTAGTTACCTTCTATGTAAGCAATTAATCTCTAAGAAAAAAAGAAGGTGTTAGTAAGTTATTACCTCTTATATAAGTAATTAATTAAGAAGGGGGTGTTAACAAGGCAGGCTACTAATAAAAAGCCTTCTCTATGTAGCTACGCACATAGTAGGTTTTTAATTATGCAGCCTGTATTGTCTTCTCTGTGTAGCTACGCACATAGTAGGCAAGTAGTTGCACTACCTATGTTAATAGAAAGCTTTAGAGCGCATAAAGGCTTAGTAGTAAGCCCTTTTTATATAGCTACGCATGTAGTAGGTTGCTAATTTTATTTTTATGTAATTAGTTAATCTAGGGGCGCGTATAAAGCTTATTTACGCCCTCTCTGCGTAGCTACGCACACAGTAGGTGTGAGCGTCTAAGCCCTCTCTGCGTGGCTACGCACGCAGTAGGAGTAAGCTTTTTATATAGTAGTAGTTTTATTAATCCTTATAAATCTATCTATTAAAGATAATATCTTCTATGTAGCTACACATATAGTAAATAGTTTATTAGTAGACTAATTAGTGTTAGTTAACCTAGGTTTAATTAAACAAACATACACTTAAAAGGTGTACTAAAAGGTAAGTAGGTAAAGATCTTCTTATTATTAACTACTGCCCTCTTTTTATATATATAAAGAAAGTAGGCTTTTAAGTACACATAGCCTCTAACGCACAGGCTAGATAGCTAACGTTTTAGGCAACCTAATTCAGCTGTACGCGTGTACAGACGCAGCTGTACTTACGTACAGACATCTTTACTATTTTATGCTTAAAAAGCATTAAAGTTTAATTAAATTCTTTAGTTAATACTAGCGCTTATAGTTTTTTATTTATTAACTTAATAACTGCTAAGTCTTTATTTTAATGCCTTGATATCTTTATTTAATGTTTACGTTTTAAAGTTATAGTTAAAGGCTTTTAAGACTAAATCTAAGTTTCTGTCTACTAGTATATCTGCCTATACATGTAAATTAATAGTAGAAGCATCTAAAACTGCCTCTTTATTATTATAAACTTTAGCTTATAGGATTATATTATTAGTATTAAATAGTTATGTTATTTTAAACTTTAACTAGATATAAAAAAATAGATTATATAGCCTAGTAAGTATTTTACTACTTATAAACTTTTACTACCTTTACTTATGCAATTAAACTAGCCTACGTGTAATAAAGAAGTAAAGTTAGATATTAGACAACACAACACACTATAGAAAAAGAACTACATTTACTAGTTATACAGCCTAATAATCTACTATATTAAGGGTTTACTAAGGCTACTAAAATTATACTGCTCTTCTATTACCTATAGTCTAAAGACACTTAAATTGTTAATCTACTTATCTATTAAAAAGTTTAGAATAGGTCTAAAGACTATCTATTCCTTCTTTATTACTTTTATTTTAGTAAATGCTTTTTATTTTAACATAAAAAAAATAACGTACTTCATAGGCAAGTTGCTTACACACCCGAGTCGCTTACTTTTGCTAAGACCCTACTCTAACAAACTCTATTATAGCCTATAACAACCTGCTCTAGCACTATATAGTATAGTACAGCCTAGAATATTATTTAGATACTACTTCTACTTTTTACTTACACATTTGCGCGTTATGCCTAGTCTAATTGCACTGTCTATAGCGCCTTTAGAATAGCTTACCTACTTTAGCTTACACCTGCTTCTTTACTTTCTTTCTATTACTACACACTTTAAACTTCTTTAAAGCTGTTAAGTATAGGCTTTTTTAAATTATTAAAGTTTTATTTACCTTAATCTACTTTCTTTTATATAATTTATATTATATAGTAGCTTTATTAGCTTTTTAAAGCTTAGTAATTTTTTATTACACTAATACTAGCTTATGTATAATTATTACTACCCTTTTTAAGACTTTTTTAAACAGTTTAACTATAAAAGTTAGTAAACTATTTATATGCTTTTAAATTTATATCTTTATAAGCATTAATTATAACTTAAGTTTTAAAGTATTACTTAGAGTTTATAACTACTAGGGCTTATTATGTATAAGTAGTAGTAGTAATAGAGTGCGCAACTTTATATTAAAGCCTATTATAACTTATTATAAGTTAAAAAGAACTAATCTAGCGCCTTAAAACCTTTTTTAAATATTACTAAAAGTAATTATAGTATTATAAGCTACTTTAAAGCATAGTAAGAACTTTATTTTTATAATATAAGTAATTTAGTTATAACGTACCTAACAGGTTAGCCGGCTACACGGGTTGGCCGGCTACTTTTGCTAAGCCCCTACTAAAACCACTCTATTCTCTCGCAAAACAGCCTACTTTAGCCCTGTATAAAGTAATATAACACAAGATATTATTTAAAGTCTACTTTTACTACTTACTTACATGTATGTAAGTTATGCCTAGTTTAATTGCACTGCCTATATTACCTTTAACTTAGCTTACTTTCTTTAGTGCGCACTTACGTCTTTAGCTTCTTCCTATTACTACGCGCTCTAAACTCCTTTAAAGCAGTTAGATAAGCCTTATCTTTAACTATTAAAGTTTTTTTTACCTAAATTTACTTCCTCTTATGCAGGGTTGCCACTTTTATAGTAATTACTATTCTAAAATAGTAATTACTATTTTTTTAAAAAGTCTATAACAGCTTAATTACATTAGCTAATATTCTAAAAACCTAAACTTAGATACTAGGTATACTAAAGTATAGATATATAAGATTAGATTCTACTATATAAATTTGTATCCCTAGTAATAAAGAAAAAAAGAGAAAAAAGCAGATATAGTAATAGTAATAGTAATTACTATTTTTCTCTCCTTCTTTTCTCTCTTTTTTATTTATTATAAATGTATTAAATATAATTTTTAGAATTTAAATTTATAGATTTATAGACTAGTTTACTTAGCATCTATATATTAATTTTTAGAATTATAGCTGATGTAATTAAGTAATAATAACGTTTTTAAAAACATAGTAATTACTATTTTTAAAATAGTAATTACTATAAAGTGGCAACCCTGCTCTTATGTAATCTATGTTATGTAGTAGCCTTATTTGCTGCTTAAAGCTTTATAATCTTATAGCCTACTTTATTACATTAATACTTTAGATAACTGCTATCTACTTTTTATTACTTTACTATATTACCTTTAGCTGTCTTTATCTCTTTAAAGCTGTAATAACTGCTCTAGTTAATATCTAGCCTATTATAAAGCTTAACTTATTAAAGTTATACATATTTTTATTCTAGATACTATACTTAGCTTTTATATTAGCTACTAGGCAAAACTAGCTCTAGGTAACCTTTAGATTTTTATAAAGCACTTTTTTATAATTATACTTGTAATTAAACTTTATTATAAACTTAGAGCAGTGCTTAACCTACATACTAGGCTAGTTTAAGCAAACCTAGCCTAGATTGCGCTCTGTAGGCAAGAAATTAGCTATATTAGCTACAGCTATAAGCCTAGAAAGAAATCTGCGTGTAATAAGCTTAAGTATATACTTAATAACTACTTTTTTTTTAAGCTTAGTTAGATTCCTTAATTTAAGCTAGCATTCTGCTTATAAAGGCTGTCTAGCGCGTTAATTGCTTAGTGTTGTATAAGAGACATTATAGATAGCTGTAGCGCGTTATAAGAAGAGTTTTAAGTCTTATTTAAAAGCCTAAAAAGTAAGCTGTATCTAACATTCTTTAGAAGATTTAATCTAGTGGTGTTGTTAAAGCATTATGTAGATAGGTAGAGTTTAGTAGGGGCTTAGCAAAAGTAGCCAGCTAACCTGTGTAGCCAGCTAACCTGTTAGGTACGTTATATAAAGTTTTTAGCTCAGCGCTTATACGCTTTCTTAAAAGAGTAAAATAACCTATATAAAGTAGCTATAAAAAGTGTAATAAGTAAAAAAGCATATAAATAGTAATAATCTTATTATCTTTATAGTATTACTAAAAATAAAGTAAGTTATAGCTTTTATAGCTATTAATAACTAGCAGACAGTAGCTGCTAATAGTACACTTTTTTATATGCACATTAAAGTGCTTTAACTAGTCTAGACTAAGCTAATTAGTAGTCTAGCTGCGCTTAAAGACTATAATAACTTAATTTTAAAGTAGATTTTTCTTTTTATACTAGTTTAAAAAGTAATTACTACTTTAAAAAATAATAAAAAGTAAAATAGCCTACTTTTTAGCATTAATGCTCTAGATAGCTGTTGTTTACTCTTAGTTACCTAGCTAGACTACTTTTAGCTGTCCTTATCTCTCTAAACTTATAATAACTGCTCTAGTAAATATCTAGCTTATTATAAACTTTATTTTATTAAAGTTATATATGTTATTATTTTAAATGCTATACTTAGCTTTAATATTCTTTATAAAGTTAAACTAGCTTTAAATTACTATAAAATTTTTATAAAAAGCTTTTTTATAGTTATACTTACACTTAAACTTTACTTTAAGCTCTAAGTAGCACTTAATAAATGTATTAAGCTAGTTTATACTAATATAGCCTATATTATGCTTAGTGTGTAAAGAATTAGCTATATTAGCTATAGCTACTAGCTAAAGAGGAAATTCTTGCGCATCTAGCTTAAGTATGTGCTAAATAATTACCTACTCTTTATTATTATCTAGCTTTTATAAGTTAGCTATATAATTAGCTTAGAAAGGTTATCTAGCGCGTTAGTTACTTATTATCTTTTAAAAGACTTTATAGATAGCTGTAGCATGTTATTTAAAAAGTGTTACATTTTATTTAAAAGCTTAAAGTATAAGCTATATCTAACATTCTTTTAATATGTCTAAGTAGTGTTATTAGAAATGCATTAGTGTAGAAAGAGTAGTATAGTAGAGTCTTAGCAAAAGTAAGCAACTTAGGTGTGTAAGCAACTTGCCTGTAAAGTACGTTAAGCTTTTTTTTAACTTTTATTTATAAAATTAAGTTTTTAATTAAAGATAAGTAAGTCTTACTATTAAATAATAAATGTAAAACTAAAGTATTAGTAAACCTTTAATTACTATCTAAATACTATTACTACTAAGATATATTTAGCTACACTATAGCTTACTAATTACTAGCATATTGCTTATATAACTATAAGATTGTTTTTATAGAACTTCTTTCTAACAGTTACAGCTCTTTGTACAAATAAAACGTTAAGAAGCTAGAGGTAATAAAGAAATATGTTATAAATAATCTAAAATATAGCTTTATTAAGTAAAGTTAAAGCTCTTTTATATCTCTTATTCTTTATATATAGAAACTAAATAATAACTTATGTATCTATGTTAATTACTATAAACTTAACACTATTACCTGCAAGAATGTGTATCTAATACTATATATAAATAAACTTTTATTAAGATCTAAAAAGGTAGCTATTTTTACTAAGTTTAATATTTACATAGCTTTTAATAAGATTAAAATACACCTAAGCGTTAAAAAGTGTACTACCTTTTAAACATAATATAGAATATATAACGTACTTCACAGGCAAGTTGCTCACACACTTAAGTTGCTTACTTTTGCTAAGACCTTACTAAACTACCTTTCCTACACTAATGCATTCCCTATAACACTACTTAAACGCGCTAAAAGAATATTAAATACAGCTTACGCTCTAAGCTTTTAAATAAAACATAAAACTCTTAAAAAAATATGCTGTAGCTATGTGTAAAGTTTTATAAAAAATAACAAATAACTATAGCGCTAGACATGGTTGCCGTTTACTATAGTAATTACTATGCAACTTTTTAGCCCTAGTAATAGTAATTACTATAGCAATCTAGTAATTCCTATTTACTAAAAATAGTATAAAAGTATAACATAAGTCTTAATTAGTTATTTAAAATTTATAGCACTTTTAACTTTATTTTTATTAATTTACTTAGACTACTATCTTTTAATAAACTAAGTAAAATAATTCAACTAAATAAACTAATCTAACTAAATAATTTAAATAATCTAAATAATCTAAATAACTTAAGTAAACTAAGTAACTTAAATAAGCTAAATAATTAAATAACTTAAATAATTTAAATAACTTAAATAAACTAAATAACTTAAATAAACTAAATAACTTTAATAACTTTAATAAACTAGATAACTTAAATAAAAAAAAAATAACTAAAGTAAAAGAAATAACTAAAATTGTCCGAATAGCAGTATTTAGATACGCGGTTGGGCGTCACGTGACATAGTCTTGTGTCACAGTTGTACGCACAGACAGATAAATACCCTTTCCTTCGCACAGACTTAGAAAAACAAGAATCAACACCAGTTACCTGCAACCCCCCCCCCCGCGCAATGTGTACACTGTGCAAACCTCTTTGCTTTGCATAGCTAGCATAGAGTCTATTTAACACTAATTAGTAGTTTAAATACTGTAAGACAGAAAGCTCTTCTTATACCTTTCTATTTAAAGAATTATGTATAAAAGAAATCCTTTCTTTTACTAATTTAACTATAAATTAGTAAGAGTAAAGACAGAGTCTAATTTACATGTAAGTAGCTATAAATCTTTATTTAGTTACTTAACAAAAAGCAGAAAACTTGTCTATACAATACTATTTAAAAGTATTATATAAATAGTAGTGCTTGTTTAACGCTAGGAGGTCTGTTTTATCTTTTTACACAAGGCTGTTTAGAGGTAGCGTATAATAAGAAGTAAGATAGCGCGCAACAACGCATAATTAACTACTATAAAGTAATAAGCAACACTAGCTCTATCTATAACTAGCTAACATAATGTATTAACATATAACTAATACATACCTTTTATAGGCATCTTAGCAAAGACCCTAGTAGAGTAGATAAATATTAAAAATTAAGTAAATAAAATTAAACTATTAAATAATATACTTAAAAAAAAGCTTAATTTATACACAGCAAACTTAATTATAAAACTCTGCGTGTTAAGCATAATAAATATATGTATACTTAAGAACTTTTAGAATAACTTTATAAAGTAGAAGCTTATACACTTTAAAGATCTTAGCTAACTATTTCTACAAAAACTAATTACTACTTTGTAAAATAAAGGCATTAGTTTTAAGAAAAATAAAATAAAGGCTATTACACTATATAAACTTATAAAAAAAGAACACACTTTTACTATCTTATTAGACTATTATACTAAACTATTACTACTAGCGTTAGTTCTAACACTACAGAGGATGTCTCTGTACAAATTACCTGCAGACCTAATACTTTCTCTATAATTAGTACAACTACCTTATAATAGCTTACTGTACAAGAGCATAACTAGGCAGCTACATATTCCTGTAGCTATAGCTCTGCATAAGATTCCCTAAAGCTTATACCTACTGCATATAATTTAATTACTATATAATCTATACTAACTTTTACTTACATAAGATATTACAGCAGAGAACCTTATGCCTAAAAAAGTTATATAATTTTAGAAAGTATAAAGAAAGAAGAATAACTACATAAAGCAACTATATAATATTCTAGCTAATAAGGCTATAGTATTTATTAAGCTCTGCTAACACCTTACTATTTATAAGGCTTTATATATAAGCATCTTCCCTAATATTCTTAAAAGCTGTGCACACATGTTCTACCTTTATAATATTAGCCCTAGAAAAACATAAAGAGTTCTATATAAACAGCTTAGCAATTACTTTAATACTAATATAAATTATAACTAGTATTAGATAAATTAGATAATAATAAGCTTTACATAAATTAAGTAAAAAAACTTTATAAAAACTTTATATAAAGCTTTTAAAGCTATAATTAATAAACTTACTCTTATGTAAAAAGCTCTTAGTTTATAATTTTAAGGTAAGATACTACTTTACACTGCTATTATATAAGCATGCTAAGAATAACTTAAAACACCTATTATACCTCTATCTTTTTATTATTAGTAACGTACTTTATGGGCAAGTTGCTTACACACCTAAGTTACTTACTTTTGCTAAGACTCTACTACACTACCTTTCTTACACTAATGCATTCCTAATAACACTACTTAAACATGTTAAAAGAATGTTAGATGCAGCTTATACTTTAAGCTTTTAAATAAAACGCAACACTTTTTAACTAACACACTGCAGCTATTTATAGAGTCCCTTAAAAAATAATAAGTAACTAATGTGCTAGATAACCTTTCTAAGCTAATTATATAGCTAACTTATAAAAGCTAGATAATAACAAAAAGTAAGTAATTATTTAGCACATACTTAAGCTAGATGTGTAAGGATTTCCCCCCTAGCTAGTAGCTATAGCTAATATAGCTAATTCTTTACGCGCTAAGCGTAATATAGGCTATATTAGCATAAACTAGCCTAATATATTTATTAAGTGTTACTTAAAGCTTAAAGTAAAGTTTAAGTATAAGTATAACTATAAAAAAGCTTTTTATAAGAATTTTATAGTAATTTAAAGCTAGTTTAACTTTATAAAGAATATTAAAGCTAAGTATAGCATCTAAGATAACAACACATACAACTTTAATAAAATAAAGTTTATAATAGGCTAGATATTTACTAGAGCAGTTGTTATAAGTTTAAAGAGATAAGGACAGCTAAAAGCAGTCTAGCTAGGTAACTAGGAGTAGACAACAGCTATCTAGGGCATTAATGCTAAAAAGTAGGCTATTCTACTTTTTATTATTTTTTAGAGTAGTAACTACTTTTTAAACTAGTATAAAAAGAAAAATCTACTTTAAAAACAAGTTATTATAATTTCTAAGCACAGCTAGACTACTAATTAGCTTAGTCTAGACTAGTTAAAGCACTTTAACATGCATATAAAGAAGTGTACTGTTAGTAGCTACTATCTACTAGTTATTAACAGCTATAAGAGCTATAACTTACTTTATTTCTAGTAATACTATAAAAATAATAAGATTATTACTATCTATATGCCTTTTTACTTATTACACTTTTTATAGCTACTTAATGTAGGTTGTTTTACTTTTTTAAAGAAAGTATATAAGTGCTAAGCTAAAAACCTTATGTGCAACTAAATTACTTATATTATAAAAATAAAGTTCCTACTATGCTTTAAAGTAGCTTATAATGCTGTAATTACTTTTAGTAATATTTAAGAAGGGTTTTAAGGCGCTAGATTAGTTCTTTTTAACTTATAATAAGTTATAATAAGCCTTAATGTAAAGTTGCGCACTCTATTACTACTACTACTTATATATAATAAGCCCTAGCAGTTGTAAACCCTAAGCAATACTCTAGAACTTAGGTTATAATTAATACTTATAAAGATAAAGATTTAGAAGCATATAAATAGTTTACTAACTTTTATAGTTAAAGTGTTTAAAAAAGTCTTAAAAAAAGTAGTAATAATTATATATAAGCTAGTGTTAGTGTAATAAGAAATTACTAAGCTTTAAGTAGCTAATAAGGCTACTACATAACATAAATTACATAAAAGAAGGTAGATTAAGGTAAAAAAAACTTTAATAATTTAAAAAAGCCTATGCTAAACAGCTCTAAAGAAGTTTAAAGCGCGCAGTAATAAAAAAAAGGCAAAGAAGTAGGTGTAAGCTAAAGTAGGTAAGCTATTCTAAAGGCGCTATAGACAGTGCAATTAGACTAGGCATAACACATAAATGTGTAAGCAAGAAGCAGAAGTAGTATCTAAATAATATTCTAGGCTGTACTGTACTATATAGTGCTAGAGCAGGTTGTTATAGGCTATAATAGAGTTTATTAGGGTGGGGTCTTAGCAAAAGTAAGCGACTCGGGTGTGTGAGCAACTCGCCTATGAAGTACGTTAATAAAGTAAGTTTATAAAAACTTAATTATTATTTTTATATTTTTAAACTAAAAGTTATCTAATTTAGCTAGGTATCTAGGCTTTAGGTATTCCTTTGCAATACTAGCTGTAAGGACGGAGCTCTGTACCAGTACGCTAATACAACTAAAAAGGTGCGAATAATTAACTAACAGTTAATTATTGCGTACAGAATAGTATATATACCTGTCGCACGTAAGCACTATCTTAGCCTTACACGTAAGCGCTATCCTAGCTTTACATTATCCCCCTTCTTAGCAGACGCATGTCCCAGGCGTCACATGACCTACCCGCAGCTTAGAGGCGCCATGCGCATGACTTAGTTACCGGCCAGAGGCTGACCACCTGCGGCCCAGAGGCGCGGGATAAACACGACGCAACGCTTAGTGGCCACGCTAGCTAAGCCATATACACTAGACCTCCTAGCAGCTACAACGTGGCGCTAGAAGAGGCTGCCTTATGTTTTAGTCTAAAAACTAGCTAAGCTGTCTAAGGTGTAGGTTAAACACACAACTGTCCTTATTATTAGTTAATTATTATGTAAGAACAGAGCTCTATACTACTACGCTAATATAACTAAAAAGGTGTAAATAATTAACTAACAGTTAATTATTGCGTACAGAATAGTATATATACCCGTCGCACGTAAGCACCATCTCGGCCTTACACATAAGCGCCATCCCGGCCTTACACTAGCAGTGTGTCTCTATACTAACACTATGCGTGCACGCTTACTTTAATAGTAATCTAAATTAATATAAAGTTTATCTATTATAAAAGCTTACTATTATTTAAATGTAAGTTTTTTACTATTTATAAAGTTCTTAATTTTAAGCATATATTTAGTAAAGTAGCTTTAAAAAAGCTTAAAAGTGCTTAAAAAGTATCTTACTATTAGTATAATAAATGTAATTTAAAGCATTATTAGTAGTAATTTAGTAGTTAGTAAAAGTTAATTAAAACTAAAAGTTTTTAATCTAGTTAGCTATTTAATTTATACTTTTAATTAAGTAACTTAGTTTTCAAAGGCTATATTTCTAAAGTTTAACTTTAAATTTAGTAGGTTTTTAGCTTTAAGTCTTATAAAAGAGGGTTTAGCTATTAAGGTTAGTAGTTATTTAGCTTTAGTAGTAGGCATCTTACTTTAGCTATAGCTAAAGTGTGTTACTAATTTTATACTAAGGTCTAAAAGTAGTTAAAAGTTAAGTATTAGTAGTTATCTTTAATTTTAATAAGTTATTAGTAGTTTTTAGGTTTCTACCTTAGCACACTTTTTATAACTTTTTTAAAGGCAATTTTAATTATAAAGAATAAAAAGTTCTTGTTAAATAGGCTCTAACAGCTAGCTGCTTGTAGTATAAGCACTTAAGTAGCAAGAGTAAGAGTGGTGTACAGTGTGCACAGCGTACAAGGTAGGTAAAGTAAGGGCAATATGTTTCTAGTTCTATTACTCTTATCTTTTCTTTATATAGAGAAAAAGGGGGATATCTAGATGTTTACGCACAAAGGTTTACATATAAGCATTATATAACATAGATATGTAATCCTACTTGTGCGCAATTACTTGTATCTAGGCTGCAACACTGCTGCTATGTATAGACACTAGCAACTTTTTTTTTATCTAAAAAGTTACTTTCTGTACACATTACCTCCCTTCTGTCTATGTAGGTTTATCTAATTATGTTCTACTTTTACTCTACCTTATTTATTAAGACTTGCCTTAGTAATGCTGTGTGTTAAGATAAGCTAGTTATGCTATATAAATAGCTTTTTTTTCTTTTATCCTTTGCTTTTTAAGCTTTACTATATAATCCCCTAGCTCTTTTCTCTTTTTATACAGTGCTAGCAGTAACAGATTCTTATAATAAGAAAAATAATTATATATAATATAAAAAAAATAAAAAGAAATAAGCTTTATATAAAGGCGTTATTAGTCTAGTTAGTTTAAGGCATCTTTACGCATAAAATCTAGCTAGTCTATAGATGCTTCTATCTAGACAAAGAGGCAGTTAGTTAGAACTAATAATTAAAAAGCTTAGTTTAGTGTTTTTTTTATATATATATTTACTAAGTTATTTTTACTATTAATTTACTTAATTTTAGTAATTTCCCTCTTCTTATATAATTTATAAAGTAATATAATGTTAATTATAAGTTACTTTTTACTAGTAGTGCTTAGCTTAATAAGGTAATTATATAAAAACCTTAAATTTATGTAGATTACTACTAGAATTAGTAGTAGTTTAAGTGTGTATATAATTTACTATAGAGTTATACTAAGTGTAATTATATTATTAAACTTTCTAACTATTTTATATAGTTTACTAGTAAGAACACTTCTAGTTACTCTTTTACACTTAGTAAAATTCTAGTGTATAATATTACCTAGTATTTTAAAGTAGTTGCTTTGCTTTATATAGTTTTTATTACTTAATATAATTAAGAATTCTAGCTATAAGCTAAGGTCTTTATTATTAGTAAATAATTTATTTATAAAAATAAATAGCTTTATATAATTAAGCTATAATAGTAGAAAAGTAAGACTATATTTACTATTATTTATCTACTATTAGATTTATATGTTAAGTGTGTTAATATTATTATGTAAAAGGTCTATAGTTTATGTAGTAATAAAAAGGTTAAATACTGCCTCTAGTTAATATATAAATATAATATATGCCTCTCTTACACATTACTTAATATATTATTATGCAGCATTCTTGTTTTTTAAGTTAATTATATAAAGGTAGCTTACTTATTTTTTTTAAGTAAGAACTACTATGTTGTGCGTAAGTTTAATTCTTTTACTATTAAACTTAATAGGCTGCTTTTTTACTAGAATAGTCTTACCTTTTATATAAAACTTTACCTTTTATAGTTTTTTTTCTTTTTTTTACATAAAATTTTTTATTATAATGCTTAAAGTGTTATCTATTTATAAGCTAGTAATACTAAAAGTATGCTCTTCTTTATTAGTAATTAAAAAGTAAAGGTTATATAAAAAGATGTGCATGCACAGCTTTTTTTTATAGTAGTTATAGTATGTTTTAAACTAATATAGTTCTAATTTAGCAGCTCTATACAAGAGTTATATAACCTAGAGTATTGTATTTAGTAGAAAGCTTTAGCGCATCTTCTTTAGTAGCTTTGCATATAGTGTGCGCATAAGCTTATCTGTTAATTAAATGTATACTTATATAATATTACACAGTTTAAAATGCATTTTATATATAGCTCTTAGGCTTACTTTTATAGCTAAAAGTAGTCTTTAGCTTATTCTTTAAATAGTTAGTAACTAAGTAAGGATTTCTTTTTTTTTTATCTAAGTAGCTAGTAAACACTAGGCAGGATTTTTTATATAGTTAGGTTATTTTACCTTTTACTTTTTATATAAAGTAAAGGTTAAAAATTTAACTTTTATACTTTATTAAGTTATATGCTATAACCTTAAAAGTGCTGTTAGTAATTAAGGTGTCTATCTCTATATAGTCTAATTTCTTAAATAGTTTTTTAAGTGTAGTAATTACACTATCTGTATAGAGCTTAATAGATAAAGCCTAATTATTCTTCTTCTTTTAAGTTAGAAATACCTAGTTTAGACTTTATGTAGGTTTTCTTTGCCTTTTACTTCTTTTAGTATCTATATCTTCCTTTTGCACTAGTGCAGCATTGCTATTTTAAGGGGCTTAGTTTATAGTAGGCTTTAGTTCTACTTTTATAACATTTTTATAAGGCTGTTTTTTTTTCTCTTCTTTAGAGAATCTTTTTATATAAAGATTAGTTTATCTAGGTTATTTATTATAAGTAGGTTGTCTTTTTCCTTTTCTTTATAGTACAGTTTAACCTATGTATATTAGAGCTTTAGTAGGCTATTTTTTTTAATAATAATGTCTCTTTTTTTAATGCTCTTAATTTTATATAGGCTAGTCTAGCCTTTCTTCTCTCTTTATGCTATAATCTTTAAGCTAAGGGGGAAGTTAAGAACTTTATATGTTATAAAGCTATTATAAGTATTAATTATATAATTAATGTTTACTTTTATATAGTCTTTTTAAAGTATCTTTATTACTTTTTATACTGTACTTACTTATGTAATAATGTCTAGTAATAGCAGAGAGTCTAGGTTAATTCTTAGGTATGCCCTAAAGACTAGCAGTGTGGGTACTAGACTATGTAGGCTAGCTGTGTTGTTTAGAGCCTTAACTGCTATCTGCAGGATAGCCTTATTTTCTGTACAGTTACCTAGCTTAGTCTTTAGGATGTTAAACGCTTGTTAGAGAGGTGTGTGCACACGCTTAACCTTTCTAACTACCTAATGTGCTTCTATAGGCATCTGCCTGCATGTAGCTTCTATAATCTTTGCATAAGCTTAAAAATCTTTTAAAGCAAAGTTTATACTAAGGTTATGCATAATGTAGTCTAGAGGTTCTTAATAGGTGTTAATCTAGTATTTGCATAGTGCATTCTAGGTATCTTGTGTAGACATAGATTTTAGAAATGTAGTAGCCTAAAATAATGTGTCTACATTAATAACATGTAACGTACTTTATAGGCAAGTTGCTTACACACCTAAGTTGCTTACTGTTACTAAGACCCTACTACACTACTTTTCTTACACTAATGCATTCCTAACAACACTACTTAAACGTGTTAAAGGAATATTAAATGCAGCTTACACTCTAAGCTTTTAAATAAAACATAACACTTTCTAACTAACACGCTGCAGCTATCTACAGAGTCTCTTAAAAGATAATAAGCAACTAACGCGCTAAACAACCTTTTTAAGCTAATTATACAGCTAACTTATAAAAGCTAGATAATAATAAAGAGCAGGTAATTATTTAGCACATACTTAAGCTAAATGCGTAAGGATTTCCCTCCTAGCTAGCAGCTATAGCTAATATAGCTAATTCTTTACACACTAAGCGTAATATAGGCTATATTAGCATAAACTAGCTTAATATGTTTATTAAGTGTTACTTAAAGCTTAAAGTAAAGTTTAAGTGCAAGTATAACTATAAAAAAGCTTTTTATAAGAATCCTATAGTAATTTAAGGCTAGTTTAACTTTATAAAAAATATTAAAGCTAAGTATAGCATCTAGAATAACAACATGTACAACTTTAATAAGATAGAGTTTATAATAGGCTAGATATCTACTAGAGCAGTTGTTACAGGTTTAGAGAGATAAGGACAGCTAAAAGCAGTCTAGCTAG
This sequence comes from Lindgomyces ingoldianus, assembly GCF_010093535.1. Classification (NCBI taxonomy): domain Eukaryota; kingdom Fungi; phylum Ascomycota; class Dothideomycetes; order Pleosporales; family Lindgomycetaceae; genus Lindgomyces; species Lindgomyces ingoldianus. Next base: position 826,563 of record NW_022985164.1, on the reverse strand, counting down.
GTAACTAGAAGTAGACAACAGCTATTTAGGGCATTAATGCTAAAAAGTAGGCTATTCTACTTTTTATTATCTTCTAGAGTAGCAACTACTTTTTAAACTAGTATAAAAAGAAAAATCTACTTTAGAATTAAGTTATTATAATCTCTAAGCGTAGCTAGACTACTAATTAGCTTAGTCTAGACTAGTTAAAGCACTTTAACGCGCATATAAAGAAGTGTACTATTAGCAGCTACTATCTGCTAGTTATTAATAGCTATAAGAGCTATAACTTACTTTATTTTTAGTAATACTATAAGAATAATAAGATTATTACTATCTATATACCTTTTTACTTATTGCACCTTTTATAGCTACTTAATGTAGGTTGTTTTACTTCTTTAAAAAAGGTGTATAGGCACTAAGCTAAAAACCTTATACATAACTAGATTACTTATATTATAAAGATAAAGTTTCTACTATGCTTTAAAGTAGCTTATAATGCTATAATTACTTTTAGTAATATTTAAGAAGGGTTTTAAAGCGCTAGATTAGTTCCTTTTAACCTATAATAAGTTATAATAGGCCTTAATGTAAAGTTGCGCACTTTATTACTACTACTATCTATATATAACAAGCCCTAGCAGTTATAAACCTTAAGCAATACTTTAGAACTTAAGTTGTAATTAATGCTTATAAAAATAAAAATTTAGAAGCATATAAATAGTTTACTAACTTTTATAGTTAAGGCGTTTAAAAAGGTCTTAAAAAGGGTAGTAATAATTATGTATAAGCTAGTATTAGCATAACAGGAAATTACTAAGCTTTAAGCAGCTAATAAGGCTACTACACAACATAAATTATATAAAAGAAAGTAGATTAAGGCAGAAAAGACTTTAATAATTTAAAAAAGCCTATGCTTAACAGCTTTAAAAGAGTTTAAAGCGCGCAGTAATAGAAAGAAGGTAAAGAAGCAGGTGTAAGCTAAAGTAGGTAAGCTATCCTAAAGGCGCTACAGACAGTGCAATTAGACTAGGCATAACGCGTAAACATGTAAGCAAGAAGCAGAAGTAGTATCTAAATAATATTCTAGGCTGTACTGTACTATATAGTGCTAGAGCAGGTTGTTATAGGCTATAATAGAGTTTGTTAGGGTGGGGTCTTGGCAAAAGTAAGCAACTTAGGTGTGTGAGCGACTTGCCTATAAAGTACGTTAGAACATTTTTATTATTAATTTATATAACATTAATAACAACTTTATAGTTAAAGTAGGTATTATTTTTAATTATAAACTTAAATCTTTATAGGGCCTAGTTATATAATTAGTAAAGGTAGCAGAACTTTTTAATCTCTTCTAGCACTGCAGCATTAATGTTATAGCTAGCGCTAGTTAGCATCTTTTAGAGTCTTTTTATGCAGAGGTGTTTAAATTAGTAGTAGAGGCAGTAGAGTTCTAATTTAGTAAAAAAAGACATAGATTCTTTTTTACTAATATTAAAAAAAAGTGTCTTTATTTTTATATAATAAAAATAGTAGTTTTGTCTTTATGTACAATAACATTTAAAATGTTGTTAAAGTATACTCTAAGTTAGTTAGCATTTGCTAGTAATAGCAAGAATAGTGTTAAAGTCTCTAAGATGTAGTATGTAACTAGACTAATTAGGTTCTAGATTTATATAGTACTAATTAATCTTTTTAGTGTCTAGCTTATAAAGCTAATATTTATTTAGCTAAGTGTCTAATTAATTTCTGTACATAGGTTTTCTTATATGTACGCCTTAAGTTAGGACTTGCTAATAGTAGAGATTTTTACTGCGCCTATATCCTATAGTTTACCTTAGTATACTATATAGTATTAGTTGTTAAGGATAAACTGCTTAGCATACTTCTTAGGTTTAATGCTATAGATGTCCTCTCCTATTGCACAGTATAAATAGGTAGTAAAGGTAAAGTAGTTAATAGCTTTTTTAGCATCTTTACTTTTTTATTTTATTTTTTTTGTATTATGTAAATTTTTTTTTTCTTAGAGTAACCTTTAAAGTCTTAGATATATAAAGTAATAGCTTTATATAATAAGGTCTTATTATAAAAATCTTTATATAAAGCAACATACTAGTTCTTTGCTTGCGTATAGTTATTATAAGGGTAGTTTAATAACTAACATTTTTTCTTATAGCAGACAAAGCACTTCTTTATCTGTGTGCAGTTGTCTCTAGATTGTAGCCTAAACCTAGATAAAGATCTTCTATATTGTCTTTTTCTGCGCAGAGAGAAGCTTCCTTCTTGTTGTGCAGAGTTATATTAGCAGTCTATGTAGTATGCATTAGGCAGTTCCTAGAGGTATTAGTTTGCCCTTTAGTCTATAGTAACTTAAAGTAATGCCTGTAGGTTGCTAAATAAGGCTTTATATAAGGGCTTAATAGTAAACATAGCATGTTCTAGTTCTAGTTATCCTTAACAGGCTTATATAATAGTAGTGTGTAGTAGAACATTTTCTTAAAATTTTATTTTTAGTGCTTTTTATATAAGTGTAAGCTTATTAATTATTATTTTAAGAACTTTATATAAACTTTTATTAAAGTTCTTTTATTAGCATTATGTAAAAGTTATTATTATTTAGTCTATCTAGTACTAGCTATAGTTTATATTAGTGTTAAAGTAACTACTTAAGGTGTTGTACAAATGCTTCTAGTTATGTCTAGGGCCTATGTTGTACATATAGTACATATTTACATAACTTTTTAAGATATCTAGAAAAATGTCTGTGTACTAAGTTTCCTAGATATCTAGCTATTAATATAAATTAATAAAGATCTTTATTTTATCTATAAAAATGTTATATAGTTAACTTATATAGTTATTATTTTTTTTATATACTTTTTAAAATTATATAACTTTATTTGCTAAAAGTTTTTCTTTAGCAGTTTCTCTCTAAAGTAAAAGTTTATATAAGTTATAATATAGTATAGATTATGCAGGTAGTATTAGTAGTGCATACACTACTGCAGGCAGTAGTGTGTACAATTAAGAGTGTGGAGCAGGCGTTAGGTAGGGTAGCATGTATTGTTTATACAGTAATTAGTGTAGTGCTAGCTAAGGTGTAAGAGCAGGTAATGCTAGTACATTTAGTGTTAATAGCAGCATTATGTTTAGTCTACTTCTGTGCAAAGCCTTATATAGTAATAAAAGTTATGTATAAAGCCTTTTTAGTATAATTACTTTTTTTTATGCTATATTATACAGCTTTTAGGCTTAGGTACCTTTAGTGCCTAGCTATAGTGTAATTCCTTTGTCTTTTAGCACTTATATAACCCCCCTTTTAAATGTGTAGCTAAGTGCTAAGAAGTCTTATAGTGCAGGGTTGCCGTTTACTATAGTAATTACTATGCAACCTTTTAGCTCTAGTAATAGTAATTACTATTACTAAGTAGGTATAGTAATAGTAATTACTATTACTAAGTAGGTATAGTAATAGTAATTACTATTACTAGGTGTGTATAGTAATAGTAATTACTATTACTAGGTGTGTATAGTAATAGTAATTACTATTACTAGGTAGGTATAGTAATAGTAATAGTAATTACTATTACTATAGTAATTACTATAGTAATCTAGTAATTACTATTTACTAAAAATAGTATAAAAGTACAACATAAGTCTTAATTAGCTATTTAAAATTTATAGCACTTTTAACTTTATTTTTCTTATTTTACTTAGAC
>NW_022985164.1:819399-822723 GCF_010093535.1 Lindgomyces ingoldianus | reverse complement strand
TATATAACTACGAGTAGTACTATTATAACTAGAGACGCTAGTAGTACTTTTATTTTCTAACTCTTTTAACTCTTCTTTATCTTCTAGATTTATTATTTGTTTTTGTTTTCCTTTAGAACTACTAGGTAAAAAAGTATAATTATAAAAAAGTTGCTTTTTACTATAAAAATAGAAATAGCAATTATAAAAATATCTACTTGCTAAATATAGTATAAAATATATATATATATTTTTAACATTAATTTTTTTACTAAAACTAAAATTATAATATAATATAAATAAAGTTAGTAATATTAATAAGTAGAATAACTTTAGTAAAGTAAATATATATGTTAAATAGTATTATATAGCGTTATTATATATTATTATTATATATATTATAGTTGTTTAAATTATAGTAATTACTTGTTAATTTTTTTTTAGCTTTTATAGTTTTTATTTTAATAAAAAAGCTTTATATATTACTAGAGACATAAGAATTATTATATACTATTATAATAATTATTACTTTTACTACTTAAAATCTTTTTCTATAAAATATCTATTTATAGAAATAGTAATTACTATTACTAGGTGCTTATAGTAATAGTAATTACTAGCACTTAGTAATTACTATAGTAATTACTTAGTAATTACTAAGTAATTACTATTACTAAAAAGTGGCAACCCTGTTATAGTGTCTATTTTTAAAATTCTTTATATATGCACTTAAAAAAGTAGCGCCTTTTTAAGTTATTATGTATAAATTAGTAATTATATAACTTATATATAATTAAGTCTATAAGCTTGTTAGAGCTTTTAACATGTTAATTTTATTATTCTAGTACTCTAGGCTAGTTTTATTTTGTAGTGTTACCTTTAATATTCTTATATCCTTTATAAGTTATTTATGTAATAGGAATTATTTCTTATTTTTTTATTATTACATAAAGTTATTAGTTACTAATAAGATTTTATTATAATAGTATAGTTAATTACTTTTTTAGTAGATTACACAGGTACTACTATTATCTAGCTACTAAGTTATGCAGCTTTAATAGCTTTAGTGTGCACCTTACACTATCTCCTTCTTACTTTGTATAGTAGCAGAGCTTGCTGTACAATGTAAAGGATTAATATGCTATTATCTAGCTACTAGGTTGTGCAGCTTTAGTAGCTTTAGTGTACGTTTTACACTATCTTCTTCTTACTTTATACAGTAGTAGAGCTTACTATATAATGTAAAAAATTAATCTACTATTCTAAAAAATAAGTAACTAAACAAAGTACCTTATAAAGTATAAGTGCTTTATTATTACTCTTTTTAGAAAATAAGTAATAAAATAAAGTACTTTATAAAGTATAAGTACTTTATTATTACTTTTACTAATTTATAGTTAATTAAATTAACTACTAATTAGTGTTAAATAGGCTCTAATAGCTAGCTGCTTATAGTATAAGCACTTAAGTAGCAAAAGTAAGAGTAGTGTATAGTGTGCACAGTGTATAAAGTAGGTAAAGTAAGAGTAATATATTTCTAGTTTTATTACTCTTATCTTTCCTTTATATAGAAGAAAAGGGGGATATCTAGATGTTTGCGCACAAAGGTTTGCGCACAAGCATTATGTAACATAGATACGTGATCCTGCTCGTGCGCGATCGCTCGTATCCAGGCCGGGACGCTGCTGCTGCGTACAGACAGTTCTAAACTTAAAAGCTTTAGTTAATAAAAAGTTTTTAAAATTTTATTTATTGTCTGTACGCAGCAGCAGCGTTGCGGCCTGGATACAAGCGATCGCGCACAAGCAGGATCACGTATCTATGTCACATAATGCTTGTGCGCGAACCTCTGTGCGCAAACATCTAGATATCCCCCTTTTTCTCTATATAAAGAAAAGACAAGAGTAATAGAACTAAAAACATATTACTTTTACCTTACCTACTTTATACACTATGTACACTATACACTACTCTTACTTTTACTACTTAAGTGCTTATACTATAAGTAGCTAGCTATTAGAGCCTATTTAACACTAATTAGTAGTTAATTTAATTAACTATAAATTAGTAAAAGTAATAATAAAGTACTTATATTTTATAAAGTACTTTATTTTATTACTTATCTTTTAAAAAAAGTAATAATAAAGCACTTACACTTTATAAAGTACTTTATTTAGTTACTTATTTTTTAGAATAGTAGATTAATTTTTTATATTATATAGTAAGCTCTACTACTATATAAAGTAAAAAGAAAATAGTGTAAGACGCACACTAAAGCTATTAAAGCTGCACAACTTAGTAGCTAGATAATAGTAGATTAATCTTTTACATTATACAGCAAGCTCTACTACTGTATAAAGTAAGAAGGAGATAGTGTAAAACACACACTAAAGCTATTAAAGCTGCATAACTTAGTAGCTAGATAATAGTAGATTAATTCTTTACATTATACAGCAAGCTCTGCTACTGTACAAAGTAAAAAGAAGATAGTATAAAGCGCACACTAAAGCTATTAAAGCTGTATAACTTAGTAGCTAGATAATAGCAGTACCTGTGTAATTTACTAGAAAAGTAATTAACTATACTATTATAATAAAATTCTACTAGTAACTAATAACTTTACATAATAATAATAAAAATAAAAAATAATTTCTATTATATAAACTACTTATAAAGAAGATAGAGATATTAAAAGTTACACTATAAAATAAGACTAGCCTAGAGTACTAGAATAATAAAATTAACATGTTAAAAGCTCTAATAAGCTTATAAACTTAATTATATATAAGTTATATAATTACTAATTTACATATAATAACTTAAAAAAGCACTACTTTTTTAAGTTTATAAATAAATTTTTTAAAAAAATAGACACTATAAGACTTTTTAGCACTTAGCTATATGTTTAAAAAAAAGCTTATATAAGTGCTAAAAAATAAAAAAATTATACTATAGCTAAGTAATAAAAGTACTTAAGCCTAAAAGCTGTATAATATAGCATAAAAAAATGTAATTACACTAAAAAAGCTTTATATATAACCTTTATTACTATATAAAGCTCTACATAGAAGTAGACTAAACATAATGCTGCTAATAACACTAAATATACTAGTATTACTTACTTTTATACTTTAGCTAGCACTACACTAATTACTATATAAATAATATATGCCACTCTACCTAACGCCTACTCTACACCCTTAATTGTACACACTACTGCCTGCAGTAGTGTATGCACTACTAATACTACCTGCATAATCTATACTACATTACAACTTATATAAACTTCTACTTTAGAAAAAAACCACTAAAGAAAAACTCTTAGTAAATAAAATTATATAATTT
>NW_022985164.1:811249-819389 GCF_010093535.1 Lindgomyces ingoldianus | reverse complement strand
ACTTTAGAAAAAAACCACTAAAGAAAAACTCTTAGTAAATAAAATTATATAATTTTAAAAAGTATAAAAAAAATAATAACTATATAAGTTAACTATATAACATTTTTATAAATAAAATAAGAATTTTTATTAATTTATATTAATAGTTAGATATTTAGAAAACTTAGTATATAGACATCTTTTTAGATATTCTAAAAAGTTAGGTAAATATGTACTATATACATAATATAGGCCTTAGATATAACTAGAAGCATTTATATAACACTTTAAGTAGTTACTTTAACACTAATATAAACTATAGCTAGTACTAGACAGACTAAATAACAATAACTTTTATATAATACTAATAAAAAAACTTTAATAAAAGTTTATAGTTAGCCTTATAATGTATAAAGTTTTTAACTTTCCTCTTAGCTTAAAAATTATAGCATAGAGAGAGAAAAAAGGCTAGACTAGCTTATATAAAACTAAAAGCATTAAAAAAAACATTATTATTAAAAAAAATAGCCTACTAAAGGTTTAATATACACAGGTTAAACTATATTATAAAGAAAAAAAAATAACTTACTTATAATAAATAACCTAAATTGTTAAATAGACTCTATGCTAGCTATGCAAAGCAAAGAGGTTTACACAGTGTACACATTATGCAGGGGGGGGGGGGGAGGAAGAGGGGGTTGCAGGTAACTGGTGTTAATTCTTGTTTTTTCTAAGTCTGTGCAAAGGAAAGGGTATTTATCTGTCTGTGCGTACAACTGTGACACAAGACTATGTCACATGACGCCTAACTGCGCATCTAAATACTGCTATTTAGACACTAGCAACTTTTATTTTTCCTTTATACAGACCTTGCCTAGTTTGCCCTACTTATACTACTAAAGCCTTTACACTACAGCGCCCTATTTATTATCTTGTATAGGCCTAAGCTTATTAACTAACACTTTAACTTTAATAGTTAGTTAGTTGCGTAAAACTAGTTTCTTAAGAGTAGAGTTTAGCGCTTTCTTTATATAAGTATTTACTAGGTTGTTTTTTCTATTAATCTACTTAATTTTTATAATCTCTCTCTTTTTATATAATTTTTAAATTAACATAATATTAATTATAAGCCTCTTTTTATTTATTATACTAAGCTTTATAAGACATTTATACAGAGATCTTAAGTCTATGTATAGTATAATAAGTATTAGAGGTAGTCTAAGCATATGTATAATCTAGTTAATTATTATGCTTAGTGTAATTGCGCAGTTAAATTCTCCTACTATTCTATATAATTTACTAGCTAGTATAGAGCAGGTAACCTGTTTACACTTAAAAAAGTTTTAGTGTATAATATTACTTATAATTTTAAAGTTATATAAGTTCCTAGTGCGCTGCTTTATTCTAAGAATAATAAAGAAGCTAAGCTGTAAACTTAAGTCCTTATTATTTATAAATAATTTATTAGTAAAGATAAACAACTTTATATAAAAAAATTAAGTAGTACATATAATAATTCTTAATTTTAGTTATTAATTTGCTATTAAATTTATACATTTAATGCCTTAATATTATTATATAATAGTAACATAACATAAGCAGCAGTAGACAGGTTAAATGCTGCCTTAGGTTAACATACAGACGCAATATAGGCACCTTGTGCGCGCTGTTTAATGTACTTCTGCGTAGCATCCTCTGCGTTTAGGTCTACTGTATAAAGGTTCTTAGCTTGTTCTTTCTAAGTTAATAAGATTATAGTTTTATTTTATATAAGCTAAATCTTTTTTTTTATTAAATTTTATAAGCTGTTTATGTAATAATATTATCTTAAGTTTTATATAACGTACTTTATAGGCAAGTTGCTTACACACCTAAGTTGCTTACTTTTACTAAGACCCTACTACACTACTTTTCCTACACTAATGCATTTCTAACAACACTACTTAAATGTGTTAAAGAAATGTTAGATGTAGCTTATACTTTAAGCTTTTAAATAAAATGTAATACTTTCTAACTAACATGCTGCAGCTATTTATAAGGTTTTTTAAAAGATAATAAGTAACTAACACACTAGACAACTTTTCTAAGCTAATTATATAGCTAACTTATAAAACCTAGATAATAATAAAAAGTAGGTAATTATTTAGCACATACTTAAGCTAGATGTGTAAGGATTTCCTCTTTAGCTAGTAGCTATAGCTAATATAGCTAATTCTTTACATGCTAAGTGTAATATAGGCTATATTAGCATAAACTAGCTTAATGTGTTTATTAAGTGTTACTTAAAGCTTAAAGTAAAGTTTAAGCATAAGTATAACTATAAAAAAGCTTTTTATAAAAATTCTATAGTAATTTAAAGCTAGTTTAACTTTATAAAGAATATTAAAGCTAAGTATAGCATTTAAAATAATAATATATATAACTTTAATAAGATAAGGTTTATAATAGGCTAGATATCTACTAGAGCAGTTATTATAAGTTTAGAGAGATAAGAATAGCTAAAAGCAGTTTAGCTAGGTAACTAGAAGTAAATAACAGCTATTTAGAGCATTAATGCTAAAAAGTAGGCTATTTTACTTTTTATTATCTTTTAAAGTAGTAACTACTTTTTAAACTAGTATAAAAAAAAAACTACTTTAAGATTAAGTTATTATAATTTCTAAGCATAGCTAGACTACTAATTAGCTTAGTTTAGACTAGTTAAAGCACTTTAACGCGCATATAAAAAAGTGTACTGTTAGCAGCTACTATTTACTAGTTATTAACAGCTATAAGAGCTATAACTTACTTTATTTTTAGTAATACTATAAAGATAATAAAATTATTACTATTTATATATTTTTTTACTTATTACACCTTTTATAGCTACTTAATGTAGGTTGTTTTACTTTTTTAAAAAAGGTGTATAAGCGCTAAGCTAAAAACCTTATATATAACTAAATTACTTATATTATAAAAATAAAGTTCTTACTCTGCTTTAAAGTAGCTTATAATGCTATAATTACTTCTAGTAATATCTAGAAAGAGTTTTAAAGCACTAGATTAGTTTTTTTTAACTTATAATAAGTTATAATAGGCCTTAATGTAAAGTTGCGCACTCTATTACTACTACTACTTATATATAATAAGCCTTAGTAGTTATAAACTCTAAGCAATACTTTAGAACTTAGGTTATAATTAATGCTTATAAAAATAAAAATTTAAAAGTATATAAATAGTTTACTAACTTTTATAGTTAAAGTGTTTAAAAAAGTCTTAAAAAGGGCAGTAATAATTATATATAAGCTAGTGTTAGTGTAATAGGAAATTACTAAGCTTTAAGCAGCTAATAAGGCTACTACATAATATAAATTATATAAAAAAAAGTAGATTAAGGCAGAAAGAACTTTAATAATTTAAAAAGGCTTACACTTAACAGCTCTAAAAGAGTTTAGGGCGCGCAGTAATAGGAAAAAGGCAAAGAAGCAGGTGTAAGCTAAAGTAGGTAAGCTATTCTAAAGGCGCTGCAGATAGTGCAATTAGACTAGGCATAACGCGTAAATGTGTAAGCAAGAAGCAGAAGTAGTATCTAAATAATATTCTAGGCTGTACTGTACTATATAGTGCTAGAGCAGGTTGTTATAGGCTATAATAGAGTTTGTTAGGGTGGGGTCTTGGCAAAAGTAAGCGACTCAGGTGTGTGAGCAACTCGCCTATGAAGTACGTTAGAACTTAGCCTTCTGCAGCTTTTCTTCTTTACATTACGCAAAATTAGTTATAACAATACTAAAAGTGTTGTTTATTTACAGCCCTATAACTCTAAACATTTTTATGCCTTTATACATAATTAATAGGCATAGATTATATAAGAAGGTTTCTATACAAAGTTTGTCTTTATAGTAGTTATAGTATGTCTTAAACTAATACAAGCTAGATTCTACTGCGCTATATAGTAGTTATACAACTTTAAATATTATGCGCAGAGAAAAGCTCTTCTAGAGTTCTTTTAGTAGTTATGTAAATAACATTTATATAAGTTTATCTATTAACTATATGTACACTTAAGTAATATTATGTAGCTTATAGTGCATACTATATAAAGCTATTAGTAATAAGCTAATAGCTAAGATTAACCTCTAACTTATTTTTTAAATTATAAAGGACTATGTAAAAATCTTCTTTTTTTATTATTAAAATGTTTTATAAATACTAGTCTTAATTTTTTATATAGCTATATTAATTTCTCTTTAACTTTATATATAAGATAAAGGTTAAAGATCTGTCTCTTATAAACTAATAAATTATATAAAAGGACTTTAAACATACTGCCTATAATTAGACTTTTTATTTCTATATAGTCTAATTCTTTAAATGGTTTTTTAGGTGTTGTAATTACACTATCTGCATAGAGCTTAATTGCTAAAGTGTAGTTATCTTTTTTCTTTTAAGTTAAAAACATTATGTCTTATATAAGATTCTTATATAGTCTTTTATAGCCTTTTTTAGCTAGTTCTAGTTCTAGTTTATATAATAAATCTAATACTACTTAAGGGGCTGTTTTATGCAGTTTATTAATTAGAGTTAGTTGCTTATATAGACAACCTCTTTTATATGCTTATAAAGGATCCCTTTATACTAGGGCTAGTTTATCTAGATTTAGTAGTTCTTGTGCAGGTTTATTCTTTTTTTTTATATAATAATACAGTATAACTTATGTGTAGTAGAGTTTTACTAGACTATTCTTTATTTTAATAATAACATCTAGGGCCTTAATTCTCTTTACTATGTACAGTCCTATTTATTTTTTCTTCTCTTACTATGTCTTTACCTTAGAACTAAGTAGGAGATTTAGAACTTTATATAATATTAGGCTATTTTAAGTATTAATTATATAATTAATATTAACTTTTACTTTTTTACTTTAAAGTATTTTTATTACCTTTTATACAGCGTTAGCTTGCGTGGCAATGTTAGAGGATAGTGCAGAATCTATGTTAATTCTTAGGTATATTCTAAATATAAGTAATATAGATATAAGACTATTTAGTCCTGCTATATTATTTAGGGCTTTAATAGCTATCTATAACACTAATTTATTATTTATATAATTATCTAATTCTGCATAGAGGATGTTGTATGCACGTTGCAGTAGTGTGTGCGCGCGCTTAATCTTTTTTATAGCCTAATAGGCTTCTACTAGCATTTATTAACATGTTGCTCTTATAATCTTTACATAATTTTAGAAATCTTTAAATGCAAAGTTTATACTAGAGTTATATATAATGTAATTAAGTAAGCTCTAATATGTGTTAATCTAACACTTGTAGAGCGCGTTCTAGGTATCTTATGCAGACATTAATTTTAAAAAGGTTGCTGCTTAGAATAATATATCTATGTTAATTATATATAGTATGTCTTAGTTACTAATTTATATAACATTAATTACTATTTTATAATTAAAGTATAAATTATTTTTAATTATAAACTTAAATTTTTATAGTGCTAGGTTATATAGCTTATATATATAGTAAAGCTTTTTAATCTCTTTAAGTATAAAAAGATTAGTGTTATGTCTAGTGTTTTTAAGCATTGTGTAAAGCTGTTTTGTACAGGGATAGCTAAACCTTCTGTGCAGTTGTTAAAGTTTACATTTTATAAAAAAAGACATTAATTTCTTTTTTTATACATTAAAGAATAAGTAACCTTATTTGTGTATAACTAAGACCTTAATTTTATTACTTTATATAATTACATTCTGCATATTATTAAAGTATACATTTATCTAGTCTGTGTTAGCAAAAGATAGTAAGAAGGGTGTTAGTGTATCTAGTATGTAATATGTAACACTACTAACTAGATTAGTAATTTATATAGTACTAATTAATTTTATTAATTTTTTTTAAAGCTAATACTCTTTTTATTTAGTGTCTAGTCTACTTTTATATAAGGAAATTCTTATAAGTATGCTTTAAGTTATAACTTTTTTATAGTAGAAATTCTTACAGCGCTAGTATCCTATAGTTTACCTTAGTATACTATATAATATTAATCCTTAAGAATAAACTATTCTGCGTATCCTTTAGGTTCTAGGCTGTATATGTCCTCTGCTGTTGCACAGTAGAGAAATGTAGTAAAGGTAAGGTAGTTAATAATTTTTTTACTTTTTTTTTTATCTAAGTTATTATTATATAACTTTTTTTTTTTTACTTTAGTTTACTTTTAAATTTTTAAATATACACACTTACTTCTTTATACATTAAAGTCTTATTATAGAATTTTTTATATAAAAAGATGTACTAGTGTTTTGCATAAAATTAATTTATGTAAGGATAATTTATTAACTAACATTCTTTTTTATAGCAGACAAAGCATTACTTTAATTATATAAAAAAGCAAAATTTAAATAATCCTTTATATCTCTTTAAACTTTTTTTATGTTGTTAGAAGCTAATTATATAAGAAAAGTTATATTTTTTATTAGTGTAGTACATGTCTTTTAGTTTATTTAGGAATGCGTTATTCTGCTAATTAATTATAACCTAAAGTGCTAAACAAAGGTCACTGTACAGTGCCTTACATGTAGGCTTAATTAAGAACATTACTTATTTAAGTTTAAGTTATCCTTAGCATGCTTATATAATAGTAGTGTAAAGCAGTATCTTACTTTAGAATTATAGACTAAGAGCTTTTTATATAAAAGTAAGCTTATTAATTATAGCTTTAAAAGCTTTATATAAAGTTTTTATAAAGTTTTTTTACTTAATTTATATAAAGCTTATTATTATCTAATTTATTTAATACTAGTTATAATTTACATTAGTATTAAAGTAATTACTAAGCTATTTATACAGAACCCTTTACATCTTTCTAGGGCTAATATTGTAAAGGTAGAACACATGTGCACAGCTTTTAAAAATATTAGGGAAGATGCTTGTGTATAAAGCCTTATAGATAGTAAGGTGTTAGTAAAGCTTAATAAATACTATAGCCTTATTAGCTAGAATATTATATAGTTGCTTTATATAGTTATTCTTTTTTTTTATGCCTTCTAGAATTATATAACCTTTTTAGGTGTAAAGTTCTCTGCTACAATATCTTGTATAAGTAGAAGTTAGTATAGATTATATAGTAATTAAATTATATATAGTAGGTACAAGCTTTAGGGAATGTTATGTAGAGCTATAGCTACAGGAATATGTAGCTGCCTAGTTATACTCTTATATAGTAAGCTATTACAAGGTAGTTATACTAATTATAAAAAAAGTATTAAGTCTGTAGGTAATTTATACAAAGACATCCTCTATAGTGTTAAAACTAACGCTAGTAGTAATAGTTTAGTATAATAGTCTAATAAAATAGTAAAAGCGTGTTTTTTTTATAAGTTTATATAGTATAATAGCCTTTATTTTATCCTTTTTAAAACTAATGCTTTTATTTTATAAAGTAGTAATTAGTTCTTATAGAAATAGTTAGCTAAGATTTTTAAAGTGTATAAGCTCTTACTTTATAAAGTTATTCTAAAAGTTCTTAAGTGTATATACATTTATTACACTTAATGTGTAGAGTTTTATAATTAAGTTAGCTGTGTATAAATTAAGCTTTTTTTTAAGTATGTTATTTAATAGTTTAATCTTATTTACTTAGTTCTTAATGTTTATCTGCTCTGCTAGGGTCTTTGCTAAGATGCCTATAAAAGGTATATATTAGTTATATGTTAATACATTATGTTAGCTAGTTATAGATAGAGCTAGTGTTGCTTATTACTCTATAGTAGTTAATTATGTGTTGTTGCGCGCTGTCTTACTTCTTGTTGTACGCTACCTCTAAATAGCCTTGTGCAAAAAGATAAAACAGACCTCCTAGTGTTAAATAAGCACTACTATTTATATAATACCTTTAAATAGTATTATATAGACAAGTTTTCTGCTCTTTGTTAGGTAACTAAATAGAGATTTACAGCTACTTGCATGTAAATTAAACTCTGTCTTTACTCTTGCTAATTTATAGTTAAATTAGTAAGAGAAAGGATTTCTTTTATATATAATTTTTTAAATAAAAAGGTATAAGAAAAGCTTCCTGTTTTACAGCATTTAAACTACTAATTAGTGTTAAATAGACTCTATGCTAGCTATGTAAAGCAAAGAGGTTTGCACAGTGTACACATTGTGCAGGGAGGGGGGGG
>NW_022985164.1:778784-811239 GCF_010093535.1 Lindgomyces ingoldianus | reverse complement strand
ACTTTAGAAAAAAACCACTAAAGAAAAACTCTTAGTAAATAAAATTATATAATTTTAAAAAGTATAAAAAAAATAATAACTATATAAGTTAACTATATAACATTTTTATAAATAAAATAAGAATTTTTATTAATTTATATTAATAGTTAGATATTTAGAAAACTTAGTATATAGACATCTTTTTAGATATTCTAAAAAGTTAGGTAAATATGTACTATATACATAATATAGGCCTTAGATATAACTAGAAGCATTTATATAACACTTTAAGTAGTTACTTTAACACTAATATAAACTATAGCTAGTACTAGACAGACTAAATAACAATAACTTTTATATAATACTAATAAAAAAACTTTAATAAAAGTTTATAGTTAGCCTTATAATGTATAAAGTTTTTAACTTTCCTCTTAGCTTAAAAATTATAGCATAGAGAGAGAAAAAAGGCTAGACTAGCTTATATAAAACTAAAAGCATTAAAAAAAACATTATTATTAAAAAAAATAGCCTACTAAAGGTTTAATATACACAGGTTAAACTATATTATAAAGAAAAAAAAATAACTTACTTATAATAAATAACCTAAATTGTTAAATAGACTCTATGCTAGCTATGCAAAGCAAAGAGGTTTACACAGTGTACACATTATGCAGGGGGGGGGGGGAGGAAGAGGGGGTTGCAGGTAACTGGTGTTAATTCTTGTTTTTTCTAAGTCTGTGCAAAGGAAAGGGTATTTATCTGTCTGTGCGTACAACTGTGACACAAGACTATGTCACATGACGCCTAACCGCGTATCTAAATACTGCTATTTAGACATAAATAAACTAATCCCTATATAAAAAAAATCCTTTATAAAAAAGAAGAAAAAGACAACTTTATAAAAATATTATAAAGGTAGAACTAAAGCCTACTATAAACTAAGCTCTTTAGGATAGTAATACTACACTAGTGTAAAAGGAAGATATAAATACTAGAAGAAGTAAAAAGTAAAAAAAACCTGTATAAAGTCTAGACTAAGTATTTCTAACTTAAAAAAAAGATAATTAAGCCTTATTTATTAAGCTTTATATAAATAGTGTAATTACTATACTAAGAAAACTATTTAAAAAATTAGACTATATAAAAATAAACACTTTAATTACTAATATTACTTTTAAAGTTATAACTAGTGTATAACTTAATAAAGCATAAAAGTTAGATTTTTAACCTTTACTTTAACGTACTTCACAGGCGAGTTGCTCACACACCTAAGTTGCTTACTTTTGCTAAGACCCTACTAAACTACCCTTTCTACACTAATGCATTCCCTACAACACTACTTAGACGCGCTAAAAGAATGTTAGATACAGCTTATACTTGTTACAGCCAACAGTCAGACCGTAATGACCCAACTGGCTGTCCCACACAGCCCGAACGACGTCGGATGGAAGACGCTTAGCCCCGCGCTGAGCGAATCACGTGACAGGACGGATGAGGAATGGCTCCGGCTTTTAGACAAAAGCCTGGCGGAGTGCACTGTCCAATAAGGGCCTAAGCATTGCAGGCAGTGCAGGCATTGCAGGCTGTTGCAGGCAATGCATGCAATGCATGCAGCACCTCCAGCGCATGCAAACGCATGCAAAACCCTATGTATATAATTTTATTTACAACTATAGTTAGAAAGTTGTAATTACTAGTTAGTTTATTATCTACTCTTAACTAGTTAATAAACAAGAAGCATTAAAACTTTTATAAAAAGGACCTTACTAACTTATATATCTTGCACTATATATACCTCCACTTCTATCCCTACAGATCAGGTTTACTAGCTCACTATACAGCTGCTAGGTTAAACTACAAGCCTGCCTACTCTACTCTCTCTACGTTCTACACTCTGCTTAATAGACTGTACACCTAATCTAGCTAAGTCCTTCCCCTTCTGCTAAACACTACTATAGGCTAACGTACTTCTAAAAATACTATTTTGCAGAAGTAAGGATTATAACAGTAATTACTACCCCTATAAAGTATAGCTCCTCACACAACCTCCTTTAATACTAGTATAACGGGAGCTAGTGCTGCTAGCACTAGCAAAGTCCTGTCTAGAAACAAAGAAGAGTAAAACTAGTAAATACAACATCTGCAACATAAACTTACTACACTTAAGGCTTAACTCTAACAGTATGCCTAATTACCTTAAACACAACAGCTACACGCACTCTACATAAAGGTGGCTAAACTCTAGAACATAGCAAAAAAAAAAGTAAGCACTAAGTTAAAAAAGTCTCTACGCCTAGCTCTACTAAAACTTTTTAATAAGACTGTAAAAGACCTTAAGCTATTCTTTACCTAATACTATTTATACATGTAATATAATAAAGGCGCCTTTTAAACCTCTAAGGAAATAATTTCTTAAATAAGACTACATTTTAAAGAATCTCTAGCTATATAGTTCTAACTATATACTAATAATTAGATAAAGCATAAGACTATAAAAAAGATACTTTTTATTAAAACATAAATAATCTTTTAAAACCTTAACTTTTTTAAGTAAGCCTTTACTACTATCTATAAGCAACTAAATTAGAAGGAAAAGGCAGTTAATTAAATAGACACTTTATAACAAGAAAAAAGCACAGTTTAATTATACGCAGCCTGTTTCTGCAAACAACTAGCTATTAGTAGATAGACAGACTAATTAGCTATTAAAAAGATGTTCTATAAAAGACTATTTAATAAAGTTAAAGATAAATTTATACACAGCAGCAAGCTAGATGCATTTAAGGAATATGTTAAAAGAGCAATAACATATAATAAAAGGTATTAAGAATGTTTTAAAAAAAACGCCCTAGCATAACATTCTAGAAACCTAACGTGTTTTAGAAAAAGAAGGAAAGCTAGAGGTTTAATAGTAAACCTATAAACTTTAGTTATGCTAAACATACATAAGGCTTACCTAAGAAAAAGAGTAAGTACTACTAAAGTAAAAAGCTACTACTAACTAAAAAACAGCAGAAATAGCTTAAAAAAAAAGCGTGCCTTAACTATAAAAAAGTAGGACACTACAGGCAAAAGTGCCTAAACTCTAGTAACTAGAAAAATAAAAAAAAGGACTAACTATAAAAGTAATATATATAGAACAGGGTCTAACAGAACAAGAAATTCTAAATAGACTAGACAAACATCTCTGCTAGTAATGTAGAAATAACTATAAATCTAAAGAATGCCCTACAGAATACTAGGAAGTTAAAGTATAAAATAATAATAAAGTCTTTAGGGCACTAGAGTAAGCTGCTACTTATAAAGAATAGTAAGGCTACACCTAAGCTACAACATACATTATAAATGTTAAAAAAAAGAAAGAAAAGTTTCTTTTAGAATAACTAATAATAAAAATCTCTACTTAAAAGCTAAGATACTAATTTACTTACAGTAACTGCTAGAAGTGCAGCAGTACCTATAAGGCAAAGGACTGTTAGAAGTTAATGTACAGTCGCCTACCAAAAGTCATTGGCCACTTTAGCGAGAGGTCCAGGCCACCCCACAATGGTTAGATTTTAATTAAATGTAACTTAATTAAATTACCACCTTTTTTAATAGTTACAAAAGCAAATAAAACCTCTTGCAAAGAGCTATCTAAATTATCTGTTAATACAATATAGCAATTCCACCTCTACAGCGTGAGCGCTGGCAAAATCTCACGTCATCTCAGCATTCCTAAGTTGACGGTTACATACAACATCCGCCGGCTGCGCAAGCAGCCCCTGCCTACCTATACAAAAGCTCTGCGTACAGGCCAACCTCTAAAGCTTAACAAACGCGCTAAGAGGCATTTAATTTGCTAGGCAGCAAATAATCCCTTTGCTACGCTCTAAACTATCGCAACCCTGTCAAAGACCTACTGCTGCATTTATACTAGTACTGCAAGGAGATACCTTGCAAAACATAAGTACTACGCCTTCTGCCTATGTCGCAAGCCTTAGTTGTTAGCTGTACACAAAGAAAAGCAACTCTAATTTGCTTAAACCTATTAATATAACAAAGCAAAAGACATAGCTTGCGTAGCCTTTTATAATAAAGCAACATTTAAAGTTAGATTAGACACTACACCTCCATATGTACATCAGCAGCATAGAAAAGCATATAAGAGTTAGTACCTAAAGCCTACCTTTAAGTCTAGAAGGACTATAGTCTCTGTATTTAGTGTAATCTTTCTTAATTTTAAATTAGAGCTGTTTATTAACAAGAAAAGCAAGCGCAATAATGCTAGCAAATACTGCTAGATTCTACACAATGTTAGTATCCTATTTTATTAGCAGCTTACAGAGGAACGCGGTATTAGCATATGGATGCAGGATGGAGCACCTATTCACACTGCAAAGGCTACCTAAAAGTATATGGATGACTATAGCATGATACAGATAGATTAGCCTCCACAAAGTCCTAATTTAAACCTAATTAAAAACCTCTAGCAGATTATAAAGCTCCGCATCTTAAAGCAACAAGAATATATTACTACTTGCAAGCAGATAGTAGATATCCTTAAAAAGAAGTAGGCAAAAATTACACTAGCTAATTATAGGAAGTGTATCCTTAGTTAGTTAAAGCGCATAAAGGAAGTTGTCTAAAACAAAGGCAGATTAACTCACTATTAACTAAGCACAGCACTAAAAGACAGGCCTGTATATAAGCTTTGTATAGAAATAAAAATCTTTAAATTTAGTTAACAATTAACTAAGTAACCTCCTTCCCTAATAGGTTGACTATACCCCTGCAGAGCTCGGATTGCTAGGTGGCTAATGACTTTTGGTAGGCGACTGTACAAAGTACACATTAATAATAATGTTAAAACTTATAGTATACTAAAAGAAATTACTAAAACACACTACACAGTTATAAACATAAAAGAGTAGTAGAAAATGTTTTAAAAAGTTTTTAATAAAAGAAAAGGCCTTAACTAGCAGTGTACACTATTACTAACACCTAACCTATGCTAAGAACAAACTAACACACCTCCCCTTGCATTAGCTGTCACCTGCAAAGACCTTAAAATTTAATAAAATAAAAAATACTATATTCTTTATAAAAGTAAGTAACATAATAAGTTTTACTACACTTACTAAAGCTATCTATTATAAATAATAAGAACTAAGGAGTACCTAAGGTAGACATAGGTCTAGCTAATACTAGTACAGAATAATCTTAGAGAATGTCCCTATACCTAGTACCTGTGTAGTAACAAGTACTGCATTAAACACTAGCTAACTAAGCACTAGGCTAGCTAGTGGCCACACAGAACACAAGAGAGCGCATCTAAAACTAATACACTAGCTAGCATAGCATCTACCTGCAAAATGCTACACTGCTATTATTATAAGAACAGTATAGATTACAAATAAAAACTATAGACAAAATACAATAATAAGGCAGCATGTATATTCTATTACTTTTAATAAAGGGCACACTAGTAAAACAACTAAATGCTATATTACTATAAGATAAAAAATGCTTAGTGCACTATAATAAAATACATAATACTAAGACACTAGGAATACAAAGTACAACTAGACTAAATTACAGAATATAAAGACACAGCTAAGGCTATTAATAAAGATAATAAAATAAACTATAAAAAACACTCTATAAACTTTATATCTTTATTATAGTTAGACAAGAACTAGGCTAAAGCCTAATAACTAAAATTACTCTCTAACACCTAGGCAATAAATAGATAGGACTTGCCTTAATAGATAGTAAATGCACGTTTATAGTAATTAACTCTAGATAGGTTAATTAAAACAACATACTTTTCTAAAGAAAAAAGAACCTCTTTAGAGTATCCTTAGCTAACGCTTTATTAATAAAATATAGGGTAGGATAAATCTAACTTAAAACAGAAAAACTTATTACTAAAGCTAAAGAAACTAACAACTAGATATTTTTTAACATACTGCTACTAGAAGGCAAATACTAAGTAATACTAAGCTATAACTAGCTTTATAAGCATAACCTAATAATTAACTAGCAAACTATGTCCCTAACTAACTAAGACTGCGTAAAAGCAGCATAATCTACATCTTATAAAGACTCTAACAGGACTTATTAACAAAAAAAGCTAAAAAGGTTCCTCTATTAAAAACTAAAAGCCTAGGCTGTCTACCTAATAAAAGAAAAACTAGAAAAGATCTTCTTTAAAAAATTTAAAAAAAAGACCTTAATTAAGTTAAAATCTATTAAATAGCTTAAGAAGTAACTAGACTACTAGAAGAATACTAAAACTATAAAGACATGTTTAAGACTCTAGAAGACCCTAGAGAACTGCTGCTGCACTAACTCTAGGACTACACTATTAATCTTAAGCTAAACCTATAGTTAAAAACTTATAAACTATAACTATTAACAAAGGCTTAAAAAGATGCTCTGTAGAAGTACATAGATAGAATGTTAGCTTAAGGACACATTAGAGAAAGCAACAGTCTAGTAGCATTAGCAGTAGTCTTTGCAAAAAAGAAAAATAGTAAAGTAAGAGTATATTAAGATTACTAAACTTTAAATAACAACACTATAAAGAATTAGTACTCTTTACTAATTATCTAGAATATTATAAACTAACTTAAAGAAACTAAGCACTTTACTAAATTTAACATCTAAGATAAATTTAATAAAATAAGGATTAAAAAAGAACATAAATAAATAACAGCTTTTTAAACCTTTAGAGAATTATATAAACTTCTTATTATGCTATTTAGACTAACTAACGCCCTAGTAACCTTCTAAAGGGTTATTAACACTGCACTTAATCCCTACCTAGACATATTTGTACTTGTGTACCTAAACAACGTCCTAATATACACTAAAAAAGATTAAGTAGACTATGTATCTAAAGTAAAACTTGTACTTAACTAACTCTAATAATACAGACTTTACTTACAACTAGAAAAATATAAGTTTAACATATAAAAAACTAAGTACTTAAGATTTATTATTAATAAAGAAGAAATAAAGATAAACTTTACTAAAGTAAACAAAGTACTTAACTAGCTAACACTAACTATAGTAATAGAAATTAAAGGATTTCTAGGCCTTACTAGCTACATAAGAAGAATAATTAAAGACTACTTAAAAATTACACTTCCCCTTACTAACACTACCTTAAAAGAAAGGGCAACTTAAAAATTCTAATAGACAGTAGAAATAAAAGAAGCTTTTTAAAAGCTAAAATAAATAATAATAAGCTACCCTATTCTTAGAATGTACAACCTCTTACTAGAAACAAAAGTGCACACTAATGCTTTCTTAAGAGCAGAAAGAGCAGCGCTCTCTTAAAAATAAAAAAAACAGTTAATAGCATTTAGTAGCTTACTACTTAGCAAAATTTGCACTATTAAAGCAAAAATATACTATCTCTAACAAAGAACTAAAAGCTATAGTTAATGTATACAGAAACTAGAAAGTTAAGCTCTAAGGCCTTAGTTAGCAATTTATAATCTTTGCTAACTACATAAACTTTATTACTTTCCTTACTACTAAGAAACTTTTACTAATGCATGTATAATAAGCTATAGAACTTGCCTAGTTTAATTTTGTTATTAAACATGTAGCTAGAAGCAGCAACTAACAGGCTAACGCCTTAAGTAAATGCGCTAATTATTTTAAAAAAAATAAAAAAAATTCTAAGAAATTTATAATCTTTAAAGAAACCCTAGAAGGACTAATCTATAAAGGACTAAACTAAAAGGAACTACTATGTTCCCTTATAATAGTTAAATAAGGATAGAAAAACCTAATAAAAGAATACTATAAAGCACCTATGTTTAAACACCTAGGAATTAGTTTACTATAGAAAAAGATTAAAAATGCTATACTATAGAAAGTACCCTAACTAAAGCATTTATGTACTAAAGTTCTGTAAGAATGTAATACCTGTAACAAGAACAACCTTTAATAATATAAGCCCTATAGATTACTTTAGCTAATTATAGCACCTAGCTAACTATAGATAATAATAACTATAGACTTTATAACTAGGCTACCACCCTTACGCAAGCCTAGTACTAAAAGACTCTGCAATATAATTATACAAGTTATAGACAAAACTACTAAATTTATTTACTTATAGCTATTAGAAAAAAGCATTATAGCTAAAGAATTTATGTTTAAACTAGAAAAAAATGTCTTTACTACTTATAGCTACCCTAAGATAATTATCTCTAATTATAATAAGTTATTTACTAGTAAATTCTAGGTAGCTATAGTTAAACACTTTAGAATTAACTATAAGCTTTCTACTACTTATTACTTATAAACAGACAGATAAACAAAAAGAGTAAACGCTAAAGTAGAAAAGTATCTGCGTAAGTATGTATTATATAAATAAATAGACTAGGCAGAATAGCTACTAATAGCATAATTTACTATTAACACTATAAAATTAGCTATAACTAAAGAAACCCTATATAAAGCTAATTTTAGATACACTCTATAATATAAACTTTATAGCTTATAACTAACTAACTTCTTAAAAGCTATAGATTATGCAACAAAACTTTTAAAACTACATTAGAAACTTACTAAAAAAGCGCAGTTAGCTTAAGAAACTATAAAAAGAGCAGTAGACTAAAAAAAAACTAGCACTAAAAATACACCCTAATAATTATGTGTACCTAGATAAAAAAATTTTAAAACACTAAGGCCTTTACAAAAATTAGCTAAGAAACACATAGGACTATACTAAGTTATATAAACACACCTTAGCATCTATAAACTTAAACTACTAAAAGAAATGTAAATATATTCTTAGTCTTATATCTTTAAACTTAAACTTACGCTTAAGACTATTCTACTTACAACTACTAGATAAAAGGAAGAAGAAAAAGAATATAAAGTAAAAAAAATCTTAAACTATAAAAAAAATAAGTACTTAGTAAAATAAAAAGGATAGCTTACTAGTAAAAATACTTAAAAACTTATTAAAAGCTTGTTAAACACTCCTTAGGCTTTTTATAAATACTTAGAGTCCCTTTTAAACAAAACTACTCTAGAGAAAGCTCTCTAGACTAAAAAACACTATTATTAGTTAAAACTACAGCAGCATTAGCTAGCTACAATGTAAAAAGTTTACAACCCTTTAATATAGGTTAAGGAAGAGAAAGACTAGCTGCTTTTACCTTAAGCACTTTAAGCTTATCTAGGGATCAAAGGTCTTTTTTTAGATACTTTACCTTTTAATCTACTAAAACTTTTAACTGCTTTTAAATCTGTTTTTGCTAAGCTATAAAAGACTAAAAACGCCTTAAAGACTTAGCTTATTTTTATATCTCTCTTTTCTTTTCTCTTATTTTTTTTCTTTTAGCTGCTTTTAGCTTTCTAAGCAGCTTTTTCTTTTTACATTCTAAACAATCTTAGGCTATATTAGAAACAAAGGCATTATAACAACTACCTTTTTACACGCACTCTACACACTTGTCTAACAATAAGGACATTACGCAGAAAGAACTATAAGACTAGCAGGGACTACAAGGACGCATTTTTGTACAATAAAAAGGATTAAGACAAGCAACAGTACAGAGGCAGCAGGCAACAGCAGAAGTACAAGAAACCTAATAAGGCATAGTTAAGAAAGATTAGTATTAGACTAGCCTTTAAAAAGAGGAACGCACTAGCTAAAAAAAAAATCTAACGCTTATAACAGAAAAAACATAATAGCAAGGACACTAACTAAGAGGGAAGCCTGCGTGTTACAGCTAATAGTTAGACTGTAATAACCTAACTAGCTGTCCTACACAGCCTAAACAACATTAGATAGAAGACGCTTAGCCCTACGCTAAGCAAATTATGTAATAGGATAGATAAGGAATAGCTTTAGCTTTTAGACAAAAGCCTAGCAGAGTGCACTGTCTAATAAGGGCCTAAGCATTGCAGGCAGTGCAGGCATTGCAGGCTGTTGCAGGCAATGCATGCAATGCATGCAGCACCTGCAGCGCATGCAAACGCATGCAAAACCCTATGTATATAATTTTGTTTATAACTATAGTTAAAAGGTTATAATTACTGTTTAGTTTATTATCTACTGTTAACTAGTTAATAAATAAAAAGCATTAAAACTTTTACAAAAAGGACTTTACTAACTTATATATCTTACACTATATATACCTTTACTCTTATCCCTACAGCAGGGTTGCCACTTTTATAGTAATTACTATTCTAAAATAGTAATTACTATTTTTTTAAAAAGTCTATAACAGCTTCATTACATTAGCTAATATTCTAAAAACCTAAACTTAGATACTAGGTATACTAAAGTATAGATCTATAAGATTAGATTCTACTATATAAATTTGTATCCCTAGTAATAGAGAAAAACAGAGAAAAAAAGCAGAAATAGTAATAGTAATAGTAATTACTATTTTTCTCTCCTTTTTTTCTCTCTTTTTTATTTATTATAAATGTATTAAATATAATTTTTAGAATTTAAATTTATAGATTTATAGACTAGTTTACTTAGCATCTATATATTAATTTTTAGAATTATAGCTTATGTAATTAAGTAATAATAATGTTTTTAAAAACATAGTAATTACTATTTTAAAAATAGTAATTACTATAAAGTGGCAACCCTGCCCTACAGATTAGGTTTACTAGCTTACTATACAGCTGCTAGGTTAAACTACAAGCCTGCCTACTCTACTCTCTCTACGTCCCACACTCTGCTTAATAGACTGTACACCTAATCTAGCTAAGTCCTTCCCCTTCCGCTAAACACCACTATAGGCCGACGTACTTCCGAAAATACCATTTTGCAGAAGTAAGGATTGTAACAATACTCTAGGCTTTTAAACAAGACATAAAACTTTTAAAGAAATATACTATAGCTATATATAAGGTCTTATAAAAGATAATAAATAACTATAGCACTAAACAACCTTTACAAGCTAATTGTTACAGCCAACAGTCAGACCGTAATGACCCAACTGGCTGTCCCACACAGCCTAAACAACGTCGGATGGAAGACGCTTAGGCCCGCGCTAAGCAAATCACGTGACAGGACAGATGAGGAATGGCTCTGGCTTTTAGAGAAAAGCCTTGGAGAATACACTGTCTAATAAGATATGCAGGTTTGCAGGCTTGCAGGTTATGCAGGCTAGGTAAGCATGCAAACATGCAAGCACGCAAGACATGTAAACCCTATGTATATAGTTTTGTTTACAACTATAGTTAGAAGGTTGTGATTACTATTAAGTCTATTCTCTACACCCCTACCTAATAGACTAAGAAGCTGTAATACCTTTATAAAGAGGACACTGCTGCCTTATATATCTTACACTATATATACCTCTACTTCTATCCCTACAGATTAGGTTTACTAGCTCCTTATACAGCTGCTAGGTTAAACTACAAGCTTGCCTACCTTATCCCCTTTTAACCTACACTCTGCTTAACAAACTGTACACTTAATTAAGCTAAGTTCTTCCCCTCTGCTAACAAACTACTATAGGCTAACGTACTCCTAAATATACTATTTTGCTAGAGTAAGGATTGTAACAGTAATCACTACCCCCTGCAAAGTATGGCTACTACCTTAGACATTGGCATAACAGGTGCTTCAGCCGCTGGCACCAGCCAGACCCCCACGGCGACTAAAGAAGCACAAAATTAGCAAATACTCTATCTCTAAAACAAGCTTAAACAGCTTAAACAGCACCTCTAGTTACAGGCATAATAAAGACCCTTAAATGTTTACTAGATCTAAGCCCTCTAGCTAGAAATAGTAAACCTTAGAAACATTACTTAAGAAAAAACTAGTATTAAATCTAAGAAAACCCTACGCCTAGCCCCCTCTAAAGCATTTAATAGCTCTGCTAAAGACCTAAAACCTTTCTTTACTAGATGTCACCTTTACATGCAATACAACAAAGGCGCCTTTAGGACAGACAAAGAAATAATTTTATAGATAGGCCTACACCTAGAAGGGTTGCCTACTATCTAGTTCTAACCTCACGCTAATAATTAGATAAACTATAAGGTGAACAGCAAAGCCTTACTACTAAAAACATAGAAAATCTTTAACAACTTTAATTTATTTAAAGCAGCCCTAACTGCTATTTATAGGCTAGTTAACAAAGAAAAATAAGTAGTTAATAGAATAGACGCCCTTTAACAGAGCAATAGCTCTATCTAATAATACGCAGCCTGCTTTAGGGAACTGCTAGCTATCTGCAGATGGACAGATAAGAAAGCTATAGGACAAATGTTCTACAAAGGGCTCTTAGACACTATTAAGAACAAATTTACTTATAATAAAAAGCCTAAAAGCTTTAAGGATTATGTTAAGAAAGCACTTACCTATAATAAAAGACATGCTAAACAACATAGTAAAAAAGAAAAAGGCTAGACAACTATAAAACCTAACTAGTTTTAAAAGAAGAAGGAAGTTCTATAGACTAACACTAAGCTAATAGACTTTAGTTACACTAAACACACGCGTAGCTTCTCTAAGAAAAAGAGCAATACCTTTAGAAGTGTAAGGCTACCCCTAAATAAGGAACAAAAGAAATAGCTTAAAGAGAAGGCATGCCTTAACTATAAAAAAGTAGGTTACTTTTGTTAGGAATGCTTAGACTCTAAACAACTAAAGAATAAAAATAGCAGCTTGTCTATAAAAGTAATGCATATAAAATAAGGTTTAACAGGACAAGAGATCCTAAAAAGACTAGATAAACACCTCTGCTAGTAATACAGAGATAATTATAAATCTAAAGGATGCCTATTAGAATACTAGGAAATTAAGGTATAAGACAGTAATAAAGTCTTTAGGGCACTAGAACAAGCTGCTACTTATAAGAGATAGTAAGGCTACACCTAAGCCGCAACATACGTCACAAATATTAAAGAAGGAAAGGAAAAATTCCCTTTAGGACAACTAATAACAGGAATCTCTGCTTAGGAGCTTAGATACTAATTTATTTACAGCAACTGCTAGAAATGCAGCAATACTTATAATACATAAAGCTGTAAGAAATTAATGTATAAGGTACACATTAATAATAACGCTAAAACCTACAGCATACTAAAGGAAATTGCTAAGACACATTACGCAGTTATAAATACTAAAGAATAATAGAAAATGTTCTAGAAGATTCTTAACAAAGGGGAGGAACCTAAGTAGCAATGCACGCCACTACTAACACCTAACCTGTGCTAGGAAAGAGCTAACACACCCCCCCTTGTGTTAGCTATTACTTAAAAAGACCTAGAAACTTAACAAGATAAAGGATACTGCATTCCCTATAGAAGTAAGCAACACAATAAATTCTAATGCATCTACTAAAGTCACCTATTACAAATAATAAGGACTAAAGAATACTCTAGATAGACACAGGTCTAACTAATACTAGTACAAAATAACCTTAAAGAATGCCCCTATACCTAGTACCTATGCAGTAATAAGTACTGCATTAAACACTAGTTAACTAAGCATAGGGCTGGCTAGTAGCCACACAGAACATTGGAAAACGTACCTAACACCAACATACTAGCCGGTATGACATCCACCTGTGAGATGCTACACTGCCTCCATTGCAGAAACAGCACAGACCACAAACAAGAACTATAGACAGAATGCAATAATAAAACAGCATGCATGTTCTATTACTTTTAATAGAGAGCACACTAACAAGATAATTAGATGCTATGTCACCATAAGATAAAAGACGCCTAGTGTACTGCACTAGAATGCACAATACTAGGACATTAGAAATATAAGATATAATTAGACTAAATTATAGAATACAAAAATGTAGCTAAGACAGTTAAAGAAGACAATAGAATAGACTATAAAGAAACACCTTATAAACTTTATGTCCTTATTATAGTTAGATAGGGACTAGGCTAAAGCCTAACAACTAAAATTACTCTAAGACACCTAGGACAGGAGTAGAAGGGACTTGCCTTAATAGACAGTAGATGCACGTTTATAGTAATGAACTTAAGATAGGTTAACTAGAACAACATACTATACTAAAAGAAAAAAAAACCCCTTTAGAGTATCCCTAGCTAATGCCTTATTAATAGAGTATAGCGTAGGACAAATCTAACTTAAAACAGAGGAACTTATTACTAAGGCTAAAGGAACTAATAACTAGATATCCTTTAACATATTACTATTAGAAGATAAGTACTAAGTAATATTAGGCTATAACTAGCTTTATAAGTATAACCTAGCAATTAACTAGCAAACTATGTCCCTAACTAACTAAGGCACTGCAGAAGCAGCACAATTAGCATCTTACACATACTCTAACAAGACCTATTAACTAGAAAAACTAAAAATATTCCCCTATTAGAAACTAGAAGCCTAAACAGTCCGCCTAATAAAAAAAGAACTAGAGGAAATCTCTTTTAAAAAGTTTAAAAAGAAACAAGACTTTAACTAGGTTAGAATCTATTACATAACTTATAAAGTAAACAAACTACTAGAAGAATATTAAGACTACAAGGACATGTTTAAAACTCTAGAAGATCTAGGAGAGCTGCTACTGCATTAGCCCTAGGACTACGCTATTAACTTTAAATTAAATCTGCAATTAAAAACTCACAAGCTACAACCTCTAACAAAAGCCTAGAAAGACGCCCTACAGGAATACGTGGACAGAATGCTAGCTTAAGGACACATTAGAGAAAGCAACAGCCCTATAGCATTAGCTGTAGTTTTCGCAAAAAAAAAGAACAGCAAAGTAAGAGTATATTAAGATTACTAGACCCTAAACAACAACACTATAAAGGACTAGTACCTCCTACTAATTATTTAGAATATTATAAACTAGCTTAAAGGAACTAAACACTTTACTAAGTTTAACATCTAAGACAGATTTAATAAAATAAGGACTAAAGAAGGACATAAGTAGATAACAGCCTCTTAAACCCTAGAATAACTATATAAACTCTTTATTATGCTATTTAGACTAACTAACGCCCTAGCAACCTTCTAATAAGTTATTAACACTGCACTTAATCCCTACCTAGATATATTTGTACTTGTGTACTTAGACAATGTTCTAATATACACTAAAGACAACTAAGCTAATTACATATCTAAAGTAAAACTTGTACTTAATTAACTCTAATAATATAGACTTTACCTGCAACTAGAAAAATGTAAATTTAACATACAGAAAACTAAATACCTAGGATTTATTATTAACAGAGAAGAAATAAAGATAGACCCTACTAAAGTAGAAAAGGTACTTAACTAGCTAACACTAACAACTGTAACAGAAATTAAAGGATTTCTAGGCCTTACTAGCTACGTACAAAGAATGATTAAGGATTATTTAAAAATTACGCTTCTTCTAACAGACGCCACCTTAAAAGAAAGAGCAACTTAGAAATTTTAATAAATAATAGAAATAGAAGAAGCCTTTTAAGAACTAAAACAGATAATAATAAACTACCCTGTCCTTAGGATGTACAACCCTACGCTAGAAATAAAGGTACACACTAATGCTTCTCTAAGAGCAGAAGGAGCAACACTTTTCTAAAAACAAGAAAATAGTTAATAGCACCCTGTAGCTTACTACTTAGCAAAATTTGCACTATTAGAACAAAAGTATACTATCTCTAATAAAGAATTAAAAGCTATAGTAAATGTATGCAGAAATTAAAAAGTTAAGCTTTAAGGCCTTAGTTAATAATTTATAATCCTTACTAACTACACAAACCTAGTTACCTTCCTTACTACTAAGAAGCTATTACTAATGCATGTATAATAAGCTATAGAACTTGCCTAATTTAACTTTGTTATTAAATATATAGTAGGAAGTAGCAACTAGTAGGCTAACACCTTAAGTAGGCGCGCAGACTATTTTAAAACTAATAAAGAAAATTCTAAAGAATTTGTAATCTTTAAAGAAACTCTAGAAGGACTAGTCTATAGAGGACCTAACTAAGGGGAACTACTATGTTCCCTTATAATAGTTAAGCAAGGATGGAAAAATTTAATAAGAGAATACTACAAAGCCTCTATGTTTAGACACCTAGGAATTAGATTACTACAGAAGAAAATTAAGACTGCTATACCTTAAGAGGTACCCTAATTAAAACATCTGTGTACTAAAGTCCTACAAAAATGTGATACCTGTAATAAAAACAACCTGTAACAACATAAGCCCTACAGGTTACTCTAGCCTATAATAGCCCCTAGTTAACTATAGACAATGATAACTATAGACTTTATAACTAGGCTACCACCCTTACGCAAGCCTAGTACAGAATGACTCTGCAACATAATTACTTAAGTTATAAATAAAACTACTAGGTTTATTTATCTATAGCTATTAGAAAAAAGTATTATAGTAAAGGAATTTATGTTTAAACTAAAAAAGAATGTCTTTGCTACTTATAGCTACTCTAAGGTTATTATCTCTAATTAAGATAAATTATTTACTAGTAAGTTCTAGACAGCCTCTGTTAAGCATCTTAGAATTAACTATAAACTCTTAACTGCCTACTACCTGTAAACAGACAGACAAACAGAACAAGTAAACGCAGAGGTTAAAAAATTCCTACAAAAATATATCTTATATAAACAGACAGATTAGGCAAAATAGCTACTAATAGCATAATTTGTTATTAATACCTTAGAATTAGCCATAATTAAAGAGACCCTATACAAAGCTAATTTTAGATACTTTCTGTAATATAAGCTTTACAGCTTGCAACTAACTAACCCTCTAGAAGCTATAGATCGCACTACTAAACTTCTAGAACTACATTAGAAACTTACTAGAGAAGCCTAATTAGCCTAAGAAGCTATAGAAAAAGCAGTAAATTAAAAAAAGGAACCTGCACTAAAAATACACCTAAATAATTATGTGTATCTAGACACTAAGAACCTTAAAACACTAAGACTTGCTAGGAAGTTAGTAGAGAAACGCATAGAACTATACTAGGTTATATAAACACGCCCTAGCATTTGTAAACTTAAGTTACTAAAAGAAATGCAAATACACCTTTAGTTCTATGTCTCTAAACTTAAACTAGCGCCTAAAAGCATTCCACTTACAACTACTAGA
The DNA here is from genome assembly GCF_010093535.1 of Lindgomyces ingoldianus. Classification (NCBI taxonomy): domain Eukaryota; kingdom Fungi; phylum Ascomycota; class Dothideomycetes; order Pleosporales; family Lindgomycetaceae; genus Lindgomyces; species Lindgomyces ingoldianus. The sequence continues at coordinate 794,191 of NW_022985164.1, read as the reverse complement.
TAGAAAGAGGAAGAAAAAGAGTATAAAGTAAAAAAGATCTTAGACTATAAAAGAAACAAGTACCTAGTAAAATAGAAGAGATAGCTTACTAGCAAAAATACTTAGAAACCTATTAAGAGCCTATTAAACGCTCCTTAGGCCCTTTATAAATACCTAGAGTCCCTTCTAAACAAAACTATCCTAGAGAAAGCTCCCTAGACTAGAAAACACTATTATTAGTTAAAACTACAGCAGCATTAGCTAGCTGCAATGTGGGAAGTCTGCAACCTTTTAACATAGGTTAAGGAGGAGGAAGACTAGCTGCTTCTGCCTTAAGCGCTTTAAGCTTATCTAGTAATAAGAGGTCTTCTTCTAGATACTTTACTCTTTAATCCTCTAAGAGATCTAATTATTGTTGCGCTCTCTTCTAGCAAGCAACAGAGGTCTAAAGATGTGTAAGAGAATCCTTCTGTTTTCTTAAAAACTTCTCTCTTACCCTTACCTTCTTTTCCTTTTTGTGCATTTTATTCTCCTAAATTGCCTCTATCTCTGCTAACAGCTTTTCGCGCTCCTGCTCTAGACAATTCTAGGCTGTGTTAGACACAAAAGCATTGCACTAACCACCCTTCTAAACACACTCCACACACTTGTCTAATAACAAGGACATTACGCAGGAAGACCTACTTAAATAACAAGCACCACACAGACGCATCTTTGTACAACAAAGAGGATTAAGGTAAGCAACAGTGCAGAGACAACAGGCAGCAGTAGAGGGACAAGAAACCTAACAAGGCATAGTTAAAAAGAATAAACATTATAGAAGCCTTTAAAAACAAGAACGCACTACCTAAAAAGAAAATCTAACGCTTGTAACAGAAAGAACATAACAGCAAGGACGCTAACTAGAAGGGAGGCCTGCGTGTTATAGCTAACAGTTAGACTGTAATAACCTAACTAGCTGTCCCACACAGCCTAAACAACATTAGATAGAAGACGCTTAGCCTTGCGCTAAGCAAATTATGTGACAGGACAGATAAGGAATAGCTCTAGCTTTTAGAGAAAAGCCTTAGAGAATACACTGTCTAATAAGATATGCAGGTTTGCAGGCTTGCAGGTTATGCAGGCTAGGTAAGCATGCAAACATGCAAGCACGCAAGACATGTAAACCCCATGTATATAGTTTTGTTTATAACTATAGTTAGAAGGTTGTGATTACTATTAAGTCTATTCTCTACACCCCTACCTAATAGACTAAGAAGCTGTGATACCTTTATAAAGAGGACACTGCTGCCTTGTATATCTTGCACTATATATACCTCTACTTCTATCTCTACAGATTAGGTTTACTAGCTCCCTATACAGCTGCTAGGTTAAACTATAAGCCTGCCTACTTTATCCCCTCTTAACCCACACTCTGCTAAACAAACTGTACACTTAATTAAGCTAAGTTCTTCCCCTCTGCTAACAAACTACTATAGGCTGACGTACTCCCGAATATACTATTTCGCTGGAGTAAGGATTGTAACACTAATTTTACAGCTAAATTATAGAAGCTAGGTAATAAAAAGAAGCAGGTAATTATTAAAACTATACTTAAGCTATATGCGCAAGGAATTTCCCTTTAGATAGCATTTATAGCTAATATAGCTAATTCTTTACGCACTAAGTGTAATCTAGGCTATGTTTACATAAACTAGCCTAGTACATTTATAAAGCATTATTTAGAGCTTAAAGTAAAGTTTTAAGTGTAAGTATAGTTAAAAGATATTTAGCTAATTATAAACCCTATTTTGCTAAAGTTGTACATGTTATTATTCTAGATGCTATACTTAGCTTTAATATTCTCTACAAGGCTAAACCTGCTCTAAATTACTCTAGAACTCTTATAAAAAGCTCTTTTATAGTTATACTTATGCTTAAACATTACTTTAAGCTCTAAATAACGCTTTACAAACATACTAGGCTAGTTTATGTAAACATAGCCTAGATTACACTTAGCGTGCAAAGAATTAGCTATATTAGCTATAAATGCTATCTAAAGGGAAATTCCTTGCGCATATAGCTTAAGTATAGTCTTAATAATTACTTGCTTTTTTTTATTACCTAGCCTTTATAATTTAGCTGTAAAATTAGCTTATAAAGGTTGTCTAGCGCTATAGTTATTTATTATTTTTTATAGAACTTTACACATAGCTATAGCACATTTTTTTAAGAGTTTTATATCTTGTTTAAAAGCTTAAAGTGTAAGCTATATCTAACATTCTTTTAGCACGTCTAAGTAGTGTTATAGAGAATGCATTAGTGTAGGAAGGGTAGTTTAGTAGGGTCTTAGCAAAAGTAAGCAACTTAGGTGTGTGAGCAACTCGCCTGTAAAGTACGTTATATAAAAAGTAAAAAGTAAAATAACTTAACTATATAAAAAATCCTGCCTAGTGTTTACTAGCTACTTAAATAAATAAAAAAAGAAATTCTTACTTAGTTACTAACTATCTAAAGAATAAGCTAGAGACTACTTTTAGCTATAAAAGTAAGCTTAAAAGCTATATATAAAATGCACTTTAAACTATATAATATTACATAAGTATATATTTAATTAATAAATAAGCTTATGCGCACGCTATATATAAAGCTACTAAAAAAGATGCGCTAAAGCTTTCTACTAAATATAATACTCTAAGTTGTACAACTTTTATATAAAGCTGCTAAATTAGAACTGTATTAGTTTAAAATATACTATAACTACTATAAAAAAAAGCTGTGCATATACATCTTTTTATATAACTTTTATTTCTTAATTACTAATAAAGAAAAGCACACTTTTAGTATTACTAGCTTATAAACAGATAACACTTTAAGCATTATAATAAAAAAATTTATATAAAAAGAAAAAAAAAACTATAAAAAGTAAAGTTTTATATAAAAAGTAAAACTATTTTAGTAAAAAAGCAGCTTATTAAGTTTAATAGTAAAAAAATTAAACTTATATATAACATAGTAGTTTTTACTTAAAAAAATAAGTAAGCTACTTTTATATAATTAACCTAAAAAATAAAAATGCTGCATAATAATATATTAAGTAATGTGTAAGAGAGGCATATATTACATCTATATATTAACTAAAGGCAGCATTTAACTTATTTATTACTACATAAACTATAAACTTTTTGCATAATAATATTAACACACTTAACGCATAAATCTAATAGTAAATAAATAATAGTAAGTGTAGTCTTACCTTTCTACTATTATAGCTTAATAGTGTAAAGCTATTTATTTTTATAAATAAATTATTTACTAATAATAAAAACTTTAGCTTATAACTAAAATTCTTAATTATATTAAGTAATAAAGACTATATAAAGTAAAGTAACTACTTTAAAATACTAAGTAACATTATACACTAGAATTTTACTAAGTATAAAAAAGTAACTAGAAGTGTCTTTACTAGTAAACTATATAAAATAGTTAAAAAGTTTAATAATATAATTACTTTTAGTATAACTTTATAGTAAATTATATAAACACTTAAACTACTACTAATTTTAGTAGTAATCTGCATAGATTTAATATTTTTATATAATTACTTTATTAAGCTAAGCACTACTAGTAAAAAGTAACTTATAATTAACATTATATTACTTTATAAATTATATAAGAAAAGAGAAATTACTAAAATAAAGTAAATTAATAGTAAAAATAACTTAGTAAATATATATATAAAAAAATACTAAACTAGGCTTTTTAATTATTAGTTCTAACTAACTGCCTTTCTGTCTAGATAGAAGCATCTATAGACTAGCTAGATTCTATGCGCAAAGATGCCTTAGACTAACTAGACTAATAAAACTTTTATATAAAGCTTATTTATTTTATTTTATTTTATTTTTTTATATTATACATACTTATCTTTCTTATTATAAGGATCTGTTACTGCTAGCACTATATAAAAAGAAAAAAGAGCTAAAGGATTATATAGTAAAGCTTAAAAAGTAAAAAATAAAAATAAAAAGCTATTTATATAGCATAACTAGCCTATCCTAACACATAGCATTACTAGAGGCAAGTCTTAATAAATAAGGTAGAGTAAAGGTAGAACATAATTAAATAGACTTACATAGATAGAAGGGAGGTAACATGTATAAAAGGCAACTTTTTAGATAAAAAAAAAGTTGCTAGTGTCTGTACACAGCAGCAGTGTTGCAGCCTAGATATAAGCAATTGCGCATAAGTAAGATCACATATCTATGTTACATAATACTTATGTGTAAACCTTTATGTGTAAACATCTAAATATCCCCCTTTTTTTTTATATAAAGGAAAGATAAGAGTAATAAAACTAGAAACATGTTACTCTTACTTTACCTACCTTGTACACTGTGCACACTGTACACTACTCTTACTCTTGCTACTTAAGTGCTTATACTATAAGCAGCTAGCTGTTGGAGCCTATTTAACATTTATAATAACTAAATAATTTAATGTAATAGTGTGTAAAAACTATAACTTAAACTAAATTAAACACTTTTTAAAGTTAAATATAGTTAAATAAATAAATAATATAATATTATTAATAAGGCTATTACTAGTAAAAGTAAGTTTTCTAATATAATGTAACAGCATAGGTAAAATAATAGGTCTAAATGTAGTAGAAATCTACTTAAAGGCATATAGAAGTGTGTAGGGACTTAGAACCTAGGAATGCTATTAACACCTATAGGCCTTGTAAAAAAAGAATATTAGAAAACTACTAAGCTAGCTAAAGAGAGAGGTGTGACTAAATACTTAGGTAAATAGAGGTAACTGTATAGAACTAGGTTAAGTTATAGTTAGAGCTAATACAAAGACCCTTTAGATAGGATCTAAGCAACCTGAGATGAAACAATTCGTAGAATCGTTACAATTAGCTATTAAAGTTGCTAGTTTTAAAAGTTTTTTGCTAGTAAACTTAGTGCGTGTAGATTAAAGCGCTTAAAAATATTAGCATCTAGGACAATTCTACAGTATACAGCTAGATTGTTATTAGAAGTTAGTAGTTACTTTACTAGACTTAGCTTTCTTAGTTTCCTTACTATTAAGATTACTGTAACAGCACAGGCAAGACAATAGGTCTAAATGCGGTGGGAATCCACTTAGAGGCATATGGGAGTGCGTGGGGACTCTAAACCTGGGAATGCTATTAACACCTATAGGCCTTATATAAAAGGATATTAGAAAACTACTAAGCTAGCTACAGAAGTAAGGTGCAACTAAATACATAAAGGCATAGAGGTAACTGTAGATAACTAGGTTAAGTTATGGTTAGAGCTAATATAGAGACTCTTTAGATAGAATCTAAGCAACCTAAGATAGAATAATTTATAGAATTATTACACTACCCCTTTTTTTATAAGCTAATAGTCTTTATTTATAGTGTGTATGTGATGACAAGCACTGTCTCTACTACCGTATGGAGCTGGGGAAGCAAGGTAGAGTAGGTCGGCTCTATTTCAGCTAAACTAGGATGGGGAGTGAAGGAGGCGAAGGGTTTTCGCGAGAGAAAAGCTTGCGCAGCGCCAAGGCGCTAGCGCGCTCGCTTAACCCTTAGCAAGATCATGTGACTAGCAGCGGAGCTTGACAAGCAGCACTGTTACAGTGTAGAAATTTTTTAAAACTAATTTAAAACTAATTTAGATAAAATATAATAAAGTGTAACCTTCTAACTAAAATTTCTTATTACTAAAAAAACTAGACTAAAGACCTAATACTAATATAATGCCTTTATTATAATGTTTTTATTTAGTAGTAACTAGTAGTATAGTTATTATTAATATAGTAAATTTATTATTTATAGTAATAAGTATTTACTTACTTTACTTATATAGTTTAGTTAATATTATTAGAGTTTTTTTTAGCTATCTTTTAAATCTCTACTATATAGGTATTATTATGCACCTAACATTTTATAGCTTAGCCTGCTAACTAATTATAGCATTAAAAAAATTACTATGCTGCTCTACCCCTCTTTTAAAGCCTCTTTAGAGGTGTTTTAAGTTATCTACTTTTAAGCTACTTACGCCTTTACTTATAGCCTTTAAGTTAAGTTCTTTTATTAGTCTTTTAAATTAAAGAAATATAAGTATTACACTTTACATAATAAAAAATATAACTTTATATAAATATAGTTTAATATAGCTAAAGTATAGTTTACTAACACACGCGTAAGTTTTTTTTTATTATAAAAAAATTCTTAGTTTTTTAAAGCTATCTTAAGCTATAGGTAGCAGCTTAAAACATAAAAACTAAAAAAAATAAAAACTAAAAAAAAATTAAAAACTAAAAAAATAAAAAAAAATAAAAAAAAAGAAGGCCTTTAAAGCTATTTTAAAGTTTACTTAGAACTTAGTGTAAGTAGCGTAAGTTATAAAGAGCTAGAAGGCTAGGCTTTCTATAGCTAGTGTTTAAGTAGCCTTATTCTACTAAAACATAAAGCTACTTTATTAGGTTTTAGCCTTAAAGGCTTTAGTATTTAACTTTTAAGTAGATATTACAGCGCTTTTAAGTAGCTAAAGATAAAGTAAAAAAGGTTTAAAAAAAGTCTAGAAAAAAAAAAGAAAAAAAAGGTAGAAAAAAAAGGTAGAAAAAAAAGTAAAAAAGAGTTTTAAAATGTCTAATAGCTTACTATTAGACCTTTCTAGCACTATGTTTATAAAGTTGTAATACTATTATGTATAACTATAAATTAACTTTTTACTTTATACTTTGTTATTTACTAAGTAATTTATGCTTTCTACACTAGCTTTAAAAGCTTTAATTTACTTATATAAAGCTTTTAAAAGTTCTAGCTAATTTAAGTGCTTATTATAAAAAGCTTTTAGTTTATAAAAAAAACTTATAAAATTTAAAGCCTTATACTAGACTAGATTAGAGTTATGTCTTACTTATTTTACTTAGTACTTAAGTGTTTTCTAGTAAAGCTTGCTAGTAAGTATTTCCTTTACTTTCTACTTCTTTACTTTATTAATAGTAATTCTAGAAGGTTTTAAAAGTTCTTGTTTTAAAAGTAAATCTTAAAAGTCTTTATAAAGTATATTTAGTATAAAAACATTATATATCTTTAACTTTAAAAGTAGCTTTAGGTAATATAAGTTTCTAACTTATTTAAGTACTTTAAAAAAGCTTTTTTATTATTTAGATAGTTTTTAGCTAGGTCTTTAAACAGCTAAGTTCTTAGTGTTTAGATAGACTATATTACTAACCTCTTAGTTAACTAGCTAGTAGTAGTAGTTAACTATAATTTATATCTAATTCTAAGCCTTTTTTATATAGGTCTTAGCTAACTTCTAGGCTGCATGCATGCAGGTTGCTAATGCTAAGGCATTTTTATAATTTAGCTTATCTATAGCTGTAATAAGTTTTATAGAATGTTTCTAGTTCTAGCTTTAACATAGTTTAGAGCTATATAAGACTTAATATAAAGATATTTTAATTATTATATAAAGTAAAGTTATCTAAGCCTAATTAATTAAAAGCAGTAAGAAACTCTAGTTATTTTAGTAAAAAAATATAAAAAGCTTTAGTTTTTAATTAATATACTTATTTATAATTTTTATTTAGCTATTTATTTTCTTATAATAAGTAGTAAAAAGCTTAACTTTTATGCTTAAAATTTAATAGAATTTAGACTAAAAACTAGATATAAACTAAGGTCCCTAGTTAAAGATAATAGTTTTAAGTATATAGCTAAAATAGTACACTTATTAAATAAATAAGGCAGCTATTTTTTAAGTATTAATTATTTTATAGTAAGGAATAAAAATAGCTTATTTAGATATATAATTAATTATAACTATAATTTAGTTATAACTAGACTTATCTTTAAAAAAATCTTTAAACTTAATACACAAGTGCTACATTAGTTAATTAGAGATTAAAAAAAAGTAAATAAACTCTAAAGTTTAAGTCTATTTTAGATAAGCTTTATAATACAAAAAGTAATTTTATATATATTATTTATAAGTAGCCTTTACACTCTTTTAGTAGTACTTTTAGAACAGTAACTAATAGGTCTTAGTAGCACTAGAGTGTGCTAAAGATACTTAATTATAGACTTCTTAGATAAGTTAGGTACACAGCAGTAAGTCTACTAAAACACATAAATAGTTAGCATAAAGAAGTAGTCTGTTTCTTATTTAATAATAGTAAAGTAAAAGTTTTTACTTTTATGTAAAAAAAGCTTAATTATTTTAAAGTAATATATTAATTAATTTTAAAAAATCTAAAGATATAACTTAGCCTAGTTTTTTTATAATATTTAGTAAAGTTGCTTAAGTTATTATTTAAGTAATATAGTACTAGGCTAATTTCTTATTAATTTAAAAGTAAAGTTAGTGTAGTTTAAGTAACACTTTTAACTAGTTATTAGTTTAAGCTGCTTTTAAATTTTCTATATCTTATTTATAACAGCTAAGAATGTCTACCCTAGTGTTGTTTTTACTAGGGGTGTACTTAATTTAAAAGTAATACTAAGCTAATTTTTTAGCTTAATAAACTTAATAAGCATTTAGCACCTTTATTATTATAAAGTACTTTAATAGCTAATAATTAGTATATACTAGAGTGCTTATTATTACTAATGTAAGCTTAGCCTTTTATTCTTTAAACACAGTAATAATTATAAATAGCTTTTTATTATGTATTTTCTAGTTTAGCTTTAAACTAGATAGGACTTTACTATAGAATAAAATAAAGCACTAATTTCTATTAGCATGTTCCTAAGATAAGACTTCTGCTACTACTCTCTTAAAAGTGTTAATTTTAATTTTAGTTTATAACATAAAGTTAAAATAGTAAAGCATAAGTATTTTTAGTAGCTTAAACTTTAGCTTTTTAAAAGCCTTATTACACTCTAAAGTTTATATAAAAAGAGTAGTAAAGCTTTAAAGCATAATAATTAGTTTTACTACATAAAATCTTTTTAAAATAAATTATTAATAAAATCTAGTAAAGCCTAAAAAGAATTTTACACTTATTATAGTAGTAGGCGCTTACTAGTTGCGTAGCACTTTTACTTTTTATAGGTTAACCTCTAGTTCTTTATTTAAAAGTTGTCGCGTATACTAAGAGCCTTGGCTGGGGCTTAGAGCCTGGGACTAGGGCTTGGAGCCTGGGACTAGGGGCTTAGAGCCTGGGACGCAGCTTAGGATCTAGAGATATTATGTTCTAAAGCTTAGTGTATATAAGGAGAGCCTTTAGCTCTCTTAGATAGTAGAGTTACTTTATTTAATTTTCTAAACAGCTACTGCTAGGCTATTTTATCCTCTATAGTTATAGGCCTAGCGCTTTAAGAACCTAAGATAATTCTTCTTACATAACTATAGCACTAGCAAAAGCTATTTAAAAGCTTTAACGTACTTTACAGGCAAGTTGCTTACACACCTAAGTTGCTTACTTTTACTAAGACCCTACTAAACTACCCTTCCTACACTAATGCATTCCCTACAACACTACTTAGACGCGCTAAAAGAATATTAGATACAGCTTATACTCTAAGCTTTTAAATAAAACATAAAACTTTTAAAGAAATATGCTGTAGCTGTTAAATAGGCTCTGACAGCTAGCTGCTTATAGTATAAGCACTTAAGTAGCAAGAGTAAGAGTGGTGTACAGTGTGCACAGCGTACAAGGTAGATAAGGTAAGGGCAACATGTTTCTAGTTCTATTACTTTTGTCTTTCCTCTGTACAGAGGAAAAGGGGGATATCTAGATGTTCGCGCACAGAGGTTCGCGCACAAGCATTATATAACATAGATACGTGATCCTGCTTATGCACAATTGCTTGTATCTAGGCCGCGACGCTGCTGCTGTGTACAGACACTAGCAACTTTTCTTTTTGTCTAAAGAGTTGCCTTCTGTACGCGTTACCTCCCTTCTGTCTATGTAGGTCTATCTAATTATGTTCTGCCTTTACTCTACTCTTATTTATTAGGACTTGCCTTAGTAATGCTGTGTGTTAGGGTAGGCTAGTTGCGCTATGTAAATAGCTTTTCTCTTTTTTATCTTTTACTTTCTAAGCCTTGCTGTACAATCCCCTAGCTCTTTTCTCTTTTTATACAGTGCTAGCAGTGACAGATCCTTATAATAAAAAAGATAAGTATGTACAATATAAAAAAAAACAAAACAAAGGAAAATAGGCCTTATATAAAGGTGTTATTAGTCTAGTTAGTCTAAGGCATCTTTGCGCACAAAATCTAGCTAGTCTACAGATGCTTCTATCTAGACAAAGAGGCAGTTAGTTAGGACTAATAATTAAAGAGCCTAGTTTAGTGTTTTCTTTATACATGCATCTACTAAGTTGTCTTTACTATTAATCTACCTAATTTTAGTAATTTCTCTTTTCTTGTATAATTTATAGAGTAACATAATGTTAATTATAAGTTACTTTTTACTAGTAGTGCCTAGCTTAATAAGGTAATTATATAAAGACCTTAAATCTATGCAGATTACTACTAGAATTAGTAGTAGTTTAAGTATTTATATAATTTACTATAGAGTTATACTAAGTGTAATTACATTATTAAACCCTCTAACTATTCTATATAGTTTGCTAGCAAGGACACTCCTAGTTACTCTTTTACACTTAGTAGAATTTTAGTGTATAATGTTACCTAGTATTTTAAAGCAGTTGCTTTGCTCTATATAGTTCTTATTACCTAATATAATTAAGAATCCTAGCTATAAGCTAAGGTTTTTATTATTAGTAAATAATTTATCTATAAAGATAAACAGCTTTGCATAATTAAGCTATAATAGTAGAAAAGTAAGACTGCGCTTACTATTATCTATCTACTATTAGATTTATGCGTTAAGTGTGTTAATGTTATTATATAAAGGGTCTATAGTTTATGCAGTAATAAAAAGGTTAAATGCTGCCTCTAGTTAACATATAAATGCAATGTATACCCCTCTTGCATATTACTTAATATATTGTTGTGCAGCATCCTTGTCCTCTAAGTTAATTATATAAAAGTAGCTTACTTATCTCTTCTAAGTAAAAACTACTATGTTATGCATAAGCTTAATTCTTTTACTGTTAAACTTAATAAGCTGCTTCTCTACTAGAATAGTCTTACCTTTTATGTAAAACTTTGCCTTCTATAGTTTCTTCTTTTCTCTTTACATAAAATCTTTTGTTATAATGCTTAAAGTGTTATCTGTCTATAAGCTAGTAATACTAAAAGTGTGCTTTTCTTTATTAGTAATTAAAAAGTAAGGGTTGTATAAAAAGATGTGCATGCGCAGCTTTTCTTTATAGTAGTTATAATATGTCTTAAACTAATACAGTCCTAATTTAGTAGCTCTATATAAGAGTTGTACAACCTAGAGTATTGTATTTAGTAGAAAGCTCTAGCGCATCTTCTTTAGTAGCTTTATGTACAGCGTGCACATAAGCTTATCTGTTAATTAGATGTATGCTTATGTAATATTACGCAGTTTAAAATGCATTCTGTATGTAGCTCTTAGGCTTACTTCTATAGCTAAGAGTAGTCTTTAGCTTATTCTCTAGATAGTTAGTAACTAGGTAAGAATTTCTTCTTTTTTTTTATCTAAGTAGCTAGTAAACACTAGGCAGGATTTCTTATATAGTTAAGTTGTTTTACCTTTTACTTTTTATATAAGGCAGAGGTTAAAAATCTAACCTTTATACCTTATTAGGTTATATACTATAACCTTAAAAGTGCTATTAGTAATTAAGGTGTCTATCTCTATGCAGTCTAATTTCTTAAATAGTTTTTTAGGTGTAGTAATTACACTATCTATATAGAGCTTAATAGACAAGGCCTAATTATCTTTTTTCTTTTAGGTTAGAAATACCTAGTCTAGGCTTTATATAGGTTTTCTTTGCCTTTTACTTCTTTTAGTATCTATATCTTCTCTTTGCACTAGTGCAGCATTGCTATCCTAAGAGGCTTAGTCTGTAGTAGGCTCTAGTTCTACCTTTATAATATTTTTATAAAGCTGTCCTCTCTTTCTTTTCTTTAGGAGATCTCTTTATATAGAGATTAGTTTATCTAGGTTATCTATTGCAAGTAAGTTATTTTTTTTTTTTTTTTATAATACAGTTTAACCTGCATATATTAGAGCTTTAGTAGGCTATTTTTTTTTTTAATAATAATTTTTCTTTTTTTAATGCTTTTAATTTTGTATAGGCTAGTCTAGCCTTTCTTCTCTCTTTATGCTATAATCTCTAAGCTAAGAGAGAGGTTAAGAACTTTATATATTATAAGGCTATTATAAGTGTTAATTATATAATTAATGTTTACTCTTACATAGTTCTTTTAAAGTATCTTTATTACCTTTTATATAGCGCTTGCTTATGTAATAATGTCTAGCAATAGTAGAGAGTCTAGGTTAATTTTTAGGTATGCTCTAAAGACTAGCAGTGTGAGTACTAGACTGTGTAGGCTAGCTGTGTTGTTTAGAGCCTTAACTGCTATCTGCAGGATGGCCTTATTATCTGTACAGTTACCTAGCTTAGTCTTTAGGATGTTAAACGCTTGTTAGAGAGGTGTGTGCGCGCGCTTAACCTTTTTAACTGCCTAATGTGCTTCTATAGGCATCTGCCTACATGTAGCTTCTATAATCTTTGCATAAGCTTAAAAATCCTTTAAAGCAAAGTTTGTACTAGAGTTATGCACAATATAGTCTAAAGGTCCTTAATAGGTGTTAATCTAGCATTTGCATAGTGCATCCTAGGTATCTTATGCAGACATAGATTTTAGAAATGTAGTAGCCTAAAATAATATGTCTATATTAATAACATGTAGAACATCCTTATTATTAATTTATATAACATTAATAACAACTTTATAGTTAAAGTAGGTGTTATTTTTAATTATAAACTTAAATCTTTATAAGGCCTAGTTATATAGTTAGTAGAGGTAGCAGAACTTCTTAATCTCTTCTAGCACTGCAGTATTAATGTTATAGCTAGCGCTAGTTAGCATCTTCTAGAGTCTCTCTGTGCAGGGGTGTCTAAATTAGTAGTAGAGGCAGTAGAGTTCTAATTTAGTAAAGAAAGACATAGATTCTTTCTTACTAACATTAAAAAAAAGTGTCCTTATTTTTATATAATAAGTACTATAGTTTTATCTTTATGTATAATAACATTTAGAATGTTGTTAAAGTATACCCTAAGTTAGTTAGCATCTGCTAGTAATAGCAGGAATAGTGTTAGAGTCTCTAGAATGTAGTATGTAACTAGACTAATTAAGTTCTAGATTTATATAGTACTAATTAATCCCTTTAGTGTCTAGCCTTTAAAGCTAATATCTGTTTAGCTAAGTGTCTAATTAATTTCTGTATGTAAGTTCTCTTATACATACGCCTTAAGTTAAGACTTGCTAACAGTAGAGATTTTTACTGCACCTGTGTCCTATAGTTTGCCTTAGTATACTATATAGTATTAGTTATTAAGGATAAACTGCTTAGCATATTTTTTAGGTTTAATGCTGTAGATGTCCTCTCCTATTGCACAGTGTAAATAGGCAGTAAAGGTGAGGTAGTTAATAGCTTTCTTAGCATCTTTACCCTCTTATTTTATTTCTTTTGCATTATGCAAATTATTTTTTTTTTTAAAGTAACCTTTAAAGTCTTAGATGTATAAGGTAATAGCTTTACATAATAAGGTCTTATTATAGAAATCTTTATATAAGGCAACGTACTAGTTCTTTGCTTACGTATAGTTATTATAAAGGTAGTTTAATAACTAACATTCTTCCTTATAGCAGACAAAGCACTTCTTTGTCTGCGTACAGTTGTCTTTAGATTATAGCCTAAACCTAGATAGAAGTCTTCTATGTTGTTCTTTTCTGCGCAGAGGGAAGCTTCCTTCTTGTTGTGCAGACTCTTATTATGCAGAGTTATATTAGCAGTCTATGTAGTATACATTAGGCAGTTCCTAGAGGTATTAGTTTGCCCTTTAGTCTATAGTAACTTAGAGTAATGCCTGTAGGTTGCTAAATAAAGCTTTGCATAAGAGCTTAATAGTAAACATAGCATATTCTAGTTCTAGTTATTCTTAATAGGCTTGTATAACAGCAGTGTGTAGTAAAACATCTTTTTAGAATTTTGTTCTTAGTGCCCTTTATATAAGTGTAAGCTTATTAATTATTGTTTTAAGGACTTTATATAAACTCTTATTAGAGTTCTTTTGTTAGCATTATGTAAAGGTTATTATTGTCTAGTCTATCTAGTACTAGCTATAGTTTATATTAGTGTTAAAGTAACTGCTTAAGGTGTTATATAAATGCTTCTAGTTATGTCTAGGGCCTATGTTGTGCATATAGTACATATTTACTTAACTTTCTAGGATATCTAGAAAGATGTCTACATACTAAGTTTTCTAAATATCTAGCTATTAACATAGATTAATAAAGATCCTTATTTTATTTATAAGAATGTTATATAGTTAACTTATGTAGTTATTATTTTTTTTTATGCCTTTTAAAATTGTATAATCTTGTCTGCTAGAAGTTTTTCTTTAGCAGTTTCCCTCTAGGGTGGAAGTTTGTACAGGCTGTGATGTGGTATAGATTGTGCAGGTGGTATTGGTGGTGCATACACTACTGCAGGCGGTGGTGTGTACGATTAAGGGTGTGGAGCAGGCGTTGGGTAGGGTGGCATGTATTGTTTGTATAGTGATTAGTGTAGTGCTGGCTGAGGTGTAGAAGCAGGTAATGCTAGTACGTTTAGTGTTAATAGCAGCATTATGTTTAGTCTGCTTCTGTGCAGAGCCTTATATAGCAATAGGGGTTGCATATAAAGCCTTTCTAGTGCAATTGCCTTCTCTTGTGCTATATTATACAGCTTCTAGGCTTAGGTACCTTTAGTGCCTAGCTATAGTGTGATTCCCTTGTCCTTTAGCACTTGTATAAGCTCTCTTTTAAACACGCAGCTAAGTGCTAAGAAGTCTTATAGTGTTTATCCTTTAAAATCCTCTATGTACGCACTTAGAAGAGTAGCGCCTTTCTAAGTTATTATGTGTAGATTAGCAATTACGCAACTTGTGTATAATTAAGTCTACAGGCTTGTTAGAGCCTCTAACATGTTAATCTTGTTATTCTAGTACTCTAGGCTAGTCTTGTTCTGTAGTGTTGCCTCTAATATCCCTGTGTCCTTTGTAAGTTATTTATATAATAGGAATTGTTCTTTGTTCTTCCTATTATTACGCAGAGTTGTTAGTTGCTAATAGGATTTTATTATAATAGTATAGTTAATTGCTTTTCTAGTAGATTGCGCGGGTACTGCTGTTGTCTAGCTGCTAGGTTGTGCAGCTTTAATAGCTTTAGTGTGCGCCTTGCACTATCTCCTCTTTACTTTGTACAGTAGCAGAGCTTGCTGTGCAATGCAAAGGATTAATGTGCTATTGTCTAGCTGCTAGGTTGTGCAGC
>NW_022985164.1:763959-778744 GCF_010093535.1 Lindgomyces ingoldianus | reverse complement strand
AGTAGCAGAGCTTGCTGTACAATGCAAAGGATTAATCTGCTATCCTAAGGGATAGGTAACTAAACAAAGTACCTTATAAGGCGTAGGTACTCTGCTGTTACTCTTCCTAAGGGATAGGTAACAAAACAAAGTACCTTGTAGAGTGTGGGTACTTTGTTGTTACTCTTGCTAATTTGCAGTTAATTAAATTAACTACTAATTAGTGTTAAATAGGCTCTAACAGCTAGCTGCTTATAGTATAAGCACTTAAGTAGCAAGAGTAAGAGTAGTGTATAGTGTGCACAGTGTACAAGGTAGGTAAGGTAAGGGCAATATGTTTCTAGTTCTATTGCTCTTGTCTTTCCTCTGTACAGAGGAAAAGGGGGATATCTAGATGTTCGCGCACGGAGGTTCGCGCACAAGCATCATGTGACATAGATACGTGATCCTGCTCGTGCGCGATCGCTCGTATCCAGGCCGCGACGCTGCTGCTGCGTACGGACAGTAGCTATATATAAAGTTTTATAAAAAATAATAAATAACTATAGCGCTAGACAACCTTTATAAGCTAATTCTACAGCTAAATTATAAAAGCTAGGTAATAAAAAAAAGTAGGTAATTGTTAAGACTATACTTAAGCTATATACGCAAGGAATTTCCCTTTAAATAGCATTTATAGCTAATATAGCTAATTCTTTACGCGCTAAGCATAATCTAGGCTATGTTTACATAAACTAGCCTAGTACATTTATAAAGTGTTATTTAGAGCTTAAAGTAATATTTAAGCGTAAGTATAACTATAAAAGAGCTTTTTATAAGAGTCCTAGGGTAATTTAGAGCAGGTTTAGCCTTATAGAGAATATTAAAGCTAAGTATAGTATCTAAGATAATAACATATATAACTTTAGTAAAATAGAGTTTATAATTAGCTAAATATCTTTTAACTATACTTACGCTTAAAACTTTACTTTAAGCTCTAAATAACACTTTATAAACATACTAGGCTAGTTTATGTAAATATAGCCTAGATTATGCTTAGCGTGTAAAGAATTAGCTATATTAGCTATAAATGCTATTTAAGAGGAAATTCCTTGCGCATATAGCTTAAGTATAGTCTTAATAATTACCTGCTCTTTTTTATTACCTAGCCTTTATAATTTAGCTGTAGAATTAGCTTGTAAAAGTTGTTTAGCGCTATAGTTATTTATTATCTTTTATAAGACCTTATATATAGCTATAGCATATTTCTTTAAGAGTTTTATGTTTTATTTAAAAGCTTAAAGCGTAAGCTGTATCTAACATTCTTTTAGCGCGTCTAAGTAGTGTTGTAGGGAATGCATTAGTGTAGAAAGAGTAGTTTAGTGGGGTCTTAGCAAAAGTAAGTAACTTAGGTGTGTGAGCAACTTGCCTGTGAAGTACGTTATTTCTTATTTTTATTAATTCTTATTACTTCTAAAGCTTATGTTATAGCTAATTAAGATGCTTCTTTTCTAACAAGAGTATACTAGCTTAAGAACTACGCAAGCTAGCCTCTCTAGTTTATCTAGCTCTAGTTCTATGCTCTTAGCAAAAACCTATAAGACATAATTAATCTAGATAGACTAGACACTTTAAATCTTATAGACAGCGCTCTAGAGATGCCTACACTTAGAGTAATTACTGCTAAGAACTCTTTAAAGAAGGCTAACATATAGTACTAGACTAATATTGCTATGTACTAAGCTTAATTAAGCAACTAGGCTTCTTACGCAACGCGTCTTTAGACAATCTAGAACTAGGTTAATGCAACTGTTGCACTAGAGCTCCTTAGACCTGAAATAATGCAGCTTATGTTAGAGAACTAATCTACTCTATAAGCACTTATATAAGCTTTAAAACAAAAGCTAGCACTAATAAATGTAAGCATAAAATTTTTTATATAAGTAAAGTATAAAGCTTACTTTACTAAGGTAAAGCATAGTACTATAACCCTAAAAGCTTAGTACTAGTAGTAGTACTTTTTATACACTAAGGTAAGAACCTATAAGATTCTTAACATAGAAGGCTAGCTAGCTGCATAAGACTTCCTAGACGCCCTAGCTCTAAAGCTTACACTAGACTAGGCGCGCTTTATGCACTAAAGAGTTATAGAAGCTAGCGCACTTAGTAAAAAACCTTTAATAATTTAGAAAATTAGTAAGATCTTCTTAATAATGCTTTAGAAGCACTTCTTACATGTAAGCAACTAAAGCACAGGTATATTTATAACACTTAGTAGATAATTAGATAATAATATAGCCTAATTTATTTTAGCCTAATTAGGCTACCTGTGCTTATGTAGAGCTTTAGAGTAATCCTTTTATTTATAAAAAGTAGTAGACTATAGAGACCTTATATTAGTAGTTACTAAAAAGCTAAAAAAGCTTAGTAAAACTGCATATTAAAAGATTTTTAAGAGGCTTAAGTAAGTATAGCATAAAAAAGTAAAAGCTATACTACTTAAAAAAGGCTATATAATTCTAGATAAAGCTTCCTCTGCTCTAAAAGCTATTAAAAGATTAGATAAGCTAGCATTTTTAAAAAGCATTATTACTACACTTATTAACTTAGCGCTTCTAGTAAAACTAGAGATGCATATAACTATAGATTTTAACACTTACCTACTCTTTATAAGCATAATTTTAGACAATAAAAGTGCTATGCACTTAGTAAATAGTATAAAGCTACTTATACCTAAGTTATTTAAAAAAGCTTAAAGTTTATATATAGTAAAAGCTAGCACTTAGTTATTCTTAATTTAGAAAACAGAAACTAGAAAGCTTAGAAAGGTGTTAAACAAAGTATAAAAAGAGCGCACAGAAAATCTTACACTATAAAAGGTAGTTATAGTAAAAGAATTTTACATTAATATTATCTTAGAAGCTTATTTAAGAGAAAAAGGACTATAGTATTTAAGACTTAACTATACACTACATATAAGTACACTAAAAAAGAATAAGGTACTTATAACACTTTACTAAGAACATAACTTTATATTTATTAAATATAAAGCTATTTTTTTCTACTTACTAGTGCAAAGTGTGCTTCTAAATTACTAACACTTATAGACTACATTTCTATGCTTAGACTTAAAGGAGCTTTAGTATGCGCACGTAGGACACCTAGGCTCTAAAGCTCTACAGGCTTTAGTTAAAAGCGCAAAGAACATATAAATAATAAGTACAAAGTAAGTACACTATAAGCACTACGCAACAACACACGCTAAGTAAGTTATATTAAGAAGACTAAAAAAGTAAGCTCTCTACCTATTCTAAAGAATTACATAAGACATGTTTAATATGCTATTAGAGTGTAGCAGAGCTCTATAAATAATAATTATTAAGAATAAATATAGCAGTAAAATTTTTTATACTTTTTTTAAGTAAAAATGCTCTTAGAAATCTAGAGAGTAATAAAGAACTTTAAAAGCATAGTGTTTAATTAATATAAGCTTTAGATTAGTAAAATATAGTAAAATAATAACACTACTACACTCTCTTAGCATAGAAAGTTAAGGTATAAGCTTTAAGTAAAAAAGTTTAGCATTAATATTAAAAGCTTTTTACTATACACTTATAAGCTAAATAGAGCTATAGAAAGAGCTAAATAAGAGATAATTATAAAGTTTATTAAAATAAGAAGTAGCGCAGGACTCCCTAAGAAGCTCTAGCTAGAAGTAGTAGACGCAGCAACATAGCTGTATAATATAAGCCTATTGCACGCATATAACCTATGCTTACTAAATAAAGTCTTAGACGCGTAGTTTACTAACTACTTTAAATACTATAAGCTAAAGTAGGTAAAAAGTGCTATAGCTAATCTAAGGCCTAATTAAAGCAGGACCTACACATATAGCTGTTACGCTTACCTACTTAACAGGAAGTAAGCAGCTAGGCGTTAGAAGCAAAGCTTTAAAGTAACTTTATAAGGCTACATAGAATATTTTATAGGCTATAAAGCTTTAAATATCTATAAAATATAAGTCTTGTTACTTAACTAAGTAATTACTATAAGAAACATAGCTTTTAATAAGACACACTTTTATAAAAATAAAAGTAATAAGCTAATTCTCTAAAAAAAAGCCTTTAAAATTATTAAAATTTTTAATAAGTAAAGTAAGATTTATAATGTAAAAAAAGCCTTTAAGCTTCTACCTTAAAAGTTAGATAAGTAGTAAAGTAATATACTAAATTAAAGGCCCTAAAAGTGTAAGCTTAAAAGTATAGAAACTAAAAAGCTTATTAAAACTTAGGTTAGCTAGCTAAAGAATTAGCACTTAAAAGTAAAAGTAACTGCGCAGGTAATAAGCATAATAAGTAAGTTACTAAGAATTTGCGCAGTTTCTAATAAACATATAGCACTTATTACTTTAGAGCTAACTTCTAAGCTAGAGCTTACAGATAGCTCTACAACACGCCCTATACAGGGTAGGCACAAGCATACTAGTAATTTCTAGTAAGTGCACTTAACTAAAGAAGCAGATCTACTAAGCTTATTAAGTTAAATAGCTAACTTGCTAGTTAAAAAATTAACTTTTACTTTTTATATTAAGACATTATCTTTTATAGCTTTAGTTAAAGTAAGTAAGGCACTTTTTAAACATGTGTATAATAAAAAAAGCTAGGGACTAGCTACACGTATAAGCTAAAGAATATAGAGGCAAGATCCTAATAACCTAGGTAAGCCTATAGGTGCAGGAAGCAGAGGTATATATACAACACTCTTAGAAAGAAGTAGTATACGCATTACTCTAGTTAATCTAGAGCACTTTTAAATAAACTTTTTTAAAGCATTTATTACTTATAATAATAAAGCGCTTAAAACACTTTATATAGTGTTTTTTATAGCTGCCTTTTTTAGGTAGCTTTAACTAAGAGCTTATAAGCTTCTAAAAAAACTTTTAAAATAAAAAGATTTATATAAATACTTATATAAAAATCTTTTTAAAATTATAGTATAAAAAGAGATAGCTACTCTACTAAAAAAAGGCACTTAGAAAAAAATTATGTAAACTAAAGCAATATTTAAGCTGCTTCTACTAAAGTAGGTATTTACATATAAATTTAACTAAAATAAGTATTTTGCTAAATGTAAAGCTTGCATTTGCGTACGCAGTAATCTCTAGAGTAAGGACTTACTCTAGTTAACCTATACTACTACTCTTGCAGCTAGATTCTTTTAAATAGTAATAGTAATAGCAGCTTAATTTAACCTAGAGATTAGGTAATATAATGTTATAAGTGCGTTTCTAAACACACACTATAAAAGTAAGCTAGAAGTAACATGCAAGCTTTTAAAAGGCTTTATAAAGCCTAGCATGTGTGTTAAGCTTCTCTAAGCCTTATATAGACTATGTAACTTACTAATTTTATAGTACTAAAAGCTTTTATAAGCTTTTTAAAAGCTTAAGCTTATCTTATTTAAAAAAAAGCTATGCTTATTCTTTAACTATAATTACTATATCTTACTTTTTTTATGTAGATAATATACTTTATATTTATTACTATAATAATAAGTTAGAAGCTTACTAATTAATTAGTATAATTAAAAAAATATACAAGCTAGAAAATTAAAAGCTATGTAAATAGTTTTTAAAAATTAAAATAATTAAAAATAAAAAGGCTAAAATAATCTAGCTAGTATATAACACATATATTAAAAAAGTAGCAAAGAAGTTTAACTTTATAAAAAGCGCACTTTTCTTAGAAACTTTTTTACTATTAAAAGAGCTTATAAGCAACTAGGGATTAGTAATAAAGTATAAAATTAAAGAATACTAAAAGTGTGTAGGATTAATACTTTACACTATAATTATAGTGCGCTCTAATGTAGCGTTTGTAGCATCTTAGCTCTCCTACTACCTAACAAACCTAGGAAAGCAGCACTTTTAGGCAGTAAACTAGGCAATTGTGTACCTGTACTGCATAAGGCATATAAGTATATAGTATAAAGCACTAGAAAGTGTGTAACTTATTATGTGTAAAAACACATCTTTTGCTAATTACATAGAGACTAAATAATTATTTTATAGATACATTATTTTACTTATTAAAGAACTAATTTGATAAAAAGTAGCTTTTTAGCTAATAGTAACTATGTTTATAATAAAAGCTAAGCTACTTGCTCTAGCGCACATTATAAAAGAATTACTAACTTTAAAACGCTTCTTTAAAGAGCTTACTCTAAAGCTAGGCACACTATAGCAGATCTACTATAACAACTAGCAGATAATTAGGTTAGTAGTAGAAGAGAACGCTTAGATAACTACCTACCTACGCTACATTAATATATAAAACATGTAGCTGCGCTAAGAGCACATAAAAGAATCTTTTAAAGTGCGCTATATTAAAATAAGTAATATGCTAGTAGATAGGCTTATAAAGTACCTACTAAAGTAGTAATTTAAGCACTTTAAGCAGCTTCTTAACTTTAAAGACATATAAATAAGCTTTTAAAAGAAAAAAACATTAATTATTAATAGTAAAGACATTTTTACACTACTTAAAAATAAGAGGGCTATTTACTAGTAGAGACACTTCTTTATGCTATAGAGTTTAAGTAGGGATTTAATACATAAGATGTGTAAAAACATAGAAAACATAAAATGCTTAAACTATAAGAAGATTAATAAGCTTACTTAAGAGCTCCTTAGCGCGCTAGCAACGCGCTAGGAGCCTAGGGGAGACAACACCTTGCTTCTTCTTCTTTACTACTTCTACCTTCTCTTCTACTTCCTTTTTTTTCTTTCTTTTTTTTTACTACTTTCTTTATAACATTTTTTTTTAAGTAGAGCTTAAACTACTAGCTAAAGCTAGAACATAGCCTATAGCCTGTTAGTTTAATCTAGGGTATAACACATAATCTTTGCAGAGAAGCTTACCTGCTTGTCCTCTATAACAAGCGCTGCAACAAGGCGCTGCGCATAGATAATAGTAATAGGGGAACTATAAATAAGTTAAAAAGCTAGATTACCTTACACACTGCTATAGAGCTTACAGAGGTAGGTAGCTGTGCCTAGAGGAACAGCGCTAGCAGCGTAAACTGCTAGTGGCGGAATTATAGCACTCCCTACTAGAGCGCCCTGCAAGCGCACTCTTTATGGAGCCTAGACAGGACTGCGCGCGGAGCGCACTAGGGGGAGGCCGGCAGGGAGTCGAGGCCGGGCCGGGGAGCGGGCGCCGGCGGGGGGTGGCGGGCGCAGCGCGGCGGGGGGTAGTGGGCGCAGGCTTGCGGGCAACGCGGCCCCGCAGAGCAGCAGCACGCAAGCGGGCGGCTCTTTTAGCTTTATTAAGCTACAGATGCATGTTAGTAGAGATTACAGATAAGTTTAAAGTTATTTTTAAAGCTCTTAAAAGCATAAACTTACACGCAGCATGTTATTAGGACTTATAGAAAAGAAGCTTAAAAAGCAGCAGAATTTATTTACCTCTGTTGCAGTAATTACAGCACACATGTGACCTGCGCTGCCTAGGGAAACAAGCATTGCGCTGCCTAAAGCAATAAGCATAAACATAGGGTAAACGCACAGCGCTGCTCTAACAAGCTAAGTTAACGCTTAACGCAGGTGAGCTGCTGCGCAGCTCACCTGGGGGGTGTGTCGCGTATACTGAGAGCCTTGGCTGGGGCTTAGAGCCTGGGACTGGGGCTTGGAGCCTGGTACTGGGGGCTCAGAGCCTGGGACGCAGCTCAGGATCTAGAGATATTATGTTCTAAAGCTTAGTGTATATAAGGAGAGCCCTCAGCTCTCTTAGATAGCAGAGTTACTTCATCTAATCTTCTAAACAGCTACTGCTAGGCTATTTTATCCTCTACAAAAGTATATAGCTAAGATACTTTATTTAAGTAATATAAAATTTACTTTTTTTAATCTTTACTTATAATTTTGCTTACTAGAGTCTTTTTAAAACTTTTTTAATATAAAAAATATAAGTTACTTTATTTTTAAAGTAGATAAAAATGTTATTTAGATAAGTAATATAAAAGTTGTTTAAATAGTTAATTAATATATTATTTATATAGCACTAGTAAGTTACTAGACTATTACATAATCTAAAAAGCAAAACTTTATACTTATAAGTTTTATATTATGTCTAAAAGGTAGTACACTTTTTAAAGCTTAGATCTATTCTAATTTTATTAAAAGCTATGTAAATATTAAACTTAGTAAAAATTACTACCTTAGTAAGTCTTAATAAGAGTTTATCTATGCGCAGCAACGTACCTAACGGGTTGGCCGGCCACTTTTGCTAAGCCCCTACCACACTCTACCTATCTATATAATGCCTTAATAATAACACTAGATTAAATCTTTTAAAGAATATTAAATACAGCTTACTTTTTAAGCTTTTAAATAAAACTTAAAACTTTTCTTATAATGCGCTATAGCTATTTATAATGTTTTTTACATAACACTAAGCAATTAACACGCTAAAGAGCCTTTATAAGCAGAATACTAGCTTAAATTAAGGAATCTAACTAAGCTTAAAAAAAAGTAGTTGTTAAGTATATACTTAAGCTTATTATACACAGATTTTTTTAAGCTTACAGCTATAGCTAATATAGCTAATTTCTTACGCGTAAAGCGTAATCTAGGCTAGGTTAGCTTAAACTAGCCTAGTATATAAGTTAAGCACTACCTTAAGTTTATAATAAAGTTTAATTATAAGTATAATTATAAAAAAGCACTTTATGAAAATCTAAAGGTTATCTAAGGCTAGTTTTGCCTAGTAGCTAACATAAAAGCTAAGTATAGTATTTAAAATAAAGACATATATAACTTTAATAAGTTAAGCTTTATAATAGGCTAAATATTAACTAAAGTAGTTATTATAGCTTTAAAAAGATAAAAACAGCTAAAAGTAATATAGTAAAGTAATAAAAAGTAGATAATAGTTATCTAGAGTATTAATATAATAAAGTAGGCTATTTTACTTTTTATTATTTTTAAGGGCTGCTATTACTTTTTTGCCTAGTATAAAAAAAAGAATCTACTTTAAAACTAAGTTATTACAGTCTCTAAAAATAGCTAGACAATAAATAAGCTTAGGCTGCAGTAGTTAAAGCACTTTAATAAGCATATAAAAAAAGGTTATAGGCGCTTATTAGCTTTTTATTATTAATAGCTATAAGAGCTATAACTTACTTAATTTTTAGTAGTACTATAAGAAGAATAAAATTATTACTATTTACATGCTTTTACACTTATTACACCTTTTATAGCTTTTTAATGTAAGTTATTTTGCTTTTTTAAAGAAGGTATATAGGCGCTAAGCTAAAGATTTTATGTATAACTAAATTACTTATATTATAAAACTTAAGTTTCTACTATGCTTTATACACACTTATAATATAGTAATTACTTCTAGTAATATCTAAAAAGGGGTTTAAAGCGCTAGTTTAGTCTTATTTAACCTAAAATAAGTTAAAATAGCTTTTAATATCTAGTTATATACTTTATTACTACTAACGTACTTCACAGGCAAGTTGCTTACACACCTAAGTTGCTTACTTTTGCTAAGACCCTACTAAACTACCCTTCCTACACTAATGCATTCCCTACAACACTACTTAGACGCGCTAAAAGAATGTTAGATACAGCTTATGCTCTAAGCTTTTAAACAAGACATAAAACTCTTAAAGAAATATGCTATAGCTATATGTAAAGTCTTATAAAAAATAACAAATAACTATAGCGCTAGACAACCTTTACAAGCTAATTCTACAGCTAAATTATAAAGGCTAAGTAATAAAAAAAAGCAGGTAATTATTAAAACTATACTTAAGCTATAACGTACTTTATAGGCGAGTCGCTCACACACCTGAGTTGCTTACTTTTGCTAAGACCCCACCCTAATAAACTCTATTATAGCCTATAACAACCTGCTCTAGCACTATATAGTACAGTACAGCCTAGAATATTATTTAGATACTACTTCTGCTTCTTGCTTACACATTTGCGTGTTATGCCTAGTCTAATTGCACTGTCTGCAGCGCCTTTAGAATAGCTTACCTACTTTAGCTTGCACTTGCTTCTTTGCCTTCTTCTTATTACTGCGCGCCTTAAACTCCTTTAGAGCTATTAAGCGTAGGCTTTTTTAAATTATTAAGGTTTTTTCTACTTTAATCTACTTTCTTTTATGTAATTTATGTTATGTAGTAGCCTTATTAGCTGCTTAAAGCTTAGTAATTTCTTATTACACTAATACTAGCTTATGTGTAATTATTACTACCTCCTTTAAGACCTTTTTAAACACTTTAACTATAAAAGTTAGTAAACTATTTATATGCTTTTAAATCTTTATTTTTATAAGCATTAATTATAACTTAAGTTTTAAGGTATTACTTAGAGTTTACAACTGCTAGGGCTTATTATATATAGGTAGTAGTAGTAATAGAGTGCGCAACTTTACATTAAGGCCTATTATAACTTGTTATAGGTTAAAAGGAACTAATCTAGCGCCTTAGAACCTTTTTTAGATATTACTAGAAGTAATTACAGCATTATAGGCTGCTTTAAAGCATAGCAGAAACTCTATCTTTATAATATAAGTAATTTAGTTGTGCATAAGGTTTTTAGCTTAGCACTTATACACTTTCTTTAAAAGAGTAAAATAACCCACATTAAGTAGCTATAAAAGGTGTAATAAGTAAAAAAGTATGTAAATAGTAATAATCTTATTATCCTTATAGTATTACTAAAAATAAAGTAAGTTATAGCTCTTATAGCTGTTAATAACTAGCAGATAGTAGCTGCTAACAGTACACTTTTTTATATGCACATTAAAGTGCTTTAACTAGTCTAGACTAAGCTAATTAGTAGTCTAGCTACGCTTAAAAATTATAATAATCTAATTTTAGAGTAAATTTTTCTTTTTATACTAGTTTAAAAAGTAGTTACCACCCTAAAAGATAATAAAAGGCAGAATAGCCTACCTTTTAGCATTAATGCTCTAGATAGCTGGTGTCTACTCCTAGTTACCTAGCTAGACTGCTTTTAGCTGTCCTTATCTCTCTAAACTTATAACAACTACTCTAGTAGATATCTAGCTTATTATAAACTCTATTTTATTAAAGTTATACATGTTATTATTCTAGATACTATACTAAGCTTTAATATTCTTTATAAAGTTAAACTAGCCTTAAATTACTATAAGATTTTTATAAAAAGCTTTTTTATAGTTATACTTACACTTAAACTTTACTTTAAGCTCTAAGTAATGCTTAACAAACATATTAGGCTAGTTTATGCTAACATAGCCTATATTACACTTAGCGTGTAAAAAATTAGCTATATTAGCCACAGCTACTAGCTAGGGGGGAAATCCTTACGCATCTAGCTTAAGTATATGCTAAATAATTACCTACTTCTTATTATTATCTAGCTTCTGTAAGTTAGCTGTATAATTAGCTTAAAAAAGTTGTCTAGCGCATTAGTTACTTATTATCTTTTAAGAGACCCTGTAGATAGCTGCAGCATGTTAGTTAGAAAGTGGCACGTTTTATTTAAAAGCCTAAAGCATAAGCTGCATCTAATATTCTTTTAACACGTTTAAGTAGTGTTATTAGAAATGCATTAGTGTAGAAAGAGTAGTGTGGTAGGGTCTTAGCAAAAGTAAGCAACTTAGGGAGGATACCGTGACAGTGTATGAGCAACTCGCCTATAAAGTACGTTATGCGCAAGAGATTTCCCCTTAGATAGCATTTATAGCTAATATAGCTAATTCTTTGCGCACTAAGTATAATCTAGGCTATGTTTGCATAAACTAGCTTAGTACGTTTATAAAGCGTTATTTAGAGCTTAAAGTAACATTTAAGCGTAAGTATAACTATAAGAGAGCTTTTTATAAGAGTTCTAGAGTAATTTAAAGCAGGTTTAGCCTTGTAAAGAATATTAAAGCTAAGTATAGCATTTAGAATAATAACATGTATAACTTTAGTAAGATAAAGTTTATAATTAGCTAAATATCTTTTAACTATACTTGCGCTTAAAACTTTACTTTAAGCTCTAAATAACGCTTTATAAACATACTAGGCTAGTTTATGTAAATATAGCCTAGATTATGCTTAGCGCGCAAAGAATTAGCTATATTAGCTATAAATGCTATCTAAGGGGAAATTCTTTGCGTATATAGCTTAAGTATAGTCTTAATAATTACCTGCTCTTTTTTATTACCTAGCTTCTATAATTTAGCTGTAGAATTAGCTTATAAAGGTTGTCTAGCGCTATAGTTATTTATTATCTTTTATAAGACTTTATATATGTCACGATTGTGCACGAGTAAGGTTATAGAGCTTCACAGAGGTCTAGTTCAATTACTACGTGAGGTATTATGGTAGGTACAAGACGTTGTGTGAGGAACAGGAAGGTTTAGAAAAAAATTAGTAATTAAATACTTAGCTTAGAAGTCTAAGCACTTTAAGTATAAATTAAGCCTATTCTAAGTTTAGTTAGTGTTAAGGCAGTTTATGCTTAAGTTTATGTTTATATTATGTTATATTTATGTTAGACGTGCACTAAAAATACTCTAGTACGCGTCTAATATAGTTATGTCTAGGATCTAGGGAGGATACTGTAACAGTACTCCCCCCTTATTAGGAAAGAAATCCTTTACATTAGTAGTTCTAGCATTAGGTTGTCTTTATTAGAGTACAAGTTTAGTTTAGATAGGTATTAGGCATAGAATTAAGTTACTACAGAGTTCTTTTATAAGGCTTTTGTAAGTTTTTATAACAGTTTGTTATATCTAGTCTATTTTATAAAGTATTTATAGATATGTTTCTTCTTATTAAACTAGATCTATTTAACATCTTTTATAATATATTTTAGTTTATTATTTATAATAATAAGTTTAGGTAGCAGGTTTAGCTGTTTAGGTAGATAGTTAGATTTAAAGGCTACTTAGCGCAGCAACAATACATAGAACACAGGGTGTATCTTTATGCTGTTAGGTAGAATTAATTAGTAAGTATGTAATAAGACTATATAAGCTACTGTAAAAAGGCTAAAGTTCTTTTAATTAAGTTTCTTTAATTATTAGTTTATTTAGATATTTTTAGCGTCTAGCTAGACCTTCTTACTAGCTGTATACACAGGGGCAGAGGTTTAAAATTAGTTTATGTACTCTTATTAAAAAGCTTAAGCTTATGTAAGCTTTTTATAAACATATTTAAATATATTTTAGATTTTATTAATAAGTCTGTTTACATTTATTACTTATATAAATTAATAAGTTAGTTAGAGAGTATTTAAAAGTAGTTTAAATCTTATTTAAAGGTAGTATCTATAGTTTACTAAGAATAAGAATACTTATGTTAATTTAAATATTATGTTATTAGCTTTAAACTATGCTGTAGCTAACTATTTTACCTAGTTATTTTACTAGTAGTTTATATACACTTATAAGACTTATTTTATTATAGTGTTTACATTCTTAGTCTAGCTGTTAGTCTCTAGGTAAAAAGCTATAGATAGATAGAAAATAATTTAAAGCTATTTATAAAGTTTATCCTAGAAGGCTAAGACAGACTATGTACCTCTGTCTAATATAATTATATTAGGCAGGCTATAGTAAACTTATATATATT
The DNA here is from genome assembly GCF_010093535.1 of Lindgomyces ingoldianus. Classification (NCBI taxonomy): domain Eukaryota; kingdom Fungi; phylum Ascomycota; class Dothideomycetes; order Pleosporales; family Lindgomycetaceae; genus Lindgomyces; species Lindgomyces ingoldianus. The sequence continues at coordinate 765,163 of NW_022985164.1, read as the reverse complement.
AGTAGAATAACTAGGCTATATTAGGGGCAGTTATAGAGGAACATAGTATTAAGTGTTAATACTTAGTTAAGTAATTAACAACTACTATAATATTTATATACTCTTTAGATAAAAGTAGGTCTATAATAAAATTAATTAATATATCTTTTTAAGCTTATTTAAAGATTAGAAGTAGTTTAAGTAGGCTATTATACTTTTCTTAAAAGGCCTTTACTTTACAGTAAGTATAGTAACATAATACATATTAGCGTACAGTATAGAACATGCAGGGCTAGTAGTACTCTCTCTATAGTAGGTTAAGAGTCTTTCCTCTGCCTAGGTGTTCTTTAATAGGCAAGTTATGTATAATTTAGAGTAGTTTAATTCTTAGTTTGTTAGAATTAAAGATTATAAGTTAGTTACAGTAATATAGCTTACTATTTTAGTTTTTATAGTTAGCTAGTGTTACCTTTTTTAACTAACTAGCGCTATTTTAAAGCAGGTCTAAGGTTTCTTAGATAAATTTATTATTTAAATACTTATTAGTAATAATCTAATTAATTATCTAATTTATTTTATTTAAGTTAAGGTCTAAAAATAGCTTAAGTTAAAGCAAAGTTTAGTATTAAGCCTTTTACACTTCTTTCTAAGTAAAGACATTTTAAAATTGCCTTATAAAGGCATCTAGTTTCCCTCTGTCTTAACTAAGATAATAAGTAATTTTAAAATTAAAATAAAATAAGTATTTAGACTAATAAGCTTATTAGTAGCTAAGTTGTTTTATAGTTACAAAGTACTATAAGTTTTTATAGTTAGATAAAACCTATATTAGATGCGCTGCACCTTCTAGTTTAGGTTGCTATTGTTTAAAGTAGTATACTATAGCAAGTAATTTCTTATTATAAATTTTATAATTACCTTTTGTAAGGCTTATTCTTTTTAAGAAGTATGTAATAGGCCTAATAGTCCTGTCTAGCTTAGTCTAGAAAAGAACTCCTACTACTACGTAGTCTAAGGCATTAGCTTCTATAAGTATTAGTAGTTTAAAGTTAAAGTAGTAAAGTATTAGAGCTTTAGTAAAAGATTTTTTTAGCTAGTTAAAAAACTATTAGTAATTTAAGTTAAAGTTAAATTAAATCTCTTTCTTAGTAAGTGTAATTATAAGGCTTACTTACTATAAAAAGTTATTAATAAATTATTAGTAAAAGTTAGTAAATTTTATAAA
>NW_022985164.1:751441-763949 GCF_010093535.1 Lindgomyces ingoldianus | reverse complement strand
AATTAAATCTCTTTCTTAGTAAGTGTAATTATAAGGCTTACTTACTATAAAAAGTTATTAATAAATTATTAGTAAAAGTTAGTAAATTTTATAAAGGCTTAAACATCTTTTATGTCTTTTAAGTATTACTAATCTAGCATAGTCTAAACCTTAATAGGGTTTATTTAGAAGCTATTTATAAAGATTACATATTCTAAATATGTAACCTTTAATTAGTAGAACTTATATTTGTCTATGTTAAGTTATAGACCTGCTTTTTTTATAGCTTTTAGCACTAGGCGTACATACTGTTTATGCTTTAAAAGGCTATTACTATAGATTAGAATATTGTTAATATACATAGTGCAGAACATGTCTAGGTAGAGTTAGAGTAAGTTGTTTACAAAATGTTAAAAAGTACTAGGTGTGTTAGCTAAGCTAAAAGGCATTACTAGGTACTTAAATAGTTTATATTAGGTCTAAAATGCTGTTAGCTACTTATTACCCTTTACTATTCTTAGCTTATTAAAGGTAGTAATAATATCTAACTTTATAAAATACTTTACTTTACTTAGTTAGCTTAGAGTTTTCTATAAAAAAGAAATTAAGTATTAGTTTTTAATAGTAATAGTGTTTAGTCTTTAGTAGTTAACACAGAATTAAAGCCTACTTTTAAGTTTCTTTATAAATAGTATAGGTAACACTACTAGTAAGAAGCTAGCTTAAATAAACCTTTTTTTTAGGTTCTTATTAAGGTATTTTTAGAGCACTTTTAATTTATTTAGTAACATCTTATATAGTAGCCTATAACTAGGTTGTTTACTAGGCTTAAAAGTTATTTAGTAATTATATAGACATTATATTAAAAGCTTATTAGACTTATTTTAAAAAAAGATATATAATAAGTTATAGTAGTTTTAAGAGACTATTATTCTTAAGTTAGTGTGTTTTTAAAGAGCTAAAGCTTAGTCTATATTAGAAATTATAACTATGTAGATTTTATAATCTAGTTATTAAGCTAGAGTTATAAACAGAGTAAGTTCTATGTAGTAGATGTCTATTTATTATTTAAGTCCTAGTTTGTGTTTAAATTAGGTAAGTAAAGATTTTTTAAAGGCTTTCTTTTCTTTAAGTTTAAGTAGTTATTAAATTATTTTATATAGCCTATTTTAGTAAAAGGCCTAGCTTGTTAGCCTTACTTAAGTAGTTTTTCTCTAAGTTATTAAAAAGTAGGTCTAAAGACCTTCTATATTAAGTGCTACTTAAGTATTATTTAGGTGTAAGTATAAGCATATGTCTTAGCATTAAAAAGAGTTAAAGTTTAGAACTTACTTTTAGTAATTAAAAGTAACTTTATGCTAATACAGCTATAGTTGTCCTAGAATTAAGTTATAACATCTTATATTTATTATATAGCGCTTAATCTACTTTTTATAGTGTTAGTAGGTAATTATAATAGTTATAGTATAAAAGATAAAACCTTTTTTAAGTTATTTTTTATTAAATCTAGTTAAGTAAATTATTTAGGTAAGTAGTGTTAATTAAAGATTTAGTTTACATGCTAGTTTTTTATTAATGTAACTTATGCTGTTTACTTCTAAGTTAATAAAAGCTTATATTAGAGCTAATATAGTTTCTTATTATAAATATATAAGAATATTAACTTAGTACTTTTAGTTATTAGTAGGGGACTTAGCTTATAGGTTAGTAAAGATCTAGTGTTAAATTAGTCTTAGAGGGTAACTTAGCCCTAGGACAAGCCTTTTTGCAGGCTTCTACTGCTATAGCTGCAGCTATGTTAAGAGTAGCAAGAGAGATTAGAGCTTAAATATAAGTTAAAGCCCTTATAAAAATAAGATTAAAATAGTAAAAATCTTTAATAAGTGCTAGCAGCGCTACTTACACAGACTTAAAAAAAAAGGAATAAAGCAGTTTTAAAAAATATAACTATACTTACTGCACTTAAAGTATTAACTTTTTTTCTTATAATCTTTACACTTTCTAGAACTAACTAAAGTATAATTTAAATTAATTTTTATTACATTAAAGTCTTTATTTATAACTGCGCTAGTTTAGGGGCGTATTAGGGCTTGTACAGGGAGGAACCTTATGTTATTATTATAGGTAGTAATTAGGTTTGCATACATGTTAAGGTTATTTAAAAGGGGTTCTTTTACTATAGCACGTTATAGTTTAGTTAAGAGGGAGTTATATAAGGCTATAATTAGACCTATCTTATTTAGGCCTATATTAAATATAAGTTAGTAGAACTTAGTAAAGTGTAAAGTAAAGCTTTTCTTTTTTTATTATAAAGTGTTTAGGTAACTTAAGGCTATTAACTTTTTATTTAGGTTTTTATAAGTTACTTATAAAAACACTATAAATTAATTTAAGTTAATAATATCTTTATTTATTAGTAAGTTAATTAAGGCTGTTATATTATAGTTAAGTTAAAAGTAGGCATATAGTAACTAAAAGTGTTTAAAGGAGAATTAGTCTGCATTTTCTTTAAGTTTATATTAAAGCTTATGTAGAAAGAAAAGTAAGTTTTTTTATTTTTTATTAAATAGTAGGGGATTAGGGAGTTAGTTAGATTTTATTACTAAGTTAGAAAAGTTACAAGTTATAAGCAGTGTTAGGTAGAAAAGAGTTAAGCTATCTCTAGACTTTTAAGTAGGCTTTAAGGCTAGTAAGTTCTTAGTTTTTACTACTATAATAAAAGTTAAAGTAAAAATAGACTACTTAATAACATAAAGCTATTTTTTAAAGTCTTTTTAAAAAGCTTTAAAGCTTATAATATAGTAGCTTTTTTATAAAGTAAGCACTTTTTAGAAGGCTTTTTAGCTTACTTTAATAGCTTAAAGTTATGTAAGTACTAAGCTTATTAAATTAAATTTAGAGGCTATTCTTAGCTAGAGTTTTAACACAACATAATGTTATAATTATACATAAGTAAGGTTATAAAGCTTTACAGAGGTCTAGTTTAATTACTATATAAGGTATTATAGTAGGTATAAGACATTATGTAAGAAATAAAAAAGTTTAAGAGAAAATTAGTAATTAAATACTTAGCTTAGAAGTCTAAGCACTTTAGGTATAAATTAAGCTTGTTCTAGGTTTAGTTAGTGTTAAAGTAGTTTATGCTTAAGTTTATGTCTGTGTTATGTTGTGTTTGTGTTAGACGTGCACTAATAATACTCTAGTACGCGTCTAATACAGTTATGTCTGGGATCTGGGGAGGATACTGTGACAATATATAGCTATAGCACATTTCTTTAAGAGTTTTATGTCTTATTTAAAAGCTTAGAGTGTAAGCTGTATCTAATGTTCTTTTAGCGCGTCTAAGTAGTGTTGTAGGGAATGCATTAGTGTAGGAAGAGTAGTTTAGTAGGGTCTTAGCAAAAGTAAGCAACTTAGGTGTGTAAGCAACTCGCCTGTGAAGTACGTTACTACTTATTAATAATAAGCCTTAGTAGTTATAAACTCTAAGTAATACTTTTAAATTTAGGTTATAATTAATGCTTATAAAGGTAAGAATTTAGAGGCATGTAGATAGCTTACTAATGTCTATAGTAAAAGCCTTTAAGAAGGGTTTAAAGAGGGTAGTAATTATTGCGCATAAGCTAGTGTTAGTGTAAAAAAAGATTATAAAGCTTTAAGCAGTAAATAAGGCTGCTACATAACATAGATTACATAAAAGAAAGTATATTTAAGCAAAAAAAACTTTAATAGTTAAAAATAAAGCTTATCTAACTGCTTTAAAGGAGTTTAAAGCGTGTAGTAATAAAAAGAAGCTAAAGACATAAGTGCGCGCTAAAAAAAGTAAGCTAAGTTAAAAGTAATATAAGCAGTGTAATTAAACTAGGCATAACTTATATACATGTAAGAAAGTAGTAAAAGTAGACTTTAAATAATATTTTGTGTTGTATTGCTTTATACAGGGCTAAAGTGGGCTGTTTTACGCTAGAATAGAGTAGTTTTAGTAGGGGCTTGGCAAAAGTGGCCGGCTAACCTGTGTGGCCGGCTAACCTGTTAGGTACGTTAATACTTTAGTTTTACATTTATTATTTAATAGTAAAGCTTACTTATTTTTAATTAAATGCTTAATTTTATAAATAAAAGTTAAAAAGAACTTTTTTTTTATGTTAAAATAAAAAGCATTTACTAAAATAAAGGTAATAGTAGGGAAATAGATGTCTTTTAGACCTATTTTAGACTTTTTAATAGATAAGTAGATTAATAATTTAAGTGTTTTTAAACTATAAGTAGTAGAAAAGCAGTATAATTTTAGTAGCCTTAGTAAACCTTTAATGTAGTTAATTATTAGGCTATATAACTACTAAATATAGTTCTTTTTTTATAGTGTGTTATGTTATTTAATATCTAACTTTACTTCTTTATTACACATAGGCTAGTTTAATTGCATAAGTAAAAGTAGTAAAAGTTTATAAGTAGTAAAATACTTACTAAGCTAAATAATCTATTTTTTTATATCTAGTTAAAGTTTAAAATAATGTAACTATTTAATGCTAATAATATAATTCTATAAGCTAAAGTTTATAATAATAAAGAAGTAGTTTTAGATACTTTTACTATTAATTTACATATGCAGGCAGATATACTAGTAGACAGAAACTTAGATTTAGTCTTAAAAGCTTTTAACTATAACTTTAAAAAGTAAATATTAAATAAAAATATAAAAGTATTAAAATAAAAACTTAGTAGTTATTAAGTTAATAAATAAAAATCTATATATACTAGTGTTAACTAAAAGATTTAATTAAACTTTAATGCTTTTTAAGTATAAAATAGTAAAAACTTAAAAATGTTTTTCTTTAAATAAGTGTAATAAGTTAATATTTACTAAGTTATACTTATTTAAGCCTAAAATAAAAGGGTTTTTTTAAGTGTTTTTATTTTTTATTTAAAAAAGTCTAAGTTATACTTATTTATATTTATAAACTTTTTTTAAATTTTTATTACTTTACTTTAATTTCTTATACTCTAGAAATAAAATAATTACTAGTAAAATGTTTTAGTTTACTATAATTATAATAGTTACTAGAAGTTATTTATCTTTTAAGAGCAGGTGTCTAGCTAGGTTAACAGTACGTAGCTAGGGTGGATTTAAGTACTAACATAGGTGCAGGTTAGAGTGCACTACAATAGTATACTGCCTTAGAGGTATTGCTAGAAACCTTTTAAAATTAATTTATAATAAGTCTAATATTAAAGTGTTAAGTGTAGTTAATAGTTTACTTTAAAATAGTAAAAGTGTTTTTTTTTATATTATAAGCTATTAAGTAGTCTACTATTATTTTAAAGAAGCTTTTTTAAGTGTGTTTAAAACCTAAGTTTAGTACTTTTAAGCTAAGTAGTATTTTTTTATAAGTAAAAGAACTATTTTAACTTTAATATAAACCTTTTAATAGTAGCACTAATAAAGTAAGCTTTAAAAGTAAAAAATGCTTTTTTTTAACTTATTTTTAAAGTTTAAAACGCCTGTTACACCTCTATCTTTTTATTACTAGTAATAAAGTAAGTTTATAAAAGCTTAATTATTTTTTTTATATTTTTAAACTAAAAGTTATCTAATTTAGCTAGGTATCTAGGCTCTAGGTATTCCTTTGCAATACTAGCAGTGTGTTTCTATACTAACGCTATGTGTGCCTACTTACTCTAATAGTAATCTAAATTAATATTAAGTCTATTTATAATAAAAGCTTACTATTATTTAAATATAAGTTTTTTACTATTTATAAAGTTTTTAATCTTAAGTATATATTTAGTAAAGTAGCTTTAAAAAAGCTTAAAAGTGCCTAAAAAGTCTTTTACTATTAGTATAGTAAAAGTAATTTAAAGTATTAGTAAAAGTAATTTAGTAGTTAGTAAAAGTTAATTAAAACTAATAGTTTTTAATCTAGTTAGCTCTTTAATTTATACTTTTAATTAAGTAACTTAGTTTTTAAAAGCTATACTACTAAAGTTTAACTTTAAATTTAGTAGGTTTTTAGCTTTAAGTTTTATTAAAAAAGGTTTAGCTATTAAAGTTAGTAGTTATTTAGCTCTAGTAGTAGACATTTTACTTTAGCTACAGCTAAAGTGTGTTATAAGCTTTATACTAAGGTCTAAAAGTAGTTAAAGGTTAAGCATTAGTAGTTATTTTTTAATTTTAATAAGTTATTAGTAGTCTTTAAGTTTTTACTTTAGTATACTTTTTATAACTTTTTTAAAAGTAATTTTAATTATAAAAGATAAAAAGTTCTAAACTTAAAAGCTTTAGTTAATAAAAAGTTTTTAAATTTTTATTTATAATAACTAAATAATTTAATATAATAGTATATAAAAACTATAACTTAAACTAAATTAAATACTTTTTAAAGTTAAATATAGTTAAATAAATAATTAATATTGTCTGTACGCAGCAGCAGCGTCGCGGCCTGGATACAAGCGATCACGCACGAGCAGGATCACGTATCTATGTCACATGATGCTCGTGCGCGAACCTCTGTGCGCGAACATCTAGATATCCCCCTTTTTCTCTGTACAAAGGAAAAACAAGAAGTAATTAACACTAGTTACCTAACACCCCTGTGCAATGTTTACACTGTGTAAACCTTTCTATCTTATACACATTTGCTAACACTAAGTGCTAGCTAGCAAAGAGTTTATTTAACACTAATTAGTAGTTTAAATACTATAAAAGAGAAAGCTTTTTTTATACTTTTCTATTTAAAAGTTTATATATAAAAAGAATTTTTTTCTTTACTACTTTAACTATAAATTAGCAAGAGTAAAAATAGAGTCTAATTTATATATAAGTAGCTATAAATCTCTATTTAGTTACCTAAGTAAAAGTAAGAAACCTGTCTATACAATACTATTTAAAGATATTATATAAATAGTAGTGCTTATTTAACACTAGAAGGTCTGTTTTATCTTTTTGCACAAGGCTGTTTAGAGGCAGCGTATGACAAGAAGTAAGACAGCGCGCGATAACGCATAACTAACTACTATAAAGCAACAAGCAACGCTAGCTCTATCTATAACTAGCTAGCATAACATATTAATATATAACTAATATGTACTTTTTATAGGCATCTTAGCAAAGACTCTAGCAAAGTAGATAAACATTAAAGATTAAGTAGATAAAATTAAACTATTAAATAATATACTTAAGAAGAAGCTTAATTTATACACAGCTAACTTAATTATAAAACTCTGCGCGTTAAGCATAATAGACATACATACACTTAAGAACTTTTAAAATAACTTTATAAAGTAAGAGCTTATACACTTTAAAGATCTTAGCTAACTATTTTTATAAAAACTAATTACTACTCTATAGAATAAAGGCATTAGCTTTAAAAAGAACACAACAGAGGCTACTACACTATATAAACTTATAAAAGAAGAACACATGTTTACTATCTTACTAGAGTATTATATAAAACTATTACTACTATTACTAGTCTTAACGCAACAGAGGATGTCTCTGTATAAATTACCTACAGACCTAATACTTTCTCTGCAATTAGTATAACTACCTTGCAATAGCTTACTGTACAAGAGCACAACTAGGCAGCTACATATTCCTGTAGCTACAGCTCTGCATAAGATTCCCTAAAGCTTATACCTACTATATATAATTTAATTACTGTACAATCTATACTAACTTCTACCTACATAAGATATTACAGTAGAGAACCTTACACCTAAGAAGGTTATATAATTCTAGAAGGCATAAAGAAAGAAGAATAACTATATAAAGCAACTATATAATATTCTAGCTAATAAGGCTATAGTATTTATTAAGCTCTACTAACACCTTACTATTTTTAAGGCATTATACGCAAGCATCTTTCCTAATATTCTTAAAGGGCGCGCACACATGTTCTACTTTTATAATATTAGTCTAGAATAATTATAGAAGTTACTGTATAAGCAGCTTAGTAATTACTTTAATACTAACATAAATTATAACTAGTATTAGACAGATTAGATAATAATAAGCTTTATATAAAGTAAGTAGAAGAACTTTATAAAAACTTTATATAAAGCTTTTAAAGCTATAATTAATAAACTTACTTTTATATAAAAAGCTTTTAGTCTATAATTTTAAGGCAAGATACTACTTTACACTACTATTATATAAGCATGCTAAGGGTAACCTAAACTTAAATAAGCAATATTCTTAATTAAGCCTACATGTAAGGCACTATACAGTGACCTCTGTTTAGCACTTTAAGTTATAATTAATTAACAGAATAATGCATTTATAAATAAATCCTAGAACGTGTACTACACTAATAAGTAATATAGCTTACTACGTACACATAGCTATTAACAACATAGAAGAAGCCTAAGAAGATATAAAGAATTACTTAGACTATAGTCCTTTACATAATTAAAGCAATGCTTTGTCTGTTATAAAGAAGAATGTTAGTTAATAAATTATTTTTACATAAATTAATTCTATGTAAAACGCTAATATATCTTTTTATATAAAGAATTCTATAATAAGACACTAACGTGTAAGGAGGTAAATATGTATATTTAAGAGTTTAAAGGCAAACTAGAGTAAAAAGAAAAAAAGTTGCATAATAACAATAACCTAGATAAAGAGAAAGGTAAGAAGATTGTTAACTACTTTACTAATGCTGCATTTCTCTACTATGCAACTGTAGAGGACATCTACAGCCTAGAACCTAAAGAATACGCAGAATAGTTTATCCTTAAAGATTAATACTGTACAGTATACTAAGGTAAACTATAAGATACTAGCGCAGTAAGGATCTCTACTATAAAGAAGTTATAACTTAAAGCATACCTGTAAGAATTCCCTTATACAAAAGTAGACTAGACACTAAGAAAGAAAAGTATTAGCTTTAAAAAATAAAAATTAATAGAATTAATTAGTACTATATAAATTACTAACCTAGTTAGTAATGTAACATATTACATTCTAGAGACTCTAACACTATTCCTGCCATTGCTAGCAGATGCTAACTAACTTAGGGCATACTTTAACAACATTCTAAATGTTATTATATGTAAAGACAAAACTACTGTCCTTATTATATAAAAATAAAGACACTTTTTTTTTAATATTAGTAAGGAAGAATCTATGTCTTTCTTTACTAAATTAGAACTCTACCGCCTCTACTGCTAATTTAGACACCCCTGCACAAAGAGACTCTAGAAGATGCTAACTAGCGCTAGCTACAACATTAATGCCGCAGTGCTAGAAGAGATTAAGAAGTTCTGCTACCTCTGCTAATTATATAACTAGGCCCTGTAAAGATTTAAGTTTATAATTAAGAATAACACCTACTTTAACTATAAAGTTATTATTAATGTTATATAAATTAATAATAAAAATGTTCTATATGTTATTAATATAGACACATTATTTTAGGCTGCTACATTCCTAAAATCTATGTCCGCACAAGATACCTAGGATGCACTATGCAAATGTGTCACGGTATCCTCCCCAGATCCCAGACATAACTGTATTAGACGTGTACTAGAGTATTATTAGTGCACGTCTAACATAAACACAACACAACATAGACATAAACTTAAGCATAAACTGCCTTAACACTAACTAAACCTAGAATAAGCTTAATTTATACTTAAAGTGCTTAGACTTTTAAGCTAAGTATTTAATTACTAATTTCCTTCTAAACTTTTTTATTTCTTACATAACATCTTGTACTTACTATAATACCTTACGTAGTAATTAAACTAGACCTCTATAAAGCTCTATAACCTTACTTATGCATAATTATAATATTATGTTGTGTTAAAACCTTAGCTAAGAATAGCCTTTAAATCTAATCTAATAAGCTTAGTACTTACACAACTTTAAGCTATTAAAGTAAGCTAAAAAGCCTTTTAAAAAGCGCTTACTTTATAAAAAAGCTACTATATTATAAGCTTTAAAGCTTTTTAAAAGGACTTTAAAAAACAGCTTTATGTTATTAAGCAGTCTATTTCTACCTTAACTTTTATTATAGTAGTAGGAACTAAGAACTTACTAGCTTTAAAGCTTATCTAGAAGTCTAGAGATAGCTTAACTCTCTTCTGCTTAACACTACTTATAACCTGTAACTTTTCTAACTTAGTAATAAAATTTAACTAACTCTCTAATCCTCTACTATTTAATAAAAAACAGAAAGACCTACCTTTCTTTCTATATAAGCTCTAATATAAACTTAAAGAAAATGTAGACTAATTCCCCTCTAAATGCTCCTAGTTACTATATGCCTACTTTTAACTTAACTATAATATAACAGCCTTAATTAACTTACTAATAGATAAGAATATTATTAACTTAGATTAATTTATAGTGTTTTTATAAGTAACTTATAAAGACTTAAATAAAAAGTTAATAGCCCTAAGTTACTTAAACACTTTATAATAAAAAAAAAAAAGCTTTACTTTATACTTTACTAAGTTCTGCTAACTTGCATCTAATACAGGCCTAAATAAGATAGGTCTAATTATAGCCCTATATAACTCTCTCTTAACTAAACTGTAACACGCTATAGTAGAAGAACTCCTTTTAAACAACCTTAACGTGTATGCAAACTTAATTACTACCTATAATAATAACATAAGGTTCCTCTCTGTATAAGCCCTAATACGCCCTTAAACTAGCGCAGTTGTAAATAAAAACCTTAACATAATAAAAATTAATTTAAATTATGCTCTAGTTAGTTCTAAAAAGTGTAAAGATTATAAAAAAAAAAGTTAATGCTTTAAGTGTAGTAAGCATAGTTATATTTTTTAAAACTACTTTATTCCTTTTTTTTAAGTCTACGCAAGTAGCGCTGCTAGCACTTATTAAAGATTTTTACTATTTTAATTTTGTTTTTGTAAGGGCTTTAACTTGTATTTAAGCTCTAATCTTTTTTACTACTCTTAACATAGCTGCAGCTATAGTAGTAGGAGCCTGTAAAAAGGCTTGTCCTAGGGCTAAGTTGCCCCTTAGGACTAATTTAACACTAGATCTCTGCTAACTTATAGGCTAAGTCCCCTACTAACAACTAGAAGTACTAAGTTAATATTTCTATATATTTATAATAAGAAACTATATTAGCTCTAATATAAGCTCTTATTAACTTAAAAGTAAATAGCATAGGTGTCGGTTGACCTGGGTTCGATCGAACGAACGTACGCCCAAGGGGCGTACCAAGAGGTGAGCAGGCAACACAATGTATTGATTCTGGTGACGGCTGCCATCCTAAGTACGTTGGGATGGCTGGTTTTATACTGGCCCCCTGCCAAGCCCGCACAGATATCACGTGAGATAAGCTTACGTGATATCCACACAGAGTTGGATCAATATACCTGTGATTAACGTTCGGACAATAGGTTACATTAATAAAAAACTAGCATGTAAACTAAATCTTTAATTAACACTACTTACTTAAATAATTTACCTAACTAGATTTAATAAAAAACAACTTAAAAAAAGTTTTATTTTTTATACTATAACTATTACAATTACTTACTAACACTATAAAGAGCAGATTAAGCTCTATGTAATAAACATAGAACATTATAACCTAATTCTAAGACAACTATAGCTGTATTAGCACAAGGTTGCCTTTAATTACTAAGAGTAAGTTCTAAACTTTAACTCTTTCTAATACTAAGATATATGCTTATACTTACACCTAAACAACACCTAAATAGTACTTAATATAGAAGGTTTTTAGACCTACTTTCTAATAACCTAGAGAAGAACTACTTAAGTAAGGCTAATAAGCTAAGCCTCTTACTAAAATAAGCTATATAAAATAATTTAACAACTACTTAAACTTAAAAAAAAAAAGCTTTTAAAAAACCTTTACCTACTTAATTTAGACACAAACTAGGACTTAAATAGCAGATAGACATCTGCTACATAAGACCTGCTCTGTTTGTAACCCTAGCTTAATAACTAGATTATAAAATCTACGCAGTTATAATTTTTAATATAGACTAAGCTTTAGCTTTTTAAAAACATACTAACTTAAAGATAATAGTCTTTTAAGACTACTATAACTTATTACATGTTTTTTTTAAGATAAGTTTAATAAGCTTTTAATATAACATTTATATAATTACTAGATAACTTTTAAGCCTAGTAAACAACTTAGTTATAGGCTACTATATAAGATGTTACTAAACAAATTAAAAGTGCTTTAAAAATACTTTAATAAAAACTTAGAAAAAGGTTTTATTTAAGCTAGCTTTTTACTAGTAGTGTTACTTATACTATTTATAAAGAAACTTAGAGGTAGGCTTTAATTCTATGTTAACTACTAAGAACTAAACACTATTACTATTAAAAACTAATACTTAATTCTCTTTTTACAGAAAACTCTAAGCTAACTAAGTAAAGTAAAGTATTTTATAAAGTTAGATATTATTACTGCCTTTAATAAGCTAAGAATAGTAAAGGGTAATAAGTAGCTAACAGCGTTTTTAACCTAATACAGACTATTTAAGTACCTAGTAATGCCCTTTAGCTTAGCTA
>NW_022985164.1:710171-751431 GCF_010093535.1 Lindgomyces ingoldianus | reverse complement strand
AGACTATTTAAGTACCTAGTAATGCCCTTTAGCTTAGCTAACACGCCTAGTACTTTTTAACATTTTATAAACAACTTACTTTAACCCTACCTAGACGTGTTCTGCACTGCGTATATTAATAATATTTTAATCTACAGTAATAGCCTTTTAAAGTATAAACAGCATGTACGCCTAGTGCTAAAGGCTATAGAAGAAGCAGGTCTGTAACTTAACATAGATAAATATAAGTTCTACTAATTAAAGGTTACATATTTAGAATATGTAATCTCTATAGATAGCATCTAAATAGACCCTATTAAGGTTTAGACTATGCTAGATTAGTAATACCTAAAGGACATAAAGAATATTTAAGCCTTTATAAAATTTACTAACTTTTACTAATAATTTATTAATAACTTTTTGCAGCTAGTAAGCCTTATAATTATACTTACTAAAAAAAAAGTTTAATTTAACTTTAACTTAAATTACTAATAGTCTTTTAACTAGCTAAAGAAAGCTTTTACTAAAGCTTTAATACTCTACTACTTTAACTTTAAACTACTAATACTTGTAGAAGCTAATGCCTTAGACTACATAGTAGTAGAAGTTCTCTTCTAGACTAAGCTAGACAGGACTATTAAGCCTATTACATACTTCTTAAAAAGAATAAGTCCTGTAGAAAGTAATTATAAGATTTATAATAAAAAATTACTTACTATAGTACACTACTTTAAACAATAGCAACCTAAACTAGAAGGTGTAGCACATCTAATATAGGTCCTATCTAACTATAAGAACTTGTAGTACTTTACAACTATAAAATAACTTAGCTACTAATAAGCTTATTAGTTTAAATACTTATTTTATTTTAATTTTAAAATTACTTATTGTTCTAGTTAAGACAGAGGGAAACTAGATGCTCTTATAAAGTAATTCTAAGACATCTTTACTTAAAAAAAAGTGTAAAAGGCTTAACACTAAACTTTACTTTAACTTAAGCTATTTTTAGACCTTAACTTAAATAAAATAAATTAAATAATTAATTAAATTATTACTAATAAGTATCTAAATAATAAATTTATCTAAGAAACTTTAGACTTACTCTAAAACAGCGCTAGTTAGTTAAAGAAGGTAACACTAGCTAACTATAAAAACTAAAATAGTAAGCTATATTACTATAACTAACTTATAATTCTTAATTCTAATAAACTAAGAATTAAACTTCTTTAAATTGTACATAACTTGCCTATTAGAGAACACTTAGGCAGAGGAAAGACTCTTAACCTACTACAGAGAGAGTACTACTAGCCCTGCATGTTCTATACTGTACGCTAATATGTATTATGTTGCTATACTTGCTATAAAGTAAAGGCCTTTTAAAAAAAGTATAATAGCTTACTTAAACTACTTCTAATTCTTAAATAAGCTTAAAAAGACATATTAATTAATTTTATTATAAACCTACCCCTATCTAAAGGGTATATAAATATTATAGTAGTTATTAATTACTTAACTAAGTATTAACACCTAATACTATGTTCCTTTATAACTGCCCCTAATATAGCCTAGTTATTCTACTAATATGTATAAGTTTACTATAGCCTGCCTAATATAATTATATTAGATAGAGGTACACAGTTTGTCTTAGCTTTTTAGGATAAACTCTGTAAACAGTTCTAAATTGTCTTCTATTTATTTACAGCTTTTTACTTAGAGACTAACAGCTAGACTAAAAATATAAACACTGTAATAAAATAAGTCTTATAAGTGTACATAAACTACTAATAGGATAACTAGGTAAAATAGTTAGCTACAGCATAGTTTAAAGCTAATAATATAATATTTAAATTAATGTAAGTATCTCTATTCTTAGTAAACTATAGATACTACTTTTAAATAGAATTTAAACTACTTATAAATACCCCTTAACTAACTTATTAATTTGTATAAGTAATAAATGTAAATAGACTTATTAATAAAATTTAAAATATATCTAAATACATTTATAAAAAGCTTACATAGGCTTAAGCTTTTTAATAAGAGTACATAAACTAATTCTAAACTTTTGCCCCTATGTATGCAGCTAGCAAGAAGGTCTAGCTAGACGCTAGAAATATCTAAACAAACTAATAATTAAAAAAACTTAATTAGAAGAACCTTAGCCTTTTTACAGTAGCTTATATAGTCTTATTACATGCTTACTAATTAATCCTACCTAATAGCATAAAGATACACCCTGTGTTCTATGTATTATTGCTGCGCTAAGTAGCCTCTAAATCTAACTATCTACTTAGACAGCTAAACCTACTACCTAAACCTATTATTATAAATAACAAACTAGAATATGTTATAGAAGACGTTAAATAGATCTAGTTTAATAAAAAAAACATATCTATAAATACCTTATAAAATAGACTAGATACAACAAACTGTTATAGGAACCTATAGAAGCCTTGCAAAAGAACTCTATAGTAACCTAATTCTACGCCTAATACCTATCTAAACTAAACTTGTACCCTAATAAAGACAACTTAATGCTAGAACTACTAATGTAAAGGATTTCCTTCTTAATAAGGGGGGGAGTACTGTTATAGTATCCTCTCTAGATCCTAGACATAACTGTATTAGACGTGTACTAGAGTATTATTAGTGCATGTCTAACATAAACATAACATAATATAGACATAAACTTAAGCATAAACTGCCTTAACACTAACTAAACTTAGAACAGGCTTAATTTATACCTAAAGTGCTTAGACTTCTAAGCTAAGTATTTAATTACTAATTTCCTTTTAAACCTTCTTATTTCTCACACAACGTCTTGTACCTACTATAATACCTCACGTAGTAATTAAACTAGACCTCTGTAAAGCTCTATAACCTTACTTGTGCACAATTGTGACAAAATGCTAGATTAACACCTATTAAGGACCCCTAGACTACATTATGTATAACCCTAGTATAAACTTTGCTTTAGAGGATTTTTAAGCTTATGCAAAGATTATAGGAGCTACATGCAGGCAGATGCCTGTAGAAGCACATTAGGCAGTTAAAAAGGTTAAGCGCGCGCACACACCTCTCTAACAAGCGTTTAACATCCTAAAGACTAAGCTAGGTAACTGTATAGATAATAAGGCTATCCTGCAGATAGCAGTTAAGGCTCTAAACAACACAGCTAGCCTACACAGTCTAGTACCCACGCTGCTAGTCTTTAAAGCATACCTAAAAATTAACTTAAACTCTCTACTATTACTAGACATTATTACATAAGCAAGCGCTATATAAAAGGTAATAAAGATACTTTAAAAGAACTATATAAAAGTAAACATTAATTATGTAATTAACACTTATAATAGCCCTACAACATATAAAGTTCTTAACCTCCCCCTTAGCTTAAAGATTATAGCATAGAAAAAGAAGAAAGGCTAGACTAGCCTATACAAGATTAAGAGCATTAAAAGAAGAGATGTTATTATTAAAAGAAAAAATAGCCTACTAAAGCTCTAATGTACACAGGTTAAACTATACTATAAAGAAAAAAAGAAAGACAACTTACCTATAATAAATAACCTAGATAAACTAATCCCTATATAAAAAGATTCTCTAAAGAAAAGAAAGAGAGAACAGCCCTATAAAAATATTACAGAGGTAGAACTAGAGCCTACTACAGACTAAGCCCCTTAGGATAGCAATGCTGCACTAGTGCAAAGGGAAGATATAAATACTAAGAGAAGTAAAAGGCAAAGGAAACTTACACAAAGTCTAGACTAGGTATTCTTAACCTAGAAAAAGAAAAATAATTAAGCCTTATCTATTAAGCTCTATATAAATAGTGTAATTACTATACTTAAAAAACTATTTAAGGAATTAGACTATATAAAAATAGACACTCTAATTACTAATAGCACTTTTAAGGTTATAGTGTACAACTTAATAAAGCATAAAAGTTAGATTTTTAACCTCTGCCTTATATAAAAAGTAAAAGGCAAAATAACCTAACTATATAAGAAATCCTACCTAGTGTTTGCTAGCTACTTAGATAAAAAAAAAAGAGAAATTCTTACCTAGTTACTAACTATCTAAAGGATAAGCTAGAGACTACTTTTAGCTATAAAAGTAAGCCTAAGAGCTACATATAAAATGCATTTTAAACTATGTAATATTACATAAGCATACATCTAATTAATAGATAAGCTTATGCGCACGCTATACACAAAGCTACTAAAGAAGATGCGCTAGAGCTTTCTACTAAATATAATACTCTAGGTTATACAACCCTTATATAAAGCTACTAAATTAGGACTATATTAGTTTAAGACATATTATAACTACTATAAAGAAAAGCTACACATGCACATCTTTTTATATAACCCCTACCTCTTAATTACTAATAAAGAAGAGCACACTTTTAGTATTACTAGCCTATAAACAGATAACACTTTAAGTATTATAATAAAGAATTTTACACAAAGAGAAGAGAAAAAACTATAAAAAGTAAAGTTTTATATAAAAAGTAAGACTATTTTAGTAAAAAAGCAGCCTATTAAGTTTAATAGTAGAAAAATTAAACTTACACATAACATAGTAGTTTTTACTTAGAAAAGATAAGTAAGCTACCTTTATATAATTAACTTAAAAAATAAGAATACTGCACAATAATATATTAAGTAACATGCAAAAGGGGCATATATTACATTTATATGTTAACTAGAGGCAGCATTTAACCTGTTTATTACTGCACAAACTATAGACCCTTTACATAATAATATTAATACACTTAATATATAAATCTAATAGCAGATAAATAATAGTAAGCGTAGTCTTATCTTCCTACTATTATAGCTTAATTATGTAAAGCTATTTATTTTTATAAATAAATTATTTACTAATAATAAGGACCTTAGCTTATAGCTAGAATTTTTAATTATATTAAGTAATAAAGACTATATAAAGTAAAGCAACTACTTTAAAATACTAGGCAACATTATACACTAGAATTCTACTAAGTGTAAAAGAGTAACTAGAAGTGTTTTTACTAGTAAACTATATAAAATAGTTAGAAAGTTTAATAATATAATTACTTTTAGTATAACTTTATAGTAAATTATATAAACGCTTAAACTGCTACTAATTCTAGTAGTAATTTACATAAATTTAAGGTCTCTATATAATTACCTTATTAAGCTAAGCACTACTAGTAAAAAGTAACTTATAATTAACATTATGTTACTTTATAAATTATATAAGAAAAGAGAAATTACTAAAATAAAGTAAATTAATAGTAAAAATAACTTAGTAAATGCATATATAAAAAAAACACTAAACTAGGCTTTTTAATTATTAGTCCTAACTAACTGCCTCTCTGTCTAAATAAAAGCATCTATGGACTAGCTAGATCCTGTGCGCAAAGATGCCTTAGACTAACTAGACTAATAACGCTTTTATATAAGGCCTATTTCTCTTTGTTTTGTTTTTTTTTTTATATTATACACACTTATCTTTCTTATTATAAGGATCTGTTACTATTAGCACTATATATAAAAAAAAAGAGCTAGGGGATTATACAGCAGAGCTTAGAAAGTAAAGGATAAAGAAGAGAAAAGCTATTTACATAGCACAACTAGCCTATCTTAATGCACAGCATTACTAAGGTAAGTCCTAATAAATAGGGTAAAGTAAAGGCAGAACATAATTAGATAAACCTACACAGACAGAAAGAAGGTAACACATACAGAAGGTAACTCTTTAGACAAAAAGAAAAGTTGCTAGTGTCTGTACACAGCAGCAGTGTTGCGGCCTAGATACAAGCAATCACGCACAAGCAGGATCACGTATCTATGTTACATAATGCTTGTGCGCAAACCTCTGTGCGCAAACATCTAAATATCCCCCTTTTCCTCTGTACAGAGGAAAAATAAGAAGTAATTAACACTAGTTACCTAACACCCCTGTGCAATGTTTACACCGTGCAAACCTCTCCGTCTTGTACGCATTTGCTGACACTAAGTGCTAGCTAGCAGAGAGTCTATTTAACAAATATAATATTATTAATAAAGCTATTACTAGTAAAAGTAAGTTTTTTAATATAATGTAACAGCATAGGCAAGATAATAGGTCTAAATGCAGTAGAAATCTACTTAAAGGCATATAGAAGTGCGTAGGGACTCTAAACCTAGAAATGCTATTAACACTTATAAGCCTTATATAAAAGAATATTAGAAAACTACTAAGCTAGCTATAAAGGCAAGGTGCAACTAAATACATAAGGGAATAGAGGTAACTTTAGGGGACTTAGTTAAGTTATAGTTAGGGCTGATACAGGGACCCTTTAGATAGAATATGAGCGACCTGAGATGGAACGATTCGTAGAATCGTTACAATTACTAAGGCTTAGGTAGAAAGCGTTAAGCCTATTTACTATCTAATGTTAGTTGTATTTATTATCTGCTAGCATTAGACTAGTTATATATACTTACTTTTACTTATTATTAACATAGAGTTTCTTGTTAAAGTTTTATAGTAAAGTAAAGGAGTAAGAGAGGCAATTAGTAGACATATATTAGATGCTAGCCTGTGCGCTAAGCGAGACGCCTGATTATGTCATCCAAGCTTCCGAAAAGGAAGGCTAATACCTTATCTCAGCTAGCTCAGACGGCATGCCAAGAAGACACTGGTACACAAATAGTATAGATACTTTCAGACCCCTGCTAGGGCTTCTTCCTTCTTGGCTGCTGTCTAAAGGACTTTAGTGCAGCGCGACGTGTGCAAAGCTTTGTCTATTAACTTACTAGAAACTTTTATACAAGATACTATTATACACAGCTTATTACAGCGCCTATAATTAGAATTAATTACTTAAAGAGTATATATAATCTACTTTAGACTATTTTTAAATAAATTTCTAATATTCTAACTATAAAAATTATAGGCTTAGCATTACACATGTCCTAACACGTAACTATTTCTTTTAACCCTGTCCTCTACTAGTCTATCTACTTGCGTTTAACTATTAATAATAGCTAAGATTAACTAACCTACCTTAATTTAGCCTCTAGAACACGCTTTCTATCTTAAATAAGGCATGCTAAGTTTAAAGGCTGCTGCATAGATTTAAAATAGTAACACGCAGTATAAGCAGAATAGTCCTAATTTATAATTAAGTTGTTTAGTAGATGCATAAGTGTCACCTAGTCTAATAAATTATAGTAAAAGGCGCGCCTATTATAATTAAGTATTGCTTATTAAGCGTTGCTAGGCACCTTATTAATAAGACCCTAGGTTCTTTGCTAGAACACTAGAGAGCGCTATACTAACAGAAATCTAAGCTATATAAGAAGAGATTACGCATATTCTTTTATTTAATAAAGATAGTAATATCTTTATAACTATCTATATAGTTGTAGTTTAATATTAGAAACTGTGTAGTGTTAGCTTATAAGAGCCTTTTATTTAAAATACTTTTTTCTTTTTACTTAGTAGAAGAGAACTACATACTTAGTAGGTCTATGTTGTCTAACGCCTTATCTTTAGTTTAGGTAATATAATTCTAGTTGCAAAGACTAGGTTTAGTAAAAGTATTACACTGCATGTATATTTAGTAATAATAGAGTATATAACACTTTAGATTATCCTGTTATTAAAGCTTAAAAAAAAGTAAAAAAAAAAAGATTATAAAATATTTTAAAGCTTATCTATGCTTTATTACTATAAAAATAAAAGATTCTAATTCTAACCTTTTTAGTAAAATTTTTAAAAAATGTTATATATATATTTTTTTTAGCCTTAAGTAAGTAATTTTTTTAGTGTTCTATTATTTTTTCTTATAAGCAGCTTTGTAGACTAAGTCTAACTAGTTGTAATTAATAAGTACTATATTATTTAGTAGTAGTGTGAATTTTAAACAGCATATATTTAGTTTTATAAGCTTTATTAGATAATATGTTTTATAACTCTCTTTTTTGCATATACAGCAACCTTAGATGCTGTGACTAAGGCCTAGCTTCTTAAAAGTAGATATTTTTAAGTGCTAGCAACTAGTAATAATAACACTTCTATGCAGCTAAGAATTATACGCACCTCTGTTAACAGGCTAGAGATTGCTATTAGAATTATTCTAATCTTAACTAGCTGCTAAATGTTATATAACTAGCTTTTAAACTATATAGATGTAGGAATTAATGTAAAAACATTATAAATTATCTTTTTATACATTCTAAAAATAATTATATTTTTAGATAAAAAAAAATTAAATTACTACTTTAGCTTAGCTTCTTTAAAGTTAACTTCTAAAAAAAAGCTATCTACTTATAGATATTTAATTAGTTTTAGTAGTATATATAAAGTATGTGTTAAAGTTTAACTAAGCTTAAATATATTGTCTGTACGCAGCAGCAGCGTCACGGTCTGGATACGAGCGATCGCGCACGAGCAGGACCACGTATCTATGTCACATGATCCTCGTGCGCGAACCTCTGTGCGCGAACATCTAGATATCCCCCTTTTTCTCTATATAGAGGAAAGACAAGAGCAATAAAACTAGAAACATGTTGCCCTTACCTTACCTACCTTGTACACTGTGCATACTGTACACTACTCTTACTCTTACTACTTAAGTGCTTATACTATAAGCAGCTAGCTATTAGAGCCTATTTAACACTAATTAGTAGTTAATTTAATTAACTATAAATTAGTAAAAGTAATAATAGAGTACCTACGCCTTATAAAGTACTTTATTTTATTACTTATCTCTTAGGAAAAGTAATAATAAAGCACCTATGCTCTGTAAAGTACTTTGTTTAGTTACTTATCTCTTAAGATAGCAGATTAATCCTTTGCATTATACAGCAAGCTCTGCTACTATATAAAGTAAAGAAAAGATAGTGTAAGACACACACTAAAGCTACTAAAGCTGCACAACCTAGTAGCTAGACAATAGCACATTAATCCTTTACATTGTATAGCAAGCTCTGCTACTGTATAAAGTAAGAAGAAGATAGTGTAAGGCGCACACTAAAGCTATTAAAGCTGCACAACCTAGCAGCTAGACAACAGCAGTACCTGTGTAATTTACTAGAAAAGTAATTAACTATACTATTATAATAAAATCTTATTAGCAACTAATAACTCTGCGTAATAATAAAAAGAATAAGGAATAATTCTTATTATATAAATAACTTGCAAAGGACATAGGGATATTAGAGGCAACACTACAAAACAAGACTAGCCTAGAGTACTAGAATAATAAAATTAACATGTTAAAAGCTCTAATAAGCCTATAGACTTAATTATACATAAGTTATATAATTACTAATCTACATATAATAACTTAAAAAAGCGCTACTTTTTTAAGTGCGTACATAAAGGATTTTAAAGAATAGACACTACAAGACTTCTTAGCACTTAGCTGTGTGTTTAAAAGAGAGCTTATATAAGTGCTAGAGGACAAGAAAATCACACTACAGCTAGGCACTTAAGGTACCTAAGCCTAGAAGCTATATAATATAGCATAAAGGAAGGTAATTACACTAGAAAGGCTTTATACGTAACCCCTATTACTATATAAGGCTCTGCACAGAAGTAGACTAAACATAATGCTGCTATTAACACTAAATGTACTAGCATTACCTGCTTTTACACCTTAGCTAGCACTACACTAATTACTGTACAAACAATACATGCCACCCTACCTAACGCCTGCTCCACACCCTCAATTGTACACACCACTGCCTGCAGTAGTGTATGCACCACTGATACCACCTGCACAATCCATACCACATCATAACCTGTACAAACTTCCACCCTAGAGGGAAACTACTAAAGAAAAACTCTTAGTAGATAAGATTATATAATTTTAAAAAGCATAAAAAAAAGATAATAACTACATAAGTTAACTATATAACATTTTTATAAATAAAATAAAGATTTTTATTAATCTATGTTAACAGCTAGATATCTAGGAAACTTAGTACATAGACATCTTTCTAGATATCCTAGAAGGTTAGGCAAATATGTACTATATGCACAACATAGGCCCTAGACATAACTAGAAGCATTTGTATAACACCTTAAGTAGTTACTTTAACACTAATGTAAACTATAGCTAGTACTAGATAGACTAGACAATAATAACCTTTACATAATGCTAATAAAAGAACTCTAATAAGAGGTTATATAAAGTCTTTAAAATAATAATTAATAAGCTTACACTTACATAAAGAGCACTAGGAACAGAATTCTAAGAGGATGTTCTACTGCACACTGCTGTTGTATAAGCCTGTTAAGGACAACTAGAACTAGAACATGCTATGTTTACTATTAAGCCCTTATGCAAAGCCTTATTTAGCAACCTACAGGCATTACTCTAAGTTACTATAGACTAAAGAGTAAACTAATACCTCTAGGAACTGCCTAATGCATACTACATAGACTGCTAATACAACTCTGCATAACAAGAGTCTGCACAACAAGAAGGAAGCTTCCCTCTGCGCAGAAGAGGACAACATAGAAGATCTCTATCTAGGTTTAGGCCACAATCTAGAGATAACTGCTGTTAGATTGAAGCACTGTTTCTGGGCTTCCTGAGATGAATGATGGGTTTGGATATGATGTATGGGATGATTGATTGATTGTATTGATTGTGTTTATTTATCAATCCTTTTTCTGCTCTACTTGTGTTGCTTGGCTTTTTGTTTTGCCGATCTGAGTCCCTCGCGCACTTGCCCTATGCGCGACCAGCTTGCAAAATGCTGCAATTTTCTGCAATTTGCTGCAAACTGCTGCAACATGCTGCAAAATGCTGCAATTTGCAGCAACATACTGTTCGAGCTTATTGCTCGTACTATGTAGCAGCTTTCGTCAAGCGTTCCTCCTGTCTTGACAGTAGGTGCGCAAATCTGACAACTGCACGCAGACAAAGAAGTGCTTTGTCTACTATAAGAAAGGATGTTAGTTATTAAACTACCCTTATAATAACTGTACATAAGTAAAGAACTAGTACGTTGCCTTGTACAAAGATTTCTATAATAAGACTCTATTACGTAAAGCTATCACCTTGTACATCTAAGACTTTAAAGGTTACTCTAAGGAAGAAGATAATTTGCATAATGCAGAGGAAATAGAATAGGAGGGTAAGGATGCTAAGGAAGCTGTTAACTACCTTACCTCTGCTGCCTATCTACACTGTGCAACAGGAGAGGACATCTACAGCATTAAACCTAAGAAATATGCTAAGTAGTTTATCTTTAATAACTAATACTGTACAGTATACTAAGGCAAACTATAGGACATAGGCGCAGCAAAGATCTCTACTGTTAGCAAGTTTTAACTTAAGGCGTACATACAAGAGAACCTATGTATAGAAATTAATTAGACACCTAGCTAAACAGATATTAGCTTTAGAGGCTAGACACTAAAGGGATTAATTAGTACTGTACAAATCTAGAACCTAATTAGTCTAGTTACATACTACATCCTAGAGACTCTAACACTATTCCTGCTATTACTAGCAGATGCTAACTAACTTAGGGCATACTTTAACAATGTTTTAAATATTATTATACGTAAAGACAAAACTACTATACTTATTATATAAAAATAGAGACACCTTTTTTTAATGTTAGTAAGGAAGAATCTATGTCTTTCTTTACTAAATTAGAACTCTACCGCCTCTACTGCTAATTTAGACACCCCTGCACAGAGAGACTCTAGAAGATGCTAACTAGCGCCAGCTATAACATTAATGCTGTAGTGCTAGAAGAGATTAAGAAGTTCTGCTACTTTTACTAATTATATAACTAGGCCCTATAAAGATTTAAGTTTATAATTAAAAATAACACCTACTTTAACTATAAAGTTATTATTAATGTTGTATAAATTAATAATAAGAATGTTTTATATGTTATTAATGCAGATACATTATTTTAGGCTGCTACATTCTTAAAATCTATGTCTGTACAAGATACCTAGAATGCACTGTGTAAATGCTAGATTAACACTTATTAAGGACCCCTAGACTATATTGTGCATAACTCTAGTATAAACTTTGCTTTAGAGGATTTTTAAGCTTATGCAAAGATTATAAGAGCTACATGTAGGCAGATGCTTATAGAAGCACATTAGGTAGTTAGAAAGGTTAAGCGCGTGCACGCACCTCTTTAATAAGTGTTTAACATCCTAAAGACTAAGCTAGGTAACTGTACAGATAATAAGGCTATCCTATAGATAGCAGTTAAAGCTCTAAACAACACAGCTAGCCTACACAGTCTAGTACCCACGCTGCTAGTCTTTAGGGCATACCTAAGAATTAACCTAGACTTTCTGCTATTACTAGACATTATTACATAAGCAAGCGCTATATAAAAAGTAATAAAGATACTTTAAAAGAACTATATAAGAGTAAACATTAATTATGTAATTAACACTTATAATAGCTCTATAATATATAAAGTTCTTAACCTCCTCCTTAGCTTAGAGATTATAGCATAGAGAGAGAAAAAAGGCTAGACTAGCCTATATAAGATTAAGAGCATTAAAGAGAGAAACATTATTATTAAAAAAAAATAGCCTACTAAAGCTCTAATATACGCAGGTTAAACTATACTATAAAAAAAAAAAAAAGATAACCTACCTATAATAGATAACCTAAATAAACTAATCTCTATATAAAGGGATTCTCTAAAGAAGAGAAAGAAAGAATAGCCCTATAAAAATGTTATAAAGGCAGAACTAGAGCCTACTACAGACTAAGCCCCTTAGAATAGTAATGCTGCACTAGTGTAAAGGAAAGATATAGATACTAGAAAAAGTAAAAAGTAAAGGAAACCTGTATAAAGTCTAGACTAGGTATTTCTAACCTAGAAGAAAAAGGATAATTAGGCCTTATCTATTAAGCTCTATATAGACAGTGTAATTACTATACCTAAAAAACTATTTAAGGAATTAGACTGCATAGAGATAGACACTTTAATTACTAACAGCACTTTTAAGGTTATAGCGTACAACTTAATAAAGTATAAAGGTTAGATTTTTAACTTTTGCCTTATATAAAAAGTAAAAGGCAAAACAACCTAACTGTATAAGAAATCCTGCCTAGTGTTTGCTAGCTACTTAGATAAAAAGAAAGAAGAAATTCTTACCTAGTTACTAACTATCTAGAGGATAAGCTAGAGACTACTTTTAGCTATAAAAGTAAGCCTAAGAGCTATGTACAGAATGCATTTTAAACTATGTAATATTACATAAGTATACATCTAATTAATAGATAAGCTTATACGCACGCTGTACATAAAGCTACTAAAGAAGATGCGCTAGAGCTTTTTACTAAATATAATACTCTAGGTTGTACAACTTTTATATAGAGCTGCTAAATTAGAACTGTATTAGTTTAAAACATACTATAACTACTATAAAAAAAAGCTATATATGCACATCTTTTTATATAACCTCTACCTTTTAATTACTAATAAAGGAGAGCACACTTTTAGTATTACTAGCTTATAGACAGATAATACTTTAAGTATTATAATAAAAGATTTTACATAAAGAGAAGAGAAAAAACTGTAGAAAGTAAAGTTCTACATAAAAGGTAAGACTATTCTAGCAAAAAAGCAACTTATTAAGTTTAATAGTAAAAGAATTAAACTTATGTATAACATAGTAGTTCTTACTTAAAAGAGATAAGTAAGCTACTTTTATATAATTAACTTAGAAAATAAGGATGCTGCATAATAATATGTTAAGTAATATGCAAAAAAGGCATATATTACATTTATGTGTTAACTAGAGGTAGCATTTAACCTATTTATTACTACATAAACTATAGACTCTTTGCACAATAATATTAACACACTTAACGCATAAATCTAATAGTAGATAGATAATAGTAAGTGTAGTCTTACCTTTCTACTATTATAGCTTAATTATGTAAAGCTGTTTATCTTTATAAATAAATTATTTACTAATAATAAGAACTTTAGCTTATAGCTAGAATTTTTAATTATATTAAGTAATAAAAACTGTATAGAGCAAAGCAACTGCTTTAAAATACTAAGTAATATTATACACTAGAATTCTACTAAGTGTAAAAGAGTAACTAAAAGTGTTCTTACTAGCAAACTATATAGAATAGTTAGAGGGTTTAATAATGTAATTACACTTAGTATAACTTTATAGTAAATTATATAAACACTTAAACTACTACTAATTCTAGTAGTAATCTGCATAGATTTAAGGTCTTTATATAATTACTTTATTAAGCTAGGCACTACTAGTAAAAAGTAACTTATAATTAACATTATGTTACTCTATAAATTATATAAGAAAAGAGAAATTACTAAAATAAGGTAAATTAATAGTAAAAACAACTTAGTAAATGCATATATAAAGAAAACACTAAACTAGGCTTTTTAATTATTAGTTCTAACTAACTGCCTCTCTGTCTAGATAGAAGCATCTATAGACTAGCTAGATTCTGTGCGCAAAGATGCCTTAGACTAACTAGACTAATAACGCCTTTATATAAGGCTTATTTCTCTTTATTTTGTTTTTTTTATATTATATGTACTTATCTTTTTTATTATAAGGATCTGTCACTGCTAGCACTGTACAAAAAGAGAAAAGAGCTAGAAGATTATACAGCAGAGCTTAGAAAGCAAAAGATAAAAAAGAGAAAAGCTATTTACATAGCATAACTAGCCTATTCTAACACACAGCATTACTAGGGGCAAGTCCTAACAAATAAGGTAGAGTAAAGGCAGAACATAATTAGATAGACCTACATAGACAGAAGGGAAGTAACGCGTATAGAAGGTAACTTTTTAGATAAAAAGAAAAGTTGCTAGTGTCTGTACACAGCAGCAGCGTCACAGTCTAGATACAAGCAATTACGCACAAGCAGGACTATGTATCTATGTTATATAATGCTTATGCGCAAACCTCTATGCGCAAATATCTAGATATCCCCCTTTTTCTCTATACAGAGGAAAGACAAGAGCAATAGAACTAGAAACATGTTGCCCTTACCTTACCTACCTTGTACGCTGTGCACACTGTACACCACTCTTACTCTTGCTACTTAAGTGCTTATACTATAAGCAGCTAGCTGTCGGAGCCTATTTAACATATATACTAATTTTTTAGAGAACAAGTCTCTAATCTAAGTTGCTATTGCTATAACTACGCTTAGAATAAGTATAGATCTGTTTAATGTCTAGTGTGTTTATTAGTAGTTAATTTTAATTATAAATAATATTAAAGACTTAATTTAGCAGTTTAGTTATAAAGTAAGAAAACCTAGATAACATGTAACTACTATACTGTTTATTCTATATTATGCCTTTAACTGCTTTAAAAGAGGGCTAGTAAACTGCTCTAGATTAAAGCAGTTATAAAGTTAGCAGGCTAGTAAAAAAAAAAAGTTAATATAAAATAAGTTAGTGTTTATTATCTACACTTTATACTATGTCTACTATGTTAGACTTGTCTAAGAGTAATTGCTCTAACTATACTAGCACACTAGTAGGGACAGTAATAAACTAGGCAAGGCAGAGAATATTAGCTAGTTAAGATGTGTAAAAGCAGGTCTAGTTAGCTTATTATAAACTACTAGGCATATTAATAGTGCTAGAATAGTTAAAAGTAGAGCTCTAGTTACATAAAAGTATTTGCCTTAAGTAGTTAGATCTAATTATATTAAAGTGCTACTAGAAGTTTATTTTTTAGTATTTCTAAGATAAGCTTATAATTTTATTAACTTAAAGTCTACTTTTACTACTAGAAAAGTGCTATACTAGCTATAATCTATTTCTAGTTAAAAATACTTAAAAGCTAAGTCTAGTTGCGCAGCTAACTGCGCTTTTACTAAAAGCTAAGGCTAAAGTTACTTTTAAGTAAATCTAGGTTAAATATAGTAAGGTAGCACTTTTTATTTACATTAACAATAAAAACACATTATAAAGGCCTAGTTCTTTTATATTTATAGTTAATAAAGTCTTTATTTTACTACCTAGATTTATTTTTATACTAGTTAAGTTCTAATAAAAACTAGCCTATAAAGTTAGAAAAGCTTAAAATGCTATAAAGTTTAGTATAGTGTTTACTTAAAAACACTTTTTTAATACTAGTGTTCTACTGCAGTAGTAATATCTTAATATATATAGGCTAAGCTTCTACACCTTTTTTTATAGTATTATAAATAGTGTTTGTGCGCTTTATTAGCAACAGTTCCTTAAGTAACATTAAAAAAAAAGTAATAAAAACCTATTATTAAATTTAACTACTTTTTAGTAGAGCAGCACTCTCTCTACTCTTCTAAGACTTGCCTTAAGGGATAAAGATAACTAAGTTATGTTATAAGCTACGCGCGCTTTCTAATTATATGCAGCCTATTATAAGCGCATTTATAGGCAAGCAGCAGTTACTGCTGTCTCTATAGGCGTCTTATCTGCAGAGAAGGCGCCTGTCTCTATCAGCCCTGCAGGTCTATGTCTACTGTCTACATTAGAGTTGTCTGCTATGTTATGTTTTACAACTATAGATATGTTATTTTTATTAGCATATATACTATTAAATCCTTTGTTTTTACTTAATATTACTATGTAGTATAATAATAGTAGCTAACTTAGTTTAGCACTTATAACTAAAAGCACCTTCTTTTTATTTTTATTTATTAAAACTTTATTATGTAGATAAGTGTTATCTAATATTACTTTCTTAGCTATAAATATATAGTTGCATAGGGTCTAATTTAATAGTATATTATAAAAGCAGTGTAGGTCTTAGCTTGCTAAGAGTAGAGTTAAAGAAAGACTAGTGCAGCTGTATTAAACAAGAGATTATAGTAATAGTAAAGCATAAAGGAGCATATTACTAACTTTAAAGGCATAGTGTTTAGGGCTATTTTAGTAGTTATTTTAGAGAGGAGAGTAATAAAAGTTATTATATAGGTTATAGAGCTTGTCTAGGCGCACTAGGAGTAGGTTAGCTAGCGCTAAAAGTAATAAATAGTATAAGTTAGTCTTAATTTAGAACACAACATAGTTTCTTATTTAAAGTAAAAGAAAGTAGTAAAAGTAATTAAGTGTAGTAATTTAATTAGTAAGTTTTACTAGGTAACTTACACTGTAGCAGAAGTTAGCAGCAGAGAGTATAAGAGGACAGAGGATAGTTAAGCGCGCTAGTTCTAGTATTTTATAGTAAGAGCTGCAACCTTTCTAGATTAGGCAGTCTATAATATTAAGCGCATATGTTGCAGCTAACATCTATTCTTACATTTACAATTGCACCTATTATTGCAACTATATTTACCTTCACAACTACTGCTTTCTTTGTAAGTGTTGCTGCGCTTACAACTTTATTTATAACTATAGACACAGCTACAGTTATAATATCTACTTTATTTACCCTTTTTAAGCTAATTCTATTCTCCCTTTACCTGTTTAAGGTGCTCTGCGACTTATATTATCTTAACATAGATTACGCCTACTAATTAAGCTAGCACCTGCTATACACATAACAGCAACTGCTTCTAACAGCTAGCATTTTGCAGCATATAAAGGCGGGCTGTTTCTTTACCTTCTACTCTTCTTTGCTCTTAGCATTACCTCTAGCACTAACCTTTTACACTTTACTTTTAGCATTAACTTACTTAATAGCTTTTTACTTTTTACTTTTTACTTTTTACTACTTACTTTTTACTTTTTTATTTAATAGTAAGCTACTATATATAATCTATACATGTTTAAAACTAATAAAGTAAAGTAAATAAAGCATTAACTTACTTTTTAACTTTACTTTTTACTTTCTTAAGCTGTCTATCTTAACTACTATCTACCTTACGCGCGCTAGCTATAACTATAGTCTACTATAAAAACATTTATAAAGTTTGTAAGAAGTACTAGCTGCTTATTAGTAAAGTAAACCTTACTAGCATACTATAAGCCTATAATACCTTTACTGCGCTAGTAATAGCCTGCTTAAGGGCTAATAAGAATATGCTTAACTTTAGCACTAGCGCTAAAAGAGCTATTATTGCTGTAAAGCTTATAGTAGGCAACAGTGTCTGCGTAGGCGTAGACATAGTACAGGGCTTCCTTAACATTAACGTCTTTACCTGCCTTGCACGCAAAAAGCTTACGCGCGCTCTAGCTAGCTAAGACAACTAGAAGGTGTTCCTTCTTAAAGCTAGTGTTACATAAGAAGACCTTCTAAACCTTATTACAGCATGTGTTAGCTACTTTATTAAGTTTAATATTATTTTTACTGTCTACTTTTTTAACACTATTATGCTTACTTATTATTAACAAGCCCTTTAGACTTAGAAGAAGATGCTAGCGCCTAGTAGCTGCTTTATTTTTACTATATCTTTTTACTTTTTTTATAATTTTGCTACACAGTTTAAACCTAACACTACTAAGGCCCCTAAATGCGTCTTTATTATTAAGTATAATTTAAAAGATTTACTTTAGCTGCTTACTAAAAAAAAGCTAGTAGCTTAACTTAAAGTTATTATTACTACTTAGATTTTACTAAACTTTATCTAAACTAAAAAGTATAAGTAAGTAGAAAACACAGCTGTAATAGTCTAAATACACATTAAGTAATATAGTAATATTAGTAAAAGTAACATATTTAGTTTAAAGCACATGCTTTTATCTTTACTGCCTAAAAAGTTGCGCTAGATAAGCGCTTAACAGCTCTAGGCCTAGAGGGCTGCATATAAAATAAGTAAGCTCTAATGCCGCAGTCACCTCTACTAGGCTATAGTGGAGGCCAAGGATCCTAACATCGCCCTCCTCTAGGGCTCTGGGCAGCTCTGTGCGCTTGTGGAGGGCCTGCAGACTGCAGCAGCTAGTCTTGTAAGTTAGTTCCCTTAGAAGATGTTACCTTTTATCTTATTTTATGCAAATTATGCCTAGGCTAGTGTCCTTATTAAGCTGCAGCGCAGGTGAATAGACTAGTTTAAAAGTAAAGGTAGTTAGCTTAGGTTAAGTTTCTTATAGTAGTTCTTATATACATAGACTTCTATAAAGCTATATAATAGCATTACATAGCTAAAATAAATAAACAAATTAGACTAACTTATAATTACACTATACACTTTTAATATTATATAACTAAGATAGCTATAACATGTCTATGTTAGACTAGTTAGTATCTCTAGGGTCTAAAGGCGCATAGAAGATATTATTAACTACTTTAGCATATGCAGCAGCGCAGATAAACTTAGCCTTATTAGAGTTAATTAACTCTAAGTTAATAATAATAAAACTTAGTAAAATACTCTAAGCTAGTTAAATAATATTTTAGTTAAATTTTATAACTTTTTTATTAAGCTTATTAAGACTTATTTAAATAATATTAAAACTTATTACTACTGCATTATACTAAGTATTAAATAAGTAAGAATATATTTTTTTAAAGCTAACTTGCTAGTATAAAAACCTTTTAAGTAATAAACTAATAAGTATAATTATTTTTTAACTTCTTACTAAAACTATGCTCTAGGCTAGCTTAAAGATAGGTAGTATATCTACTAGTTAGTGCTAGGCAGTTAAATGTTAAGTTTACATTATATGTTCTATTCTTTAGGTCCTGTATATCTAGCTTATACATATAGTTTACATGCTTAAATATAAAGTTAATAGCTTTAAATATATTTTTTTACCTAGTAATATTTACTAAACTAGAGGCTAGAATAGCACGCTAAAGTTCTAGGTTAGACACCTTATCTATAAGAAGCTACTGTAGGTGTAGCATCTTAAAACTATAGCGCTATTAGTTGCTTCTATAAAACAAGATATTTAATAAATTAACTATTTAATAAATTAGGCTAATATTACTAAACTTAATAGTGTGCTTAAGTGTAAGAAATACTTTAATTTCTTAAAAGTATTAATAAAGTGTTGTAAAATTACTAGTAATAAAAGCACTACCTTTTTAAGCTTAGTATGTAAAGATGCTTAGCTAGATACTATTAAAGACCTTTTTATACTGCACTAGTGTAAGATAATAAATAGCATTATTAACTAAGCCTAGTAATTTTTTATAAGTAAATGTGTTAAAGTTACTAATTATTTTAGTAAAATAACTTTAATAAGCTATCTTAGTATAGAAAAAAAAAGCATCTAAGTATTCTAACTTAACTAGACAAGTAAAGTAACTAAATAATACTTAATATTATTATAGTTAATACTAGTTTACTTTTAGTAAGTAATATTATAAAGTATATTTAAAAAAAACTTAACACTATTAGAACTGCTTTAATAAGTTTTAATAATTATATAAGTTAAAGCTTAGAGAATATAGAAATATATAGAAAAGCTAACTATCTAGTTACAGTAATTATATAGACAGCAAGTAAGCTACTGCTTATAATAGACACTTTAGATATGCTCTACTATCTTCTAATTACTTTATATTAGCTAAAGATAATTAGAAAACATAGTAAAAGTATTAAATAAAAAGTCTTTACTTAGCCTAAACTACTTAATTTAGATGTTATTATAAACTTTATATATCCCCTTAATAGTACCTTTATTATAAAAGATAGTACTAAGGTTTTAGACTTAACTAACTAGCTGCAGCAGAAGAATGTTAACTAACAGCATACTTAAAAGGGCTATAGCATGTAAATTAAACATTAACTGTATAGCAGCTCTGTGCACAGAACTTACTGCGCTTAAAAGATAATAATATGTAATCTTTTTTAATATTAAATCTTGTTTTATACTAGGGGCCTAGTATATAGATTCTACTTAAAGGGGAATAGTACAGTTAAGCATGCTCTATTAAAGACTGCCTTTTAGTAGCTACAAGCACTTAACAGTAAAAGCAGTTATAAAATTACACATAATCTATGCTAGCACACTTAAAGCATAATTATAGGTTTAGTCTAGATAGTTAAAATTATTATAGATAATAATAAGCTAAGAGTTTTAAGCTATAGTTATTACTATTCTAGTAAACTTTTTAGTGCTAGAATTAGAGAGAAGATGTTAGAGAACATACCTACTAAACTTTTAACTATTTTATAATATATTTAATTTCTTTATTAATAATCTTATAAAAGTTATATAAGCTAAGACTAGATATAACCTTAATAACACACTTTTTTATATTACTACTATAAAAATAATGTTTAAGTATTTTTAGAAAATAATTTAATTACTTCTTAGCACACTTTTACATAATAACAGAAGTAATTAAGTAGAGAGTAAAATTAGTTAATACTTTTTTTACTTTATAACTAAACTAAGCACTTTAATAGTTTTATATTAAATTTTAAAGTAATAAGAACTACTTTAGTGCAGTAACTATAATCTAGCTATTAGAATTACTAATATTAAAGCTACTTATCTTTACCTTAGTCTTAATATTATACTTTATAAAAAAAAAGTGCGCTACTAATAAGTTAAGTTTATGTAATAGCTTTTTAATATTAACTATATTCTTAAATGTATATTAATCTCTTAAGAGTATCTTTAAACTGTATAGTTGTTCTAAAGCTATATAAATATGTAATATGCAGGCAGTAGATAGATAGGTATATAGAACTAAATTAATATAAAAAGTATATAAAAAGTTACTAATACTAAAATTAAGCTATTTTAGAAGCTAAAGTACTTTTGCAAGTTTATCTGCCTAAGATATAGAGGGCTAGCAAGTAGTTAGTAAGTGCGCGTTAGACAAAGGATTAGAAGAGTTAGGCAGTAAAGAAGATAATAAGAGCATAAAAAGCAGTAAGGATAACTCTATAGTATACTATAAATTAAAATACTAGAAAGTAGAAAAGCCTTAAAATAATGTTATTAAGATAAAAGATATAATAAAGCTAGTAAAGTAAATAAGTAGTAAGCATTAAGTAAAAAGATAATAATAAATAACATGTTTTTACACACAAAAGCTAAAATTTTTCTGTTAAAGTAGAATTAATTATAGGTATAGTACTAATAATAGTATAAAGAAAGTAAGAGAGTTATAGCTACTTAAAGAGGGCTAAAAATTATTAAGAAGTTAATTTTCTAGCTATAGTTAAGAGGATTAGAAGCGTTACGCTTACACAGGCACACTAAAGTCTCTTAGATAGGAGGAGCTTTAAGAAAATTATAGCTTCTAATTAGTTTAGAAAAAACTTAGTAGACTGTAAGAAAACAGCTTTACTTTAAGGAGTATAGTGTGGCGCTAATTAAAGCCTCGACTGTCTGAGCTCGCTGAGATAACTAATACCTGCTCGTTTTAGCAACTCTAAAGCGGCCTTAATACTGCCCATATTAGTTGAGAGAGAGGTGGTTGAAGTTTTGACAGCTTCGCGCAGAACCGTGCATTACGCGAGGCCGTGCATTACACGCTAAAACACAGTACTTCTTCAAGCCCGCTGATGAGGTCTTAGGGTGGCCGCTGTCATCTTGTTGTCTGCACGGTGGAGACGGCATAAAAAGCCACTTCGGGCTGCCCTGCATTGATTTTGGTACTCACGTGGACGAGAAATGTCGCCGAGAAGTGTTAGTGTAAGATTTAACTTCCCCAGGAATGCCAATGCCTTGCGGACCGCCTTATTGAGCGGTGCACAGCACTGTTGACAGGGGTTTGCCCAGCGAGATGAAACCGCACTTCTCACTCAGCAGAGCCGCACAGCAATTCGGACTTAAACATTTCGAAACCCTGAAGCATAGTCCATGGGACATTTCTGGAAACAATAACCTCCTTTACATTTCATTAGTCAATTTAATCGGACTGTCTAAAATTAAGCTCATTGTTCCACTTGCACGAGCCCCACCTCTCAGCCCGACTTCATTCCCCCGACCAACACTAGGTGCTTGATGGTAATGGCTCAGGCATAGCAGGCAACTATGCTAACGATAGAACTCCGACCACTTCCAGGGCTGAGTCTGTAAGGCTTCGTTTATATAAGAGCACGCAATTCTAGCAACTCTTGTCATCATTAACAAGCTATTCAATTAGCCGCTCTTCACAGTCTTTCCAATATTCCAGCTATTTACCCCCAAAACCTATCAACCAAAATGAAAGCCTTTGTCATCCTTGCATCTCTCCTTTCTTTGGCTGTTGCCAACCCTCTTTTCGAGCGAGATGCCTGCGCTTGTGATATCTCTAAGTGCCCTGCTGGCGTCAGTATAATTCTTTTGTTTAGATGTTTTGAGCGTACTGACAGTTCATAGAACTGCGATTGCATCACTGGCTTGATGGACGCCTGCTACGTTGCGCAGACCAAGGCTGGGACTGATTGTGGAAAGCCTGTCTATCCGGTTCCTACCAATATTCAATCCTTGCAGAATGTAATACTGACTCAGAGGCAGGACGGTTGCACTAGCAAGACTCCAATCCCTAACAAGGCTTGCGGAGGTAGCATTGGTGACACGTGCGCTTCGGACGAGATTTGCTACTACACGGATAAGGCTTGCGACCCACACACTCAACCCTGCACCGGAATCTGCGCCAATGACTACTGTGGTGGCCACTGGGACCGCGAATGCCCCGATAGCCGTTGGTCCTGTGTGTACGACGAAACCTGCGAAAAGAACGGCGGGGTTGACTGCGACGGCCAGTGCATCCTCAACTAGGACACTCAAGACACAACTATCAACCCTTGTGGAATGGTTGCGGCTTCGCTTTGGGATATTCGGCATTGAACTCGGGACAGGGGAAAGCGAGCTGGGACATTTTTTTCATTGTCCATACTCTTATAGACTACCTTGTTGGGCTTGAAGGCTATATACTGTGTATATATATTTTTTACATTTTATGTACGATCATGTAAAGCGTTAGATATAGAACTCGTCCTATGCTTCTTAATTAACCGCACCACATAGCACAAGACCACGGCACTGATTTGTTTCAGAAGATGAAACATGAATTTCTCTATCTTCATTTCCATGTCACTCGGATGAGGGAGGTAACTACCTAGATAGTTAGTATTTATCCTTCCCTTTGCATATCTTCCTAAACACCTCTTCTGTGTGCTCCCAAATCTTTTCTCTCGCGCCATTATTCCTCATACTCTCCATCTTCTTGCTTTCACCAAAGACTTCGCCGTTCCAACTTACGAAATAAGCTCCGCTTCCACTTTTTCCATCACTCCCAGTTGCTAATTCATCCATCCCGTCTCCCTTCGCTTTTGGCGCGAATCGAGGTGCCGTGGAGGCGAATAAATGACGTTCCCCACTCTCCGTAGGATCGACCATGAATGGCTTCAGTAGTACCGTAGCTACTTTCAACACGTTGAGCCACACCTGCCCCATGCCTCTTGCTGCCCCGGTATTCACGCCCGATGGAAACGCATGGATGAAGGAGATATTAGAGTGCATGTTCCCAAGATGCTCAAGAGCGAAGTTGTTCATTGCGCTCGCGTGAATACCACAGTTCTTGAGAGAGAAGCTATTCTTTAGGGAGAGATCCGAGAAATTGGGCACAAGCTTCAATCCAAGCTGCGGATCCAGGACCGAAACCACCCTAGCGAGTCTCGCATTGGGACCCATATCGTTCGCGGCAGAATTCAGCAGCGGGGTCAGATTTTGGGCGAAGCGCATTCGAGCATAGTAGTGGAGTGAGAACTTGCGATCCAAGCCTTCCTCGGTCTCATCCCGTCCCTTGAGTGTGAGATACCCCACTGTCATGAATAGCAGGTTGACCTTGTTCTCCTTCTCTTTGATCTCTTTGCATACTTCGTCCACATTTCTGAGCAGGGAAACGTCGCTTTTAATAAAATTAAGTTTGGAAGAGGGATTCAGCTCGTGCAGCTCGTCAATAATACGGGTAGCCTCGACTTGATTGCGACCGATGAGGTAGATATGAGGGGCTTTAGTATTGCGAACAAATTCTCGAGCCGTATAGAGACCAATGCCACTTGTGCCTCCCACAAACACAGCGACGAGGCCTGAGGAGAGCGACTTGAGAGTGGCGTTGTGAGTTTGAACTGCTGTAAGAGAAACCATCTCTACGGACCAGTTTTGAGGGCTCGCGGACTAACAATAGTGGATGATGAGGAGTAAATGAGAGAATATCCAAATATTTAACCACACTGAGAATTTCGCATACAAATGGCTGGCGTTAGGAGATGCTTCACCCTTGTGCGCGATTCGTCCGAAGCTGAACGGAGGAAAATAGCAGGCTGTGGAGAGAGATCAGGACGAATTCAGGAAATTGCGACTAGCAGGTTGATGTATTTAGCGACAATATAGAAGATGATCGCAGTTCTATCCATGAAGAGATGTTGAAAGTGCCGCGAGGGAGCATCTCCCACGTGGCTGTAGTCTTATTCAGGACTAGCGTTGGCTTTAAGTGTCTGCGCTCCCCCACCTACTACAGTTGTTCTCGAGTGCTCTTGTCGATGCATGCCACTTTCCTTCGTGGACAGCCGTATTTCGATACTCAGCCTCGTTAAGCTTTGAAATGCGCGGAATTGCTCTAGCTACTGTACAGTAGCCTGAATGTCTCCAAGGCGCTGCTTCCGGGATCCCTGGTACTTTCACGACTCTTTTAACTCTATTGTACACTCATAAACGTGCTGAAGGTCGGGACAGTGCTCTAAACTATCCTTCTATTGAACGAGATTTCATTGACATTCTCGCGCCTTGATTACGTAGGTGCGACTGCTTATTGAGGCAATGAAGTAGACATCCCAGCCAACAAGGCACCTCATTCACATTTTCGCGATTTCCAAGGAACATTATCTTAGATTCAAGAGTCACTGGTTCCAGCAGTCTCGTTGCTCCTTTTCAAAGTGCTTCTCGATTTATTCTAAGATGGCACTATTTGTCTTTGGTTCTAGGCCAGATTCGTGGTACATTGCAAATGATGTTCGCGTTGCAAGGTACTTCAGATGTAATCATTCACAAGCGTTGACTAACTCAACATAGCTTGGACCCTCCTCAGGCAATCTGTTGGGGGGCGTCTTTGAACCCAAGCTTCAACGGAGCGACTGTGGAATACGTAGCGATCAACACAAACGACTTATACTATTACCGGACGCAGGATCCCAGCACGGGAGGTGCGTTACAATCCCGACTACGTTATGATATCAATCTAACTACAACTCTGGTATGTAGTTTTCGTGGAATCTTCCACTAGAAATATCGCGCTGCTGGCCGACACCAAGACCCAACACGATGGAACAGGAGTGGCATTCGTCAACTTCTCAGTAGGAAATGCCTGGTTTATTAGGTACCAAAATGGATCTGTTCGCATTTCTCAAGAAGATACCTTTCCAGAGGTCTTTCATGGGCTAGCGGGAAAGTACATGCAAACACGTGGATGGCTTTCGAATACTCTCCAGAGTTGTTCCCAAATTGAATTTGTATGGTTTATGGCTGACGGCTCAGTCTTGCTCACCAGCACAGATGGTGGCATCGAGGGTATAGGGCTTACGGACGAGCTGGTGGAAGAGATTCAAGAAGGTGTCGAGAAGGGGTGGAGGTTAGAATCGAGGACGATTCTGAGCCAGTACGATAAGCAGTACTATTTCCTCGAATGGAAGGACTCGCCTGGAGATATTATGAAGATTTCTGCGAAATTCATGGCATCAGGTCAACTAAATGATGCTTTCGTTGGTGAGATGATTACAGGTGGTGTACCTATAGCGCTACGGTCTACGAGTCAGTGGTATGAGGGGACTTTTAGTGCAAACCTGGGAAATGGGGACTTTCCAGATTTTTCCAATTTGTCACTTTTCTCATCATCGAAAACGTCCACAGCATAGCCACAACCGAACAATTATCTCCACCCAAGTCCAAATTCGACGGACAAGCACTCGTCGTCTACCGCTTCGTACCGAGAGGAAGATGAAGAGGATAAGAAACTTAGAGATGCGCTCGAGGGGGGCTATTGGAACAGAGGCCCCAAACGTTCACTGGGAGGACGTTGCCGGACTTGAGTTGTTTAAAGAAGAACTCCAAGAAGCTGTTATTCTGCCTCCCAAACCCCTACAGCTTTTTACTGGCCGCCGTCCAGCTCGACGAGGAGTATTGATGTACGGCCCACCAGGGACTGGGAAAAGCTATCTCGCAAAAGCATTAGCCACAGAGTGCAATGCTACTCTGTTCAGTATTAGCAGTAGCAATATTGTGAGTAAGGGGCTCGGAGAAAGTGAAAAGTAAGCTACTTGGATTCCAAAAAGATCCCCAGGATTCTGACATGCCCTCTCCCATAGATTGGTCAAGACTTTGCTTAAAATGGCTCGGGAGCGGAAGCCCTGCGTAAACTTTATCGACGAACTCGGAGGCATTGCAAGCTCCCCGGACAGCAGTGGGACAGACAATGAGCACACCAATCGTATCAAGACGGAGATATTGGTCCAAATGGGTGGCGTTGGCAAGGGCTCAACTGGTATTCTGGCTCTTACCGCCGCGGATCTCCCTTGGAAGCTTGATGCAGCTCTTCGCCGTCGATTCCATAAGAGAATATACATCGGATTGCCAGACCGACCAGCAAGGAAGAGGTTATTTGAGCTTGGTGGGAGGGATACGCAATGTACCCTGGCTGAATCATACCTTGATCGACTGGCGAGCATGACCGAGGGACATTTAGGGAGTGACATTGCGATTGTGGTCTAGGATGCCTTGGTGATGCCAGCCAAGAAGATCTACGAGGCAAAATATTGGAAAAGAGTAAGGTTCAGAGCTCCAATCTACCCACCCTGAACAACTATTGATTCCTATAGGTTTTGGTGGTAGGAGAAGGAATCGAGAAGCTGGAGCCCTGCGCCGAGGATGACGCTAGGGCGATGCAGATGATCTATTCTATGCAAAAATCAGGGCAGTTCTTAGCACTGCCCCTAGGAATTTTTTTCCCCTACTAAAATTATATAAGAGTTTAAAATTTTAACAAGATCTACTATATATTAATTGTCGCGTAAGAGAGCACAGGGACCTGGTGTCGCGCCTGTGTTTAGGACGTGCAGCCTAAGACACTTAGCGCCTAAGCTCCCACTACATAAGAAGGCTCTCTAAGAGCCTTTTATAGTTAATAGACTAGTTTCTTATTACTCCCTAATTAGTAGTTATAATAGTTGTAGGCCTAGTTTATATAATTTTCTTTATGCTACTTTAATTAAAGCACTTGTCTATTCTCTGCTTCTTATTCTCTACTTTTATTGTTTCTCTCTCTTTCTCTACTAAAGCTATAGATTAACTAGTAAATGTTACTATAGTTTTAATAAGT
Source organism: Lindgomyces ingoldianus (assembly GCF_010093535.1). Taxonomy (NCBI): domain Eukaryota; kingdom Fungi; phylum Ascomycota; class Dothideomycetes; order Pleosporales; family Lindgomycetaceae; genus Lindgomyces; species Lindgomyces ingoldianus. The sequence goes on along the minus strand of NW_022985164.1, from coordinate 723,285 downwards.
GTTTAACTTATTAATTACTATATGTTTTTACTATAGTATGCATAGCTTAAGTACTTTACGTAAGCTTAAAGTGTATAGAACTAAATTAACCTAGACACACTACTATAGCCTAATCTAATAAGTAAAGCACTTGTAATTTTTAATTTTAATATAGCTAACTTAAAAGCTCTTTACCTTTATTAAATTAAAGTATTAATATACATACAGCTCTTTTTAAGGCTCTAAGTGCTGTAGAACTAGATGTAACAGCACAGGCAAGACAATAGATCTAAATGCGGTTTGAATCCACTTAGAGGCATATAGAAGTGCATAGAGACTTAGTAACCTAGGAATATTATTAACGCCTATAGGCCTTGTACAAAAGGATATTAGAAAACTACTAAGCTAGCTAAGAGAAGAGGTATAGCAGAGGGCAGGGCTAGGTTAGAGTAGATACAAGGAACCTTTAGATTAGAGTTGCTACTTTTTAGTAATAGTAATTACTAAGTAATTGCTATTACTAGAAGCGCCTAGTAATTGCTATAGTAATTACTATTTTTCTAGTAATAGTAATTACTATTACTAGAGGTACGTAGTAATTACTATTTCTATAAATAGATATTTTATAGAAAAAGATTCTAAGTAGTAAAAGTAATAATTATTATAATAGTATATAATAATTCTTACGTCTCTAGTAATATATAAAGCTTTTTTATTTTTAAAAAAACTAGATAAGCTAAAAAAAACGTTAACAAGTAATTACTATAATTTAAACAACTATAATATATATAATAATAATATATAATAACACTATAACGTACTTTACAGGCAAGTTGCTTACACACCTAAGTTGCTTACTTTTACTAAGACTCTACTAAACTACTTTTCTTACACTAATGCATTCCCTATAACACTACTTAGATGTGCTAAAAGAATGTTAGATACAGCTTACGCTCTAAGCTTTTAAATAAAATATAAAACTCTTAAAAAAACATGCTATAGCTATATGCACAGTCTTATAAAAGATAATAAATAACTATAGCATTAAATAATATTTATAAGCTAATTCTACAGCTAAATTATAAAGGCTAGGTAATAAAAAGAAGTAAGTAATTATTAAGACTATACTTAAGCTATATATATATAAAAAATTTCTTTTTAAATAGTATTTATAGCTAATATAGCTAATTTTTTACGCGCTAAGTATAATCTAGGCTATATTTATATAAACTAGCTTAGTATGTTTATAAAGCGTTATTTAGAGCTTAAAGTAACATTTAAGCGTAAGTATAACTATAAAAGAGCCTTTTATAAAAGTCCTAAAGTAATTTAAGGCAGGTTTAGCCTTATAAAGAATATTAAAGCTAAGTATAGCATCTAAAATAATAACATGTACAACTTTAGTAAAATAGGCTTTATAATTAGCTAAATATCTTTTAACTATACTTACACTTAAAACTTTACTTTAAGCTTTAAATAATGCTTTATAAATGTACTAGGCTAGTTTATATAAATAAAGCTTAGATTACACTTAGCATGTAAAAAATTAGCTATATTAGCTATAAATACTATTTAAAAAGAAATTTTTTATGTATATAGCTTAAGTATAGTCTTAATAATTACCTACTTCTTTTTATTACCTAGCCTTTATAATTTAGCTGTAGAATTAGCTTATAAATGTTATCTAGTGCTATAGTTATTTATTGTTTTTTATTAGCAGAGCTTGCTCTGCTTATTATATTCGGGTTTGCAGAACGAAAAGTTGAGCAGAATCTCCTCTTTTGGACGCGCTAGTTAGTTAGAATTTCTTTGGATAAACCCTAGTAACGCTGTTTCTCTGTCACCTTATGTGTTTCTTATATTCTTTTTTTAAAAAAATGTATACCTAATGTAAGTGCACCTTTACGCTAATTTGCATGCAGTTTGCTCTAGCATGCGTTGTGTAAAACATGTTTAAATTATGGTTAGTTGCGTCTGTTCCACCTCTCTAGCCACATCGGTGTGTCGGGGATTGGCATCAGCCACATTGGTGTGTCGAGGATTGGCATCAGCCGCATCGGTGTGTCGGGAATTGGCATCAGCCACATTGGTGTGTCGAGGATTGGCATCAGCCGCATCAGTGTGTCGGGGATTGGCATCAGCCGCATCGGTGTGTCGAGGATTAGCAGTTGCTCGCACACCTAAGTTGCTCACTTTTGCCAAGACCACACCACAACAAACTTTATTATGGCCCATAACAACCCACTCTAGCACTATAGAGTACAGTACAGCCTGGAATATTATTTAGATACTACTTCTACTTCTTGCTTACACGTTTGCGCGTTATGCCTAGTCTAATTGCACTGTCCGCAGCGCCTTTAGAATTGCTTATCTACTTTAGCTTTGTCAGATTGAAGCACTGTTTCTGGGCTTCCTGAGATGAATGATGGGTTTTGGATATGATGTATAGGATGATGATTGATTGTATTAATTAATTGATGTTTCTTTTTCTTTTGTCTGCTCTGCTCGTGTTGCTCGGCTTTGTTTTTCCGGTCCGAGTCCCTCGCGCACTAGCCCTATGCGCGACCAGCCGCAACATGCTGCAAGTTGTTGCAAAATGCTGCAACATGCAGCAATTTGCAGCAACATACTGTTCGAGCTTATTGCTCGTACTATGTAGCAGCTTTCGTCCAGCGTTCCTCCTGTCTTGACAGTAGGTGCGCATCTCTATTATTCACTGTACATCTTGCCAAGTCTTTTCTCTTATTGGTTTAAAAAAGCGCCGGATTAATGTCTAATTAGCCTATAAAACTTTCCACCACTTTTGCAAATATTCTAGATTTTTAAGGCAAATAAATATATTTTACTAGGTCTATTACTATATTCTAGGTGTTTTAATGCAATATTATAATGCCGTGTTCTGTTGTTGGTGGGCTAAAGTTTGCCCCTTTGTTACTGTTCACAGTTTTAAGGTGTCGCCAAGCCGGAATCGGTATGTCGGCGTCTGTCTTCCGAATGTCAAACCTGACTTTGCAACTGACCGACGCGGTGCTCCGTATGAACATTGTCGGCGGCACAGGAGATTTGTTTGTCTATATCGCTATTCTTCCTTTGTTATTGCTAAATTTTCCTCATCCAAGCTTCCGAAAAGGAAGGCTCATACCTGCTCGTATCTGACAAGCTTACACCTGCTTCTTTGCCTTTTTCCTATCACTGCGCGCCCTAAACTTATTTTAAGCTGTTAAGCGCAGGCCTTTCTAAATGTACCTGCCTTATTAGCTGCTTAAAGCTTAGTAATTTCCTATTACGCTAACACTAGCTTATGTACAATTATTGCTGCCCTTTGTAAGGCTTTTTTTCTAGAGGCATTTGTTACGGCCAACGAACGGACCGTAATGTCCCAGCTGGCGGTCCCGCACAGCCCGAACGATGTCGGATGGACAACGCTTAACCCCGCGCTCAACGGATCACGTGACAGGACAGATAAGGAATGGCTCCGGCTTTTAGACAAAAGCCTCGCGGAATGCATCGTCCAATAGGGACTTAAGGCACCGCAGGAAGTGCAGGCGTTGCATGCAAGTGCATGCAACGCACGCAGTGCACGCAACGCATGCAAGTGCATGCAGACCCTATGTATATAGTCTTGATCTTAACTATAGCTAAGAGGTTGTAATTAACATTTAGTTTATTCTTTATAATAGACTAAGAAGCCTAAATCCTTTCTAAAGAGGATTTAAGCTGCCTTGTATATTTTGCAACATATATACCTCTAACCCTTGTCTACCTAACTAGTACTAAACCTAGCTACCCATACAGCTATAGGGATAAACCACAGCCTGCCTTTCTAAACCTAACGACCCCTTACTCTGCTTAACAGACTGTACACCTGATCTAGCTAAGTTCTCGCCCCCTCTCTATTAATATCTACATAGGCTGTTATACTCTAGAAAAGACTATTTCCCTAGAGTAAGAATTATAACATTAATTACTAACTCTCTAAAAGTATAGCACCTCACACCTCCCTTAATATTAGCATGATAAGGGCTAGTGCAGCTAGCACTAGTAAAACCCTGTCTTAGAATAAGGAGGAACATAGTTAACAAATACAGTATCTCTGTTAAGAAATTAAAGCACTTAGAACCTAGCTTTAGCAGCAGCTACACGTCTAACAACTACACGCCCTCTATCTAGAAGTCGCCAAGCTCTGCAACACTGCTAAGGAAAAGACTAGCATTAAGTTAAAAAAGTTATTACGCCTAGCCCTACCTAAATTATTTAACAGCATAGCTAAGAACCTTAAGCTATTCTTTACTTAATGTTATTTATATATGCAGTATAATAAAGGCGCTTTCTAGACAGACAAAGAAATAATCTTATAGATAAAACTCTACTTAGAAGGACCCCTAGCTATCTAGTTCTAACTACACGCAGACAATTAGATAAAACACAAAGTAACTAAAGAAATTTCTTTTATTTACACTTAATAAATCTTTTAAAACTTAGATGCCTTTAAATAAGCCTTTACAATAATTTATAGCTAAGCTAACTAAAAGGAAAAGGCAGTTAACAAAATAGACACCCTATAACAAGGAAAAGGCACTGTCTAATTATATGCAGCACGCTTTAGAGAATAATTAGCTATTAGCAGATAGACTAACTAAGCAGCTATTAAAAGAATGTTTTATAACAGACTATCTAACGTAATTAAAGACAAATTTATGCACTACAGCAAACTAGAGGAATTTAAAGAATACATAAAAAGGGCGACCACGTACAATAATTAGCATCAGGAACGTCTTTATAAGAAGCGCCCTGGCATAACGCCCTAGAAACTAGAAGTATTCTAGAAAAAGAAGAAGGCCTAGAGGTTTAACAGCAAACTAATAGATCTTAGCTATGCTAAACATACATAAGGCTTAACTAAGAAAAAAAGCAAGTTCTAAATAAGTAAAAGGCTACTACTAAGTACTAAACAACAGAAATAGCTTAAGGAAAGAGCGTGCCTTAACTGTAAAAAAGTAGGACATTATAGAAGAGAATGCCTAGACTCTAGTAACTAGAAGAATAAAGATAAAGGACTAACTATAAAAGCAATACATATAGAGTAGGGTCTAACAGGATCTAAAATTCTAGACAGACTAAATAAGAACCTTTGCTAGTAATATAGAGGCAATTATAAATTTAATAGATGCCTAATAGAATACTAGAAGGTTAAAGTTTAGAGTAATAATAATGTATTTAAGGCACTAGAACAGGCAGCTATCTATAAAGGATAGCAAGGCTACACACAAGCAATAATGTATGTTGTAAATGTAAAAGAAGGGAAAGAACTATTTCCCCTAGGGCAGCTAATAAACAGAATCTCTGCCTAGGAACTACAATACTAATTTAACCACAGCAATTGCTAGAAATGCGGCAATACCTACAACCTACAAAATTGTAAGAAAACAATGTACAAAGTACACATTAATAACAACGCAGACACCTATAATATAATTAAGGAAATTGCTAGGACTTACTACGCTGTGCTAAACAATAAGGAGTAATAGAAAATGTTCTAGAAAATTTTAAACAAAGGAAAAGGTCTTAACTAGCAATGCACCCCTCTAATAACCCTAAAGCCTTGCAATTAGAGAGCTAACACACCCCCTCTAGCACTAGCAATTACGCGAAAAGATTTAGAAATTTGCTAATAAAATAGATATTACATTCTATGTAAAAGCTAGAGGCATAATAAGTTCTAATGCACATATTAAAGCTACCCTTTATAAATAATACAAATAAAAAAGTACCTAAGGTGGACACAGGTTTAACTTATACTAGTCTAAAATAACCCTAAAAATTGCCCTTACAACTAGTACCTATGCGTTAATAAGTATTACCTAAAACACTAGCTAACTAAACATAGAGCTAGTTAGTGGCCTTACAGAATCTAGGCAAGCGAACTTGCAAATAACACGCCCCCTAGAATAGCATTAACTTGCGAGATGCCCTAGTGCACCTACTGCAGCATTAGAACTAAGCATAAACAAAAGCCTTAGACAGAATGTAAAAATTAAGCAAACTGCGCATTCTACTACTTTTAGTAGAGAGCCTATTAGCAAAATAACTAAATGCTGTATTACTATAAAATAGAAGACTAACACTGCACAGTAGCAGAATGCATAATATAAGGTTATTAGAAATACAAAATATAAACTAACAAGATTAAAAGCTATTAAAAGAAAGCTTTTAAAGTAGAAGAAGACAATAGCATAGACTATCTAGAAACTTTCTACAAACTCTATACCTTTGTTGCTGTAGGACAAGGGCTAGGCAGGAGCTTAACTACAGAAATAACTCTTACCTGCCTAGGACAAGAATAGACAGGCCTTACGCTAATAAACAGCAGTTGCACCTTTACAGTAATTAACTCTACATAGGTTAACTAGAAACAGATACTCTTTAGAAGTAAAGAAAAACCTTTTAAAGTAACCCTAGTAGACACCTTATTAATTAAGTATAGAGCAGGATAGATACAACTTAAAACCTATAAACTTATTACAGACGCTAAAGGAACTAACAACTAGATATCCTTTAACATCTTACTATTAGAAGGAAAGTACTAGGTAATACTTAGATATAACTAGCTCTATAAACATAACCTAATAATTAACTAGCAGACTATAACCCTAGTAACAAAGGAAGACTATGCTAGGATAACCTAGTTAGCCTGCTACAACAACTTATGCACCTTTTACTAATAAGTAAAAGAAGGAAGTGGATACTTCCTAAAGAAAGGAAAACTAAAGAAGTTCCTTTACTAAGAACTTAAGGCCTAGGCGGTCTATTTAATAAGAAAAGAACTAGAGGAAATAACCTTTAAAGAATTCTAACAGAAACAAGACCTTAACTAGATAGAAATCTATAGGATTGCCTACAAAACAAGAAGCTTACTAGAAGAATATAAGGAATATAAAGACATGTTTAAAACCCTAGAAGATCTAGGAGAACTACCCCTACATTAGCTATAGAACCACGCTATTAATCTTAAACTAGAACTCTAGCTAAAGGCTTATAAACTCTAACTATTAACTAAAGCCTAAAAAGACGCACTACAAGAGTATGTAAACAGGATGTTATTATAAGGACATATTTAAGAAAGTAACAGCCTAGTAGCATTAGCAGTAGTCTTTGCAAAAAAGAAAAACAGCAAAGTAAGAGTATGTTAAGATTACTAAACCCTAAATAATAATACTATATAAGACTAGTACTCTCTTTTAATAATCTAGGACATTATAAACTAACTAAAAGAAACTAAGCACTTTACTAAGTTTAACATCTAAGATAGATTTAATAAGATAAGAATTAAATAAGGACATAAATAGATAACAGCCTTCTAAACCCCTAGAGGACTATATAAACTGCTTATTATGCTCTTTAGACTTACTAATGCGCCTGCAACCTTCTAGAGGGTTATTAATATAGCTCTAAATTTATACCTTAACATATTTATATTAGTATACCTTAATAACATACTAGTATACACTAAGGAAAGCTGTAATAACTACATAATAAAAGTAAAACTTGTATTAGAACGCCTTAAGCAATATAGCCTACATCTCTAACTAAAAAAGTGTGAATTTAATGTGTAAGAAACTAAATATCTAGGGTTTATTATAAACTAAGACTAAATAAAGATAGACCTAAAGAAGGTTGCTAAAGTACTTAAGTAGCCTGTACCTAAATCTATTACTAAGATTAGGGGATTTCTTAGACTAACAGGCTATGTACAAAGAATAATTAAGGACTACTCTAAAATAGCGCTTTTACTTACTAACGCTATAACAAAGAAAAAAGCATTATATAAGTTTTAGTAGATAACTAAAATAAACTAGTCCTTTAAAGAATTAAAGAAAATTATTACTAGTTACCTAGTCCTCTAGATGTACAACTTAACTCTTAAAACTAAGGTACACACTAACGCCTTAAAGCAAGCTAAAGGAGCAGCCCTTCTACAGAAACAAGAGGACAGCTATTAGCACCTAGTAGCATATTATTTAGCAAAGTTCGCCCCTGCGGAATAAAAGTATACTATACTAGACAAAGAACTTAAAGCTATAGTTAATGCCTATAGAAATTAGAAAGTTAAATTATAAAAGCTTAGACAACAATTTGTTATCTATACTAACTACGCTAACCTAGTAACTTTTCTAACAACAAAGAAACTCTCTTTAATGCATGTATAATAGGCAATAGAATTAGCATAGTTTAACTTTATTATTAAACACGTCCCTAGAAGCAGTAACTAACAAGTAGATGTTCTTAGCAGACGTTCTAACTATTTTAACAAATTAGAGGAAGACACAGAGGAGTTTGTAATCTTTAAGGAAACTAACTAAGGTCTAGTGTATAACAGACTAGAACTAGAGGGATTAATCTGCTCCCTAATAATTACAGAACACAGATAGAAAAACCTTATTAAGAAGTATTATAAGGCCCTAATGTTTAGCCACCCTAGGATAAGATTACTCTAAAAAAAAATAAAGGAAGTAATTTCTAGAAATGTTCTATAATTAAAACACTTATGCACTAAGGTATTATAAGAATACAACCTCTGCAATAAAAACAACCCCTAAAGACATAAACTATACAGACAACTCTAGCTAATTGTAGCACCTAAGCAGCCTTAGACTATAATAACAATAGACTTTATAACAGGACTACTACTGTCCTGAGAACCTAGTACAGAAAGGCTGTGCAACATAATTGCAGTAATAGTTAACAAAACTATAAAGTTTGTTCTTATATAGGTAATAGAGAAGAGCATAACAGCAAAAGAATTTATGTTTAAAATAAAAAAAAATCTCTTTATAACCTATAAATGCCTATAAATTATTATCTTAGATAAAGATAAACTTTTTACTAGCAAATACTAGACAACTATAGTCTAACACTTTAAGATAACCTATAAACTCTCTACAGCTTATTACCTTTAAATAGATAGATAAACAGAATAAATAAACACAGAAATAGAAAAATATCTATAAAAATACATCTTATATAAATAAACAGACTAGCCTAAATAGTTGCTAATAGCCTAGTTAGCTATTAACACTACATAGTCTGCCTTAACTAAAATAACCCCTTATAAAGCAAATTTTAGCTACCCCTACAGATACAAGCTCTCTAGGACTTAGCTAATAGACCTGCTAGAAGCCTTAAACTAGACAACACAACTGTTAGAAATACATTAAAAGTTAAGTAAGAAAGCTTAGCTTGTAGCTAAAGCTATAGAAGCATTAGCAAATTAACATTAACAGACAGCACTAGAAATACACCCTTATAATTATGTGTATTTAGATACTATAAATCTTAAAAACCCTTAACTAGCATAAAAGCTAGCTAAAAAATAAATAGGGCTTTATAAAGTTATTTAAACTTACCTAGAAGCATGCAAGCTTAAACTACTAAAAGACATAAAAATCTTCCTATAGTTCTACATTTCTAAGCTAGAACTAGCACCTAAAGATATCCTGTTAGCAACTTAAGAATAAGATAAAAAAGAACTTAAGTATAAAGTTAAAAAAATCTTAGATAAGGAAGGAAATTATTACTTAATAAAGTAGGTAGAATACCTAACCTGTAAAAACACCTAGGAACCCGCTACAAACCTACAGAACGCCTAAAAGGCGCTACAGGAGTATTACTTGCGCCTCTTAAGTTAAACTAACTAGGCAAAAGTTCCCTAGACTAAAAAACACCTTTATTAGCTAAAACTACTGCAGCATTAGTTAGCTGTAATGTGGGAAAACTGCCCCTTTTTAATGCTAGTTAAGGAGGAGAGCAACCCTTAGCTTCTGCCTTAAGTGCTTTAAGCTTATCTAAGGAAGAGAAGTCTCTTTCTAGATATTTTACCCTTTAATTTTTTAAAATTTTTAACTATTTCTAAACCTGCTCCTGCTAAGCTATAAAAGATTAAAGACGCTGTAAGGACTTAGCTTGCTCTTGCATCTTTTTTTCTTTCTCCTTTACCTCCTTCTTCTCTGCTGCCTCTAGTTCCCTACGCAATCTCTTCTCTTCCTGCTCTAAGCAATTCTAGGCAGCGTTAGAAACAAAAGTGTTGCAACAACTACCCTTCTGCACACACTCTACACACTTGTCTAATAACAAGGACATCACGCAGGATAAACTATGCGACTAGTAAGGACTACAGGGACGCATTTTTGTACAACAATAGGGATTAAGGCGAGCAATAGTGCGAAGACAGCAAGCAACAGCAGAAACACAAGGAGCCTAGCAAGGCATAGTTAAAAAAAGATAAGCATACGTTAAGCGTTCACAGAAGGACACGCACTAGTTAAAAAGAAAATCTAACACTTGCAGCAGAAAGAACATAACAGCAAGGACGCCTACTAGGAGGGAAGCCTGCGTGTTACAGCCAACAAACAGACTGTAATGTCCTAGCTGGCGGTCCCGCACAGCCTAAACAATGTTAGATAGACAACGCTTAACCCTGCGCTTAACAGATCACGTGACAGGACAGATAAGGAATAGCTCTAGCTTTTAGACAAAAGCCTTGCAGAATGCATTGTCTAATAGGGACTTAAGGCACTGCAGGAAGTGCAGGCGTTGCATGCAAGTGCATGCAACGCACGCAGTGCACGCAACGCATGCAAGTGCATGCAGACCCTATGTATATAGTCTTAATCTTGACTATAGCTAAGAGGTTGTAATTAATGTTTAGTTTATTCTTTATAATAGACTAAGAAGCCTAAATCCTTTCTAAAGAGGATTTAAGCTGCCTTGTATATTTTGCAACATATATACCTCTAACCCTTGTCTACTTAACTGGTACTAAACCCAGCTACCCATACAGCCATAGGGACAAACCACAGCCTGCCTTTCTAAACCTGACGACCCCTCACTCTGCTCAACAGACTGTACACCTGATCCAGCTAAGTTCTCGCCCCCTCTCCATTAATATCCACATAGGCCGTTGTACTCCGGAAAAGACCATTTCCCCGGAGTAAGGATTGTAACAGCATTACCCCCCTAGAACCCTCTCTATACATAGAGCTACTTGCAACACAACTAATATCTACTAGAGATTGTTGCCTGCTGCTGTAATCTACTGTAGTTTGCTTTAATTTGCTATAGTTTGCCGCAATTTGCTGTAGTTTGCTGCAATTTGCTATAGTTTGCCGCAATTTACTGTAGTTTGCTACAATTTGCTATAGTTTGCCGCAATTTGCTGTAGTTTACTACAATTTGCTGCAATTTACTTTATGCATTTCCTAACACTGCTAGGTAATCTCTTACTAATACTTCTAAACATTAGCCTATTATATTTAAACAGCAGTTAAAGAAGCTAAACTAGTAGTTATGCAAGCAAAACAGCTTGTTAAGGTATTACATGTACTACATTAATCTTTGCAGCAATAGAGAGGCAGAGGCAGAGGTAGAAGCAGCGCTAGAGCTCCCTAGTACTCTAAGAAATTCCTGCAGAGGCAACAAACTATACAAGCTGCAGCTCTACAACTAGGGCTTTAATGCTAAAATAATTAAATTAAAGATATTAGGTAGCAGTATTAGGCGTGGCGTGGCAGTATTAGGCAGTGAAAGGAACAGGTGCAACGCTAGAAAACGCAAAGTGCAAAGAAGAGGAAGACTATTATAAGAGTAGAAACGCGTTAAAAGCTAGAGCTAGAACGTGTTCTCTTAATTACAGCTAATAATTAACTAATTTTTAAATAACTAATCTTAAATTTATATAAACCTTTAGTTTTTAAAAAATAATTTTTACTAACTTAATTAAAGCTAAAAATTAGCTAGCTATTATTTACTTTTAAGTATTACTTTACTTATAAGCTTACTTTATAATAAGTAATTTAGTTATATATAAGGTTTTTAGCTTAGCGCTTATATACTTTTTAAAAATATAAAATAACTTATATTAAATAGCTATAAAAAGTGTAATAAGTAAAAAAGTATATAAATAGTAATAATTTTACTATCTTTATAGTATTACTAAAAATAAAGTAAGTTATTAGTAACACTTACTATACTTAATATATTTAAGTTTATAAAATATAAAGTTAAGTAAAATCTTTTTTTTAAAACACACTAGTTAGTTATAATTTTTTTAAATAAACTTTAGTAACACTATTGTTTATTACTTTATATATTTCTTATATTTTTTTAAAATAATGTATACTTAATATACCTACATTTTTATATTAATTTACATGTAGTTTACTCTAGTATATGTTATATAAAACATATTTAAATTATAGTTAGTTATGTTTATTCTACTTTTTTAGCTATATTAGTGTGTTAAGGATTAGCATTAGCTATATTAGTGTGTTAGAGATTAGCATTAGCTATATTAGTGTGTTAGATATTAGTATTAGCTACGCTTAGTTACAGGCTGTAATTAGTTACATGCTATAACTAGTTAAATATTGTTATTATGTGTCTATTACCTGTCTAATACTAATTTGCTAAGCATTATGCTATAACTATTCTTTAACCTAAATAACCTACCTTAATGTACTAACTATTTCTCTAAGCAAGCTTTGCTTTTACAGATTATTTATAAACTGTTGTAGTATTTTAAGACTTTACACATAGCTATAGCACATTTCTTTAAAAGTTTTATGTCTTATTTAAAAGCTTAGAGTATAAGCTATATCTAACATTCTTTTAGCATATTTAAGTAGTGTTATAGAGAATACATTAGTGTAGAAAAAGTAGTTTAGTAAGGTCTTAGTAAAAGTAAGCAACTTAGGTGTGTAAGCAACTTGCTTGTAAAGTACGTTATAATACTATTTAACATATATATTTACTTTACTAAAGTTATTCTACTTATTAATATTACTAACTTTATTTATATTATATTATAATTTTAGTTTAAGTAAAAAAATTAATGTTAAAAAGATATATATTTTATACTATATTTAGTAAGTAGATATTTTTATAATTGCTATTTCTATTCTTATAGTAAAAAGCAACTTTATTATAATTATACTTTACCTAGTAGTTCTAAAGGAAAACAAAACAAAAAATAAATATAGAAGATAAAGAAGAGTTAGAAGAGTTAGAAAATAAAAGTACTACTAGCGTCTCTAGTTATAATAGTACTACTAGTAGTTATATATAGTAAAACTATAAATAA